>NC_136266.1:42305274-42755274 GCF_964187855.1 Myxine glutinosa | reverse complement strand
TATATATATATATATATATATATATATATATATATATATATATTGTAACGAATTTGAGAAGTGTAACGGTTTTGAGAAGTGTAACAATTTTGGAGAAAGTGTAACGAATGTGAAAAGTATGGTTTTGTTGTGTGTAACACCCTCGTAATGTAAATAATGGTCGCAGCCCTCCTCCTAGTTAATTCCATGAAACTTACACACAGGCCACGATATATCTTTTTAAATAGTTTATTTCCTTATTCTATGTAGGCTAAATATGTGTTTCCCACTAGATTGACTCTGCATTGCATCAAACGAAATAAAGCGTAGGCCCCTCCGATGATCCATGGCAGCTCAATTGCCAGGGATTCCCCCACTTGAGCTTTGACAGCAACCGTTTATTGCAGTACTGAACTGCTGTGCAAAGTGACGGCGCCTTACCTGCAGCTGCTGACCGGTTTTTGCCATTTGCGGCCATTACAAACAAGGGGAGTGGCTAGAGAAGACGGGTCGCCCCCTCGTCATAGGGGGGAGGAGTAAGTCGGCCCCGCTCATCCAACCCAGAACAAGGGGTTTGGCTAAGAGAGGGCGGAGCGGGAACCCCCGAGAAAGTGCGCGAAGGTTCGGTGAGGAACCCAATATAAGCCGCCGCGGGACGCACTCCACTCTCTCCCTCTTGCTCCTCTTGCTCTTGCTCTGACCCCGTGCTCTTGCTCTGACCCCATCATCTTGCTTGCTGTCCCTCGTTGTTGCTGGGGAGAAGGAAGACGCCTGAACGAGCAGGTGTGTGCGAGCCATCGTGCGACCAGCTGCGCTGCAGCTAAGGGGGCAGCTAAGGGGCCGCAGGCCACGAAAAGGACGCGCCAGGCAGCAATCCACGCTGGACCCTCCATTGCCTCCCAAAAACAACCATCCATCCTCAAGCCATACCTGCCTGCAATATCCCCCGTGTAAGTGTGAACGTCGTCTGTCCTAATCGTTGTCCTGGGGTTAAGTAAATTGACTAGTATAAGCTAACGATTCACTGTGTGACTGCTTCTTCCATCCATTGTTTGTAAATAACTTTGATCGCTCCTTCTTTTTGCTTGTGTGTATAATAAATCCTGTTATTCCTCCGTACTCTGTCTTCTTCTCTCTTCCTTCTCTTTCGGTCGCTTTAGAGGTTTCCAAATTGAATATCTGTGGTGCGATCTGGTCAACGTTGGGGGAGTCGGGCCAATCGGGGATCCTGTAACGGTCGCGGTGGACCATCCGCTCGGCCCAAGTAACATCTTGTCCGCGTCCGTAACAATATATATATATATATATACACTGAACAGCAATAGAAACGTCACTTCATAAAAATAATTCCTGAACATTTCCCATAGAAATATCAATGCATTTCGTTTAGATATCTCGTTATTTACATTAGTCTGTATCTAAATTTAATCCTAACTACCGTAAGTGGTGCACACGTGGATAAAAACAGTTCACCAAAACGCAGGCAAAAAAACGACCATGGTACAAAGTCGTGCATGATTCCCATGGAAATCAAAATGCACGTGCATCTCCTTGTGACTTTCCCTATAAAAAGCACCCCAAAACGTGTGTTCCTCATTCGTGTTTCGATGCCAGCACCATGCCCAGACTTACGAGGATTCAGAGAGACCAGGCTATTGGAAGATTGCATGATGGACAGACTGCACGAATGGTTGCCAATGCTTTCCATGTCAACGTGAGAACCATCTACAGGTTACAGGAACGATACCAGGCCACCAACAGCACCGATGACCGCCCACGCAGTGGCAGACCGAGGGTAACAACACCACGACAGGATCGACAGATTGTGCGTCATCACATCCAAGATCGCTTTACCAGGGCTACAGAAACTGCAAGACAAACAGTTGGAACCCACCAGACACTTTAGTGGTGATACAGTCCGTCGACGTTTGAAGAACAGGGATGTCCGCTGTCACAGGCCGTATCATGGCCCCATTCTTACAGCTCGACACTGCCGTGACCGACTACAGTGGTCCACACAGCATCAAAATTGGCGTTACCAGCAATGGAGAACCATTATTTTCTCAGACGAAAGCCGATACTGTGTTTCTACGGCAGATGTCAGAGTGAGAGTTTGGCGTAGACGTGGAGAACGCTACTCAGATGACTGTGTGATGGAAAGACTCGTGGGGTGGTCCAAACATCATGGTATGGGATGCTATTGCTCTCAATCACAAAGTCGGTCCTGTGGTGTTCCAGAATATTGGTCCAGGAAGAGGCAATGGTGTCACAGCTGCTCGCTACATCGATCAAGTCCTCAGACCTCAGGTTGTGCCACATTTTGGACGTCACGGAAATCATGTCTTCCAGCAGGACAACGCCCGTGCCCACACTGCCAGAGCAACAAGGGACTTCCTGCAACAGAATGGCATCCAAACCATGCACTGGCCTGCGCTTAGCCCCGATTTAAACCCGATAGAGCACTTGTGGGACGAGGTTCAAAGAAGACTGAATGGCGTTCGACCAAGGCCGACAACTGCAGCTCAACTCAGTCAGGCGTTTCTCAGAGTGTGGGCCCAAGTGACAAATGCCTTCATTAACCGATTAATCCACTCCATGTACAGACGATGTATGGCTGTCATCAACGCTCACGGGGGTCACACAAGATACTGATTTCGACACCTCCCTTGTTCTCACCTGGTCTCGTGTTTTTCTGATTCAGAACATTTCACATTATTGTTTGAACGGTGGTGACCATACCTGTAATGTTTCATATTGATCCTAAATCTCAATTCGTGTTGATCAGGACTTGAAAATAAAGACTCCAAAATATTGATTCTGACTGACGTTTCTTTTGCTGTTCAGTATATATATATATATATATATATATATATATATATATATATATATATATATATATATATATATATATATATATATATATATATATATATATATATATATATATATATATATATATATATATATATATATATATATAAGAAAGTTTTTGTTTGTTTGTTTGTCTGCGCAAGCTACTCTCTTGAACGGTGAAAGATAGGAAGAAACCTCCAATACAAAAAAATGTCGGGATGGGCCCCGGGAAGGTTTTAGGCCAGGTGGCGAGGCCGGTCGAGGCCCACCCACCTCGGCCGGGCTGGGCCCATTTCGCAGTTAAAAGGTGAGCTGATTTATAGTGGTCAATCTTCTATGGCCTCGAGTAAAAGCTGAATTATAGTAGCAAATTCATTCAAAAAGAACCCGGGCAACGCTGGGTGCTTTCGGCGAGTATATATATACATATATATATATATATATATATATATATATATATATATATATATATATATATATATATACATATACATACAGTCAGGTGAAAACGTAAGTACACCCCATGTAAAGTTTTGACTTTTTCAACATATTTCAACATACAGCTATTTGACCTTCATTTCAACAATGTTGATAGATAAAGGTCATATAATATAACAAATATCATGAAACATTTACATTTTTAGTCCATTGTATAATTTAAATAAACATAAATGCAAATTTCGCATGTGGAAAAAGTAAGTACACCCCATGTAAAGTTTTGACTTTTTCAACATATTTCAACATACAGCTATTTGATCTTCATTTCAACAATATTGACAGATAAAGGTGATATAATATAACAAATATCATGAAACATTTACATTTTTAGTCCATTGTATAATTTAAATAAACATAAATGCAAATTTCGCATGTGGAAAAAGTAAGTACAACCTTGGCTCTAATGGGTGGTATCACCCCGTTTGGCAGAAACAACCTCAAGTAGGCGTTTCTTATAACTGTCTAACAGTCTCTGACATCGACTGGGAGAAGTTTTTGCCCACTCCTCCATGCAGAATTCTTTCAGCTGTGTGATGTTTGAGGGGTTTCTTGCATGCATAGCGCGTTTCAAATCCCCCCACAACATCTCGATGGGATTTAGATCCGGGCTTTGACTTGGCCATTCCAGAACCCTCCATTTCTTTCTTTTCAGCCATTCCTTGGTGGATTTACTGGTATGTTTAGGGTCATTGTCATGTTGCAAGATCCATCTTCAGTTGAGCTTCAACTTTCCGACAGATGGCCTCACATTATCCTCAAGCACCCTCTGGTACAATGAAGAATTCAGTGGATTCTATGATGGTGAGCTGCCCAGGCCCTGATACAGCAAAGCTGCCCTAAACCATAATATTTCCACCACCATGCTTCACAGTTGGTATCAGGTTCTTGTGGTCAAATGCTGTCTTTGGTTTTCGCCAAACATGTCTTCTGGTACAGTGGCCAAATAGCTCTACCTTTGACTCATCTGTCCAGAGCACATTGTTCCAGAAGTGCTGGTCTTTGCCGAGGTCTTCATTGGCAAACTTCAGTCTTGCCCTGATGTTCTTTCTGGACAGCAAAGGTTTCCTCCTGGCACACCTCCCATGTAGATCAAATTTGTGCAGCCTCTTTCTAATGGTGGACTCATGCACTTTGACATCAACAGTGGCAAGAGCTACCTGTAGGTCCCGTGATGACATTCAGGGGTTCTTAGAGACTTCTTTCAGCATCTTGCGGTCTGCTATCGGGCTGAACAAGTTGGCAGTTTGGAATCTTCTCCTCTTGTAGAATGATCTTCCGGACAGTCGAATGATTGATTTCAAATTGTTTGGAGATCTTTTTAAATCGCTTCCCAGACTCGTAGGCATCTATAACCTTCTTTCTGAAGGCCTCAGAGAGCTCTTTTGATCTAGGCATGGTGACACCACACACTTCAACAAAAAAGAGCAAACCAAACTAAATGTCTGAGGTTTAAATAAGACAGGTTCCTCCAAGATCCTCTCTAACGATGTTCTAATCATTTGCACCTGAGCTCGTGCACCTGATTCTTATTTTAGGTTTTTGAAGTAGTGATAAATGTAGGGGTATACTCACTTTTTCCACATGCGAAATTTGCATTTATGTTTATTTAAATTATACAATGGACGACAAAATGTAAATGATTCATGATATTTGTTATTTTATATCACCTTTATCTATCAATATTGTTGAAATGAAGATCAAATAGCTGTATGTTGAAATATGTTGAAAAAGTCAAAACTTTACATGGGGTGTACTTACTTTTTCACGTGACTGTATATATACAGTATATATGCAGTATATATATGTATATATACTGTTACGTGCTCCTCACCAAACCCCGGTCACGGTGTACCTCCAAGCCTCGAGATGAGTCACGGCAGAAAGATGTGTTATTCTGAGTGTCAAAGATCAATGGTGAAACCACACCAATTGTTACCAACAAACAAGTATTGTATTAAGGTCACACAATAATAACAGCAATAACAATATTAATCAATTGTACAACCAATATATCATTCCTATGATGGTACCATCAGTTTCGTACAATATAACTCACTGTGCTCCAAGTGAGCGAAAATAACATTCCCAATGTCTCTGTCCCGGCTTCAAGCCAAAGTCGATCCACTCCAGTGATCGTCAGAACGATGTTGTATCGAGACCAGAATCCCGTTCGGTTGACAGTCACACTGCCAAAGATGGGCAAAGGTGTCCTCAAGAGGTGACTGGGAAATCACACCTTCAGGTATGGATGTTCAATGGCTCCCCACATGGCGAACCGCAATTTCCCACTCAAAATCCATGTTACACACACACACCAGGTTAACGTCTGGATGCATTTAAATGGTTGAAGCGAGGGGAAAAACCTGGAATGATGCGAAATCAGGCATGAGGTAAAATGGCCAACAGTCCGTTCTCGAGACGTAACGGCGCTCCAATGATTCTCTTCGGAATCAATCGCAAAACCTGTCACGCAGGTTTATCTGTCACAGCGATAACAACTCTGTCGCAGGAATCCCTTTCCCAGGAAACCCCAAAGTTCGCTAGTGACCTCCGTTCGCCAGCGTTTGCTCCAGACTTCCAAACAGCTCGGCTCCTTCTGCCCCGACCTCACTCGCTCCGCCTCCTTTTCCCTCTTCTTCTTCCTCTTCTCCTTCGTCCGGTTCCCAATCCGGTTTCCGGTTTCTTTTTAAAACACAAACTTTTTTTTTTACCTTTTGAAAACAGTTATCTCCAATTCACTTAAACGATAACAATAATAGTACATGCAACCAAAAATGTTTACAGTGGATGAGAACCACAACAATGGAAGTGACAAATCCGTAACACTTCCCCCCGTCAAGAAAGAAAGTTGGAACATAATTGAAAACTTTCTTTGCATGCAAAAACTCTTTTAACAAACAAAAGTAAAACTCACGCCCAAATGATCAATTCACGTGAGCAACAATAATTAATATTCACCAAAATAAAGCAACAAAACTTCCAAACAACCTACAGGAATTTCCAAAGTTAGTTCACTCTGGATAAAGCATCAGCAACGACATTGTGTACCTACCCTTTACATGCTCAATTTCCATGGTTGAACTCCTGCAAAGCCAAACTCCATCTCATCAACCTCTGATTTTTATTTTTCATTTTTTGAATGAAGGTTAAGGGGTTGTGATCAGTGAAGACTTTTATAGGAAAGGTAGTAGTTCCCAGATACACCTCATAATGCTGAATCGCTAGCAGGAGAGCAAGGGTCTCTTTTTCCACGGTGGCATAATTTGCCTGATGTTTGTTAAACTTTTTTGAATAGTAGCACACCGGGTGATCCACGCCATCACCATCTTCCTGTAATAGAACTGCCCCGGCCCCCACATCACTTGCATCAATGGCCAACTTGAATGATTCTTGAAAATCCGGGGCTGCTAGGACAGGAGAGCTCATCAATATCGCTTTGACGTGGGCAAAGGCAGCTTGACATTTGTCATCCCAAACAAATTTGGTCTCTGTCCTCAGCAAATTCGTTAAAGGGGCTACCACATCAGAAAAATTCCTGCAGAACCGCCGGTACCAACCAGCCATACCCAAGAATCTCATAAGCTCCTTCTTCCCTTTTGGAACTTGGAAGCGATCAATGGCTTCTATCTTGGCTGTCACCGGTTGCACCTGACCCTGACCTACTACATGGCCTAGGAACACCACCTGTGCCTTTACAAACTCACTCTTAGATAAGTTGATGGTCAACCCTGCCTCGGTCAGTATCTTGAAAAATGCATGAATTTGTTTAATATGATCTTCCATGGTCATGGTGTGTATGATGACATCATCCAAATAAGCCCCCACACCCTCAAGGTCTGCAATGAGCTTATTAATCAGCCGTTGAAATGTAGCAGGCCCGTTTTTCAAATGGAAGAACCTTGTACTGATACAACCCATTTGGTGTGACTAAAGCCGAGATTTCCTTGGCTCTATCAGTAAGAGGAATCTGCCAATACCCTTTCAGCAAGTCAAATTTAGTTACAAATTTAGCTGGGCCTATTCTATCAATAGTCATCAATCCTCGGGATGGGATATGAGTCGGTCTTGGTCACTGCATTAACCCGTTTTAAATCCGTAGAACAGCGAAAACTGCCATCGGGTTTTGGAACCAACACACATGGTGAGCTCCATTCACTGCTGCTTGGTTCGATGATGTCATTCTCCAACATATACTGAACCTCCTTCCGAAGATACTCCATCTTCACAGGGTTCATCCGATAGGGGTGTTGCTTCACAGGAGTGGCTTCCCCCACCTCAATGTCATGATATACCAGGTCAGTATGACCAGGTACATCTGTGAACAAATGTGCAAACTCAAAAATTAGGCTGGATAGTTGTCCTTGTTGTTCCCTCGTCAAATGAGCTAATTTCTCATCTAAATGACTCAACACCTCCGTGTTTGTCAATCTGAGACAAGCCTGGTCATCAAAGTTATCAAACTTCACACCGGCCTCAACTTCTGGATTCTCTTGCACCCCGACGACAGGTGAGACAGGAACCATTTTTTCCACAGGCTTCCTCTCATAATATTTCTTCAGTCGGTTGACATGACACAGCTGCCGCTTTTTCCGTCGGTCGGGAGTTGTCACCACGTAATCTGTTTCATTAACCCTCCTTTCGATTGCATAGGGACCAAAATACCTAGCCTGTAGTGGCTGACCTGGAACAGGAAGCAACACTAACACTCGGTCCTCAGGACTGAAATTTCTTATCTGAGATTTATTGTCATGTCTCACTTTCATTTTTCCCTGTGTCACTTTCAAGTTTCTTCTCGCAACTTCACAAGCCTTTGCCAATCTGTGCCTAACCGTTGACACATACTCCACCAATGTTGACTGTGACTCCTCCTGTAGCCACTTTCTTTCACCAATTTCAATGGTCCTCGAACTGCGTGTCCAAACACAAGTTCAAAAGGACTGAATCCCAATGACTCCTGAACAGATTCCCTCGTAGCAAACAACAATAAGGGTATTCCTTCATCCCAATCCTTGTCACATTCAAAACAACACGTTCTGATCATATTCTTCAATGTCTGGTGAAACCTTTCCAAGGCCCATTGCCTCTCGGGATGGTAAGTACTTGATCTTACTTGTTCCACTCCCAACAGGTGTACCACTTGCTGAAATAGTGTTGACATGAAATTGGAACCCTGATCAGACTGGATGACCTTAGGTAGGCCAACCAAAGTGAAAAATTTAATCAAGGCCTTCGCAGTAACTGCTGCAGTAATTTTTCTAAGAGGCACTGCCTCTGGGAACCTTGTGGAAGCGCACATGATGGTCAGCAAATACTGATGTCCAGCCTTAGTTTTCGGTAAAGGGCCTACACAGTCAATAATGACATGGCTGAATGGCTCTTCAAAAGCTGGAATTGGTTTTAAAGGTGCGGATGGGACTTTCTGATTAGGTTTTCCCACCAGCTGGCAAGAGTGGCAAGATTTACAGAACTCCGCCACATCACGTCGCAATCCAGGCCAGGAAAAATGTACCAATATTCTGTCACATGTCTTGTTCACTCCAAGGTGCCCGGCCAAAGGTGTCTCATGCGCCAAACTCAATATCTCCTTCCGGTACGGCGGTGGCACCACAATTTGGTAATGAACTTTCCACTTATCGTTTGCTGGCACCTCTGGTGGTCTCCATATTCTCATGAGTACCGGTATTTCCCCTTTCATGAAGTAACCAACAGGTATCATCATAGCCTATTCCTCTGTAATGGCTTTATCAATCAAACTCCGGATCTCCGAATCTCCATGTTGTTCTTCAACAAGTCTCTTTCGGACCAGCACCGTTTGTTCAACCTCGTTCCCAGATGTCTCCGACGGACTCTCCATTTCCTCTTTTGTTCCAGATGCCACCTTTTCCTTGTGTTCCTTGATGTCATTCCCTTTACTATTACCTCTTTCAGAATTTTCCTCCAATAACTCTAAGGAACCCAAATCCACATCGCCTTCCTTCTCCTTCTCTTCAGAGCGCTTCCTACCCAAAGCACGAGTCACTGCACAGGATGGAAAGATACCCGGAATGTCCTGCTCTAACTGTGCGGTGTTATTTTCCATACTCGGCTTTTCAACCGACATCGGATTACCAGAAACTCGACCACCAGCCAAATCATTCCCGATAATAAAAGAGATTCCCTCTACAGGAAGAGTGGCTTGTAACCCCACAGTGACCGGTCCTGACACCAACTCAGACTCTAAAGTCTAAATGGATGACATGAAGAGGAGCTTTAACAAAGCCACCAATCCCCTGTAAAAGAACACTAACACCAGTTGCCGTCTTCTCTGACAATGGCAAAATGCCTTCAAGCATCAAAGATTGATGTGCTCCTGTGTCCCTCAATACCCTAACAGGTCTCTGGTTCGTTAAGTCCCCATCCAGTGACACAAACCCCTCTGAAATAAAAGGTTTGTAACCCTCTTGGACAAGGTCGTTCTGTGATGCCGTAACTTTGGCATGGGAACCTCCACAAGGCACTGTCCTCCAAGGACGATTTCTCGCATTGGCCAATGCATTCGGAGTTGCACTAGTTTGACTCCGCTCCTGATTTTTCCTTTTCAGGGCGTAACATTGGGACATCAAATGTCCAGGTTTCTTGTAAAAAGCGCAAGTAGGCCCGGAGGAAAAACTCGTGGTCTGCCTCAGGAGCCCTGGAAGATAGGTATGTCTTGGAACTGCAGTCTTCTGATCCCTAAAAGTCACGGTATCAGATTTGTTCCCATAGTCCTCTCTGGGCCGCCTCCACGAAAATTTGTTCTCCAAACCTGATTTTCCGTAACTCCCCTGGCTAACTCTAGGCGGGAAGTTAGGTTTGTGGAACCCCATCCTGTGTGTCAAGGCATAGTCATCTGCAAAGGTTGCTGCCTCATACAACTCTGGTACTTTCTTCTCATCCAGATGTACTTTAATGTCCACGTGGACACACCGTTTGAATTCCTCCATCAAGATCAATTGTCGTAACAGGTTGAAGTCTTTCCCAATCTCCTTCGAGTCACACCACCTATCAAACATGGTTTCCCTCATTCTGGCAAACTCCACATGGGTCTCACTCTCCCTCTTCCTGGCATTCCTGAATTTTTGCCGGTAAGCTTCAGGGACCAATTCATAGGCTTTGAGAATGGCTTTCTTCACTATCTCATAATCTGCACATTGGTCAATCGGTAAAGCCGAAAATATATCTTGAGCTTTACCCACCAGAACACTTTGCACTAACATAGTCAATGACCCCACAGGCCATTTTAGCATTTGAGCCACTTTCTCAAAATGTAAAAAGAACTTGGCTACCTCCTTGGCTTGGCTACCTTTTCATTGAAGGGTGGAACCAGCCTCACATGCCTACCAACATCCCAAGAGTTCTCACTAGTTGTCGAACTAGCCAGCATGGATACTACTTCTCTCCGTTCTCCCAGTAATTCCAGCTCCTTGAGTTTAAGTTCCTTCTGATACACCATGTACCGTTCCTTTAACTCCCTTTCGGCTCTCCTTTCCTCTGCTCTTTCCTCTGCTCTTCTTTCTTCGGCTTCCTTTTCAGCTCTCCTTTCCTCTGCTCTTTCCTCTGCTCTTCTTTCCTCGATTTCTCGTTCCTGTTCTGCTCTTTCCTTTGCTCTTCTTTCCTCGGCTTTCCATTCCAACTCTTTTAACCTTTCCTGGCTCTGCAGTTGCATCTCCATTTTCCGGAGCTCCACATTTCCTTTTTCCTCAGGTAACCAATCCAAGGCTACCTCTTCCCATGTTCCTTGTCCCATTAGAGACTCCACCACCAATGTCTGAATCTCTGCTTTCTTCATACTAACTCGGGCCTCCAAGTTAAAATATTTGGCCAATATCATGAGTTCCGATCTTTTTAACGACTGGAACTGTGCCTCATTAGGGGACGCCGCAAACTTTTCTGTGTCAAACATCATGGTGACTATCAGTTAGCACCTGTTAAATATTCCAAATTTGGGAATTTTGGGAATGTTAGGGAATTCTATCCCAGACGTGCCCCCAATTTCTGTTACGTGCTCCTCCCCAAACCCCGATCACGGTGTACCTCCGAGGCCCGAGAGGAGTCACGGCAGAAAGATGTGTTATTCTGAGTGTCAAAGATCAATGGTGAAACCACACCAATTGTTACCAACAAACAAGTATTGTATTAAGGTCACACAAGAATAACAGCAATAACAATATTAATCAATTGTACAACCAATATATCATTCCTATGATGGTACCATCAGTTTCGTACAATATAACTCACTGTGCTCCAAGTGAGCGAAAATAACATTCCCAATGTCTGTCCCGGCTTCAAGCCAAAGTCGATCCACGCTCCAGTGCTCGTTAGAACGATGTTGTATCGAGACCAGAATCCCGCTCAGTTGACAGTCACACTGCCAAAGATGGGCAAAGGTGTCCTCAAGAGGCGACTGGGAAATCACATCTTCGGGTATGGGTGTTCAACGGCTCCCCACACGGCGGTCCGCAAATTCCCACTCAAAATCCACGTTACACACACACACACACACACACACACACACACACACACACACCCCCACACACACACACACACACACACACACACACACACACACACACACACACACACACACACACACACACACACACACACACACACACACACACACACACACACACACACAAGGTTAACGTCTGGATGCGGTGAAATGGTTGAAGCGAGGTGAAGAGCCTGGAGCAATACGAAATCGGGCGCGAGGCAAAATGGCCAACTGGCCCGTACTCGAGACGTAACGGCACTCCAACGATTCTCTTCGGGATCAACCGCAAAACCTGTCACGCAGGTTTATCTGTCACAGCGATAACAACTCTGTCACAGGAATCCCTTTCCCAGGAAACCCAAAGTTCACTCGTGACCCCCGTTTGCTCAAGACCTCAAAGCAGCTCGGCTCCTTGTCCACCTCATTCACTCCGCCTCCTTTTCCTCTTCTTCTTCCTCTCTTCTTTGTCCAGTTCCCGATCCGGTTTCCGGTTTCTTTTTAAAACATTAATTTGTTTTTTACCTTTTGAAAACAGTTATCTCCAATTCACTTAAACGATAACAATAATAGTACATGCAACCAAAAATGTTTACAGTGGATGAGAACCACAACAACGGAAGGGACGAATCCGTAGCAGTACCATTATCCCTACCATTATGTACTATTAACATTATCATTATCACTCTTACTCCACGGTTACTGAAAAGACCCTGAACACTTTTGATTGTTTTCCCTGCCGAGAAATAATCAGTTTACAAGGAGAGGCCTACATGTTATCTTGCTTTTCCCTTCGTAAACACATTCCCGGAACACGTCTCAAAGGCGAAAAGAAAGCCCCGCAGTCTCACGCTTGACGCGCTGAATCCGAGCAAATAAGGGCTACCTATAGTTACTCTGACTTTGCCTTTTCACATTTTGACCCAATTATGAAATATTTTCTCTATAATCTCAAAACAAAAGTTGGTTGAACATTTGATGATAAAAGCTCAAATGGAAAAAAAGTTATGGCACACACACACACACACACACACACACACACACACACACACACACACACACACACACACACACACACACACACACACACACACACACACACACACACACACACACACACACACACACACAAATACAAATACCTCGGAGTAGAAGAGGGCCACCTAATATGTCACAAGCAAATGCGCAAAACAATCACCAAAGAATACCTACGTAGAACGAAACTGATCCTGAAAACATACCTCTCCCCAAGAAACAAAATCAAAGCCATAAACCAGCTCGCAGCACCAGTGTTCAAATATAGCTGCGGAATAATAAACTGGCCCCAATCAAAAATCAACAAGTTAGACATCAAAACAAGAAAACTCCTTACCATCCACAAAATGTTTTGCAAAAACCTGTGCATCCTGAGAATGTACCTGCCGAGACAAGAGGGAGGGAGTGGCCTGTAGGATGAGTGCAGAACAAGCTGAGTATGTGAAATGATCAACAGACTATCGGATGCAATTTGTAAACAAACATGAACACAACAAACCTGAAAAGGTATCCCTAACTCACCTTGCAAAGCATTTCCAAAAACAGGTGTGAATGGAAGATGAAACAGCAACAAATACAGCCTCAACAATTACTAAAAAGGCAATATATATATATATATATATATAAAGGAATATCAAGAAATACACACCAACAACTGGTGGAATGACAAAAGAGCAGGAAAATACAAAAAAAACAATTGGACAGAGTGGGGATAAACAAAGAAGGCCAATTGGAATGGCTAAGAAGAGGTCAGCTCAACTGGGACGGAGAACGAATCAAAATAAATGCCCAAGATCAAGGACACTAGACCAATGGATTAAAAAAGATGGTGGGACTGAGCCAGACAAACAAGTGTAGATTCTGCAAGACAGAAACAGAAAGTACTAGTCACCTGCTCTCGGGATGCAAAAAACTATTATCAGAACAACTTTACACACAACAGCACAACAAAGTATGCAAAGTGATTCGTTGGCATATCCTCAAAAATGTAAACATCCAAGTACCAGAAACCTCATGAAAACATGAACCAAGGGCAATCATTGACCATGAGGATGTCACGCTCACGTACGACCTGATGATTCCATCGAGCGTGAACACAGAAAACAAAACATTGCGTCCTGACATCGTACTCGGGAACAAAGGAAAATACAGCATTTATGATTGAGATATCAGTACCCGGCGATTTTGGTCTAAACAATGCAGAAATCAAGAGAATGATCAAAGACCAGGACCTCAAAAATGAGGTGTCAGGTGACTTATCAATTAATTCTGGATGTAATTTTTAGTGCTTTGAGCACAAAGAGTCGAGGCATCCTCTGTTTGTTATGTAGGGATCACCAATATGGCGAAATTTTTCCACTTCCCCTTCCTGACCCCCCTCTCCATCCCCCTAATAAACGATATTGCTACCAGTTCTTCACTCACCCACACTTCCAATGCATCATCTGCAGTTATTAAACCTTAGAAAGCGCCAGAAAAACCCTGAATTACTAACTTCAAAGTACATGGAAACTGTTTAGTGTGGAACAAGAGTGGAGATTGTTTTAATATAGTGATGTGGAAAATAATTCTTGCAACATTATTTATATGTGTGGTATTAAACGTGATTTACATAAACCAGCCCACTTGAATGGCATGAACATTATTGCAATGTTACCTTCAGGCAGATGAACAAATGGGGGGACGTTTATTGCTCAAGCGATTAGAAATGCTTATAAAGCAACATTATTCAAGCCAAAAGTTTTAAATCAACTTGACCACACAATCTTCCAAAAAACCCCTCCAGTTTCCTCATTTATTTCATTTTTTTTTTTTAAACAAAGAGCACTTCTACTGTGGCACAAACCAGGCTTGGTGGCATAATAGTTAAAGCGTCCGCTCTCGGTCTGGGAGGCACGGTGGTTCGAATCCAACCCCGTGCGAGTCATACCAAAGACTTTCCAAATGGAATGCGCTGCTCCTTGCTTGACGCTTAGCATTTATAAAGGACAGAACACGGACAAACAACCCGAGGTTGTCCATGCTATTGCACACTTTGATGGGCGTAATGCATTGAAGTTCCTTTTAAGGGAATTCCTGTTATAAACCAGACTCAGTGGCATTATAGTTGGAGTGTTTACTGAGTCTGGGAGGTTTGTGGTTCGAACCACAGCTGGGTCTATACCAAAGATATTTTAAATGGTATGTGCTGCTTCCCTGGCTCCACTCAGCATTTATATAATACAGAGTATAAATAAACAACCATAGGTTGGCAAACATTGTGCAGGCATAATGGGCTGAATGGCATTCTCCTGCATTGAAGTTCCTTGTAAGGTAACTCATATTCTTTCATTTTATTTTATTTTATTATGTTTTGTTTTGTTTTATTTTATTATACTTCTTCCTTTGTATGCAGCACAAGGCTGCCGGGTAGCATCATTGGCTGAGGGCGCAACTGTTGATGCATCGCTGATGCAATGCCCTCTGTAGGTTAGGGCAGGAATTTGTAATTTATTCATGGTGCCAGAGATAACTTACCTACTCTTCGCAGAGGACACCATAGGATATTATATGTCCACCAACTAATGCCGGAAGATGCGCCGCCAAGTTTAACATCCATCCGAGGCACGGCACACACATTGATGAATCACCCAGCCTGTGAAATACTGGGATAACAGTTTATAACTGGGCCTAGATTCAAATCCAGGCTAGACAACTTGGTGTACCTCGAAGCAGGCTACTTAGTGTACCTCTAGAATCCAGGTGGATTAGTAAACCTCTTAGTGCTTAGTGAATCCAGGCTAGACAAAGAGTGTACGTACCTCTATGCCATCCTGCAAACCCATCAAATTATACTGCAACTAGCAAAAGTACCCATCCCCAGTGATGGAAAAGGTTTTCGGTTCATCTATCAATTTAAATTATTTAATGGACTTGTGTTGATTTGTGTTGCACTCTTGGCTTCACTCAAAGCCAAAGCTATGAACTACTTTTATCACCCACTGAAATATTTATCTATCTATTTATTTATCTCTATATTTATTGCATGTTACCCACCAGTAATTATATACGATGGCAGCTAATTAGATTTCAATCAGAGCCAAAGCCCGAAATGGTGGTGCAACAGCGGAGGTTGGTTTTGTCTAAAAATAGGGCAATATATAACTCTTAAATTGTGTATTGCACCTTGAAGATCTGTGTTAAATATACTTTAATTTAGACGTTAATTTTGACTTCAAAGATTACTGGAGGGGACAATAAAGTGACTGACTATATTGCATCAAGAATAGCGAAATAATAATACAAAATAATGAATCGGCAGATTTTCAAGCACAGCACCGGAAGCGGCCGCCCTAAATGGGAGACAGACGAATGCACAGATAGACAACATTATATGTATATATATATATATATATATATATATATATATATATATATACACAAAGAATTAAGTTAAGCACCCCCCCCGTTTTTTTACAACCTCGCACATTACAAGTTTGTTGTCGTCAAAACAGTGTAATATACCCATGATATTGCTATATTTTCTGGAGAAGTGATATTATGGTCACATAAAAACATAACAATCATGCCGTTTTCAATATTTTATTCTGAATAATTTAAGGTGAATTTTTTTGGGAATTTTAGGCATATTTTCACCTCAATTTAAGTATGGAGCTATAGGTCCATCACGGACAGTGTGGATGACGTTTATGTTTTCTAACGTACAGTCATTGTTCTGAGAAGACCTCTAGCGATCTTTGCGTCAATAACGTGTGTAGGACCCACGTGATCGGATCACTGACTCAACCAATCACTTTTTTTCACTTTGATCACTCAATTTCATCAATGGATAATTGCTAATGTCATACCAATCATTATTTGATCTCACATACCTTAGAATATATGCCAATGTATACATATACACAAAGAATATATATTAGGGGGTGCTTACCTTAATTCGTTGTGTAGGGGTGCTTAACTTAATTCTTTGTGTATATATATATATATAATAGATAAAAAATATATATATATATATATATTTTTTTTTGTAAATAAAAATAAAAATAAATATAGATAAATAAATAAAATAAATAAAATTTGAAAATCACAGGATAACAACGAATATACCATAATTTCCATTCATATTAAAAGATTTTCGTATCATGGCCTAAGGAGGGGCATCATCAGAGTAGGGCTACTATATTTATTTTGGGGCTTGTTATTCCAAGCTATAAGGAATAGTTGAAAAAGATAGGACTTTATACATTAGAAAGAAGGTGATTAATGATTATGTAGGGATCTGATTGACATGTTCATGAAAACGATGGGTATAAACAAAATAAATTAGGAAGGGTTTTTCATCAGAAAAAAACAATGACAGGACCAGTATCGCGAGAGAGTACAGAAGAGGAGCGTTAGGACAGTAATAAGGCAAGGGTCTTTCATTCAGAGAATAGTTAATGCATGGAATTGTCTTCCTGGAAAGGTCGTAGCAGCAGAAAGGGTACATAGATTTAAACTAGAACTACATATACTGTAGGTACCTAGAAGCATTGGAGATGGAGGTGTGCAGATATATTAGCAGGACTTGTTTATTGATACACTACATGACCAAAAGTATGCAAACACCCGAACATCGAACATCTCATTCCAAAATCATGGGCATTAATATAGAGTTGCTCCCCCCATTGCTGCGATAACAGCATCCACTCTTCCGGGAAGGCTTTTCACTAGATGTTGGAACATTGCTGCTGGGATTTGCTTCCATTCAGCCACAAGAGCATGAGTGAGGTCGGGCACTGATGTTGGGCGATTAGGCCTGGCTCACAGTCGGTGTTCCAATTCATCCCAAAGGTTTTCGATGGGGTTGAGGTCAGGGCTCTGTGCAGGCCAGTCAAGTTCTTCCACACCGATCTCGAAAAAAGATTTCTGTATAGACCTCGCTTTGTGCACATTGTCATGCTGAAACAGGAAAGGGCCTTCCCCAAACTGTTGCCACCAAGTTGGAAGCACATAATCGTATTGAATGTCATTGTAGGCTGTAGCGTTAAGATCTCCCTTCACTTGAACCAAGAGGCCTAGCCGGAACCATGAAAAACAGCCCCAGACCATTATTCCTCCTCAACCAAACTTTACAGTTGGCACTATGCATTCGGGCAGGTAGCGTTCTCCTGGCATCCGCCAAACACAGTTTCGTCCGTCGGACTGCCAGATGGTGAAACGTGATTCATGACTCCAGAGAACGCGTCTCCACTGCTCCAGAGTCCAATGGCGGCAAGCTTTGCACCACTCCAGCCGACGTTTGGCATTGCGCATGGTGATTTTAGACTTGTGTGCGGTTGCTCGGCCATGGAAACCCATTTCATGAAGCTCCCGACAAACAGTTGTTGTTCTGACGCTGCTTCCAGAGGCAGTTTGGATCTCAGGGGGTGAGTGTTGCAACTGAGGACAAACGATTTTTATGCGCTACGCACTTAAGCACTCTGCGGTCCCTTTCTTTGAGCTTGTGGCCTACCACTTTGCGGCTGAGCTGTTGTTGCTCCTGGACGTTTCCACTTCACAATAACGGCACTAACAGTTGACTGGGGCAGCTCTAGCATGGCAAAAATTTGACGAACTGACTTATTGGAAAGGTGGCATCCTATGACGGTGCCACGTTGAAAGTCACTGAGCTCTTTACAGCTATGTCCTTCGGCCCACTCCACTGCCAATGTTTGTCTATGGAGATTGCATGGCTGTGTGCTTGATTATATATACCTGTCAGCAATGGGTGTGGCTGAAACAGCCGAATGCAACAATTAGAAGGGGTGCCCGCATACTTTTGGTCATGAGTGTCGCTTGCATGTGAATGGGTGATATTATCTGGGTTGGTGTAGTGCAGGCATGGTGGGCCGAATAACCTCTTCTGTGCCAAAGTTCCTTGTTATCGGCATATAGCATACCTATAACAGATACGTATATACCATCTCAAAAGACTCATATCAGACAGATATTACCAAAGGTTGTCTCTTGGCTTAACAAATTTTCCATTTGGCTTAGCAAATTACAAAAATCGCCAGTAATTGAAAATAAAAAATTTAAATATATAAATAATTATACTAGTTAAAATTAGGAGGATTTATACATATACTATAGCTCCCATCACCCACCCTAAATTTGTATGTAATAATTGTTATCGGCCACAAAGTAAACACTGTCTTCCCACGTATCCCTTACTCCCCCATCCCCAATAGTTATCAGATCTATTACTTTTCTTTACATTTTTAAAATACCAAATTGGGTATTTAATTTTTTATAAAATGCATATGCTTCTACAGTTCTTCTAAAATCACAGTACCATCATCCTGCTTTGTATTTTCAAGTATTAGACTTATTTCATATCGATTTAGTACATATGCAAGGTTGTCGACTAGTCATAGGAGGGAAGTACGTGACTTAATAAAAAAAGTTTTCTCCCCGCCTGATGAATCTCCCCTGGTGATCCGTGCTCGATTGATTATTGGAATTAAACAACTGACCAGAACAAACAAAAAACAATTAACCCCAAAGCAGAGAAGCTACTTCACATTTAAATCACCAGCATTTTATTTCTTCCAGGCAACTATTAACGGAGCATCTAATTAGCTGCCATAATGTATAATTACTGGTGCGTAAGAAACGTGCAATAAATAAATAAATAAATAAATATATAAATAGAGAAATAGAGAAATAAATAAATAAATAAATATACAAATAGATAAATAAATAAATATGTAAATAAATAAATAAGCATCTTTGAACCCACAGGGCTGAACTTTAATCCACTGCCCCCATCACAATAGGAAGAGTCGCGTTATGGATTTAGGGCAAACACAGCGAAAATTTTAGCACCAATTCCACCTCGGGTTTTAAAATGAAATAAAGCATTTAAACAGCATATTTATGAGCTGGCATTACAACTCTGCTTCATTGCAGAGCTCCTTAATCATACAGCACCATGTTAATTTTGTTTAAAAGCACGCGCAGGAAAAATGAAAAATGTAATATCCCCCAGGTCACTGAATACTTTACAAATATTAATTGCACTGCATTTCAACTTTATTCTGCAAGACAATTACTGAACTTTCAATAAATGAATTTCCACTTTGTGGGTTTTTTTCCGATTTTTGGACTATACTGTTCTTCGAGCCGACAGATCCGCAAGTAAAAGTGAAGTGTTGATTAAGGGCAGGCATACAGCGGATAGCCTGACCGAGGAGCTTCCAAAAACTTCAATTGGGAAGCACTTCATGGTGCTATGTTAACTTACAGGACACCATGCTGCATAAACCAAATTACTTTGGACAAGCTGAAGCCAAAACATTTTCATTAAGTAGAATTTGGTCTGCGCACTGTCAATAACCCCATACTAATATGACAAACAGTTCCAATTAAACAGCACATAGGCCATAAATAAAGTATTTCAAAACCATGTAGGGAAATAAAATTGGAGAATGAGGAAGCAGATCACAATGAAAACTTAAAGATTCCATATTTTGAATGGATGACTTATAGAGATATTTGCTTGGAACTTTGAAGAATTGTAAACTGATACCTTTTGGAAACTCAAGCTACTTAAAGTGTTGAGTAAACAATGCTAATTGCCTGTTCTGTTTTTATTTTATTATTTTACAAGCGTGCATCGGCTCGCTACCATCACCCCACAGCATGTTGCTGCAGAGGCACGGGCTTGTTTCAACTGAGGATAATGACTTGACTGAATTTGAGTTGCGGTATTGTCATGTTTATACCAATCATAATACAAACATTTATTTTGTACAAATTTATGTGTAATATTGGTGATATTATTTATTTGTAATTTATTTGTCGTTAAAAAGGTCCAAGTGGTGTAAAGCTCTAAATGGCCAAGGGTCCAAGCTGGTGTAATGGGTCTAGCTGGTGTAATGTAATGGCCAAGGTGTAATGGCCAAGGGTCCAAGCTGGTGTAATGGGTCTAAAGGGTCTTATGGGTCTTCAAGATTTTAGAGGTCTTTGGGATATTTTGGATATTTTGGGTCTTTAAGGGTCTTCAATGGTCATTGGGGTCTTCAGGGTCTTTTGGGTATTCAGGGTATTTTGGATCTTCGGGATATTTTAGGATCTTTATGGCTTCACAGACGTTTTTAACAGTATGTAATCAATAGACATATAATCACACGACTTCGTGGACAGTTGCACGGCTTCCCGGACCATGTTTTTCAGTTTTATATGTATAGATTGACAATTCGTTTTGGATTTATATCAGTCAGATATATTATGCCCACCTGTTGCCTAGTTTGAATTAAAGTGCCACACAAGGATCCAACTACAAATTGTCACCTCGGTGGTCCGCATGTGGGACCCAGCATCATCAAGTATTCTGTCCTTTTTGGAGAGGACATATAGCCAGTTTACCTATCTGCCAGCCCTCCTTGTGGACGTGAAACATCCCAAGGTGATTTTCAAAATGAGTAGGCTTTTGCATGCTCGTTTCCTTGCCAAATTTCAAAATTAAACTCTGGCTAACACCCAGTTAGGAGAGGAGCCCCACAACAGTGAGTGAAAGGCCCTTGGGGTTAACTTCATCGTGGGAGATTCCAATGATTCTGAACGCTTTGGTTTCAACAGCGTGAAGCCGAGCTAGGTGTGAGGCAGGAGCACCGGCTCAGAGGGGAGAAAAGTATTCCATTGAGCTGCATATGAAAGCCTTGTATGTGGTGAGGAGCTCAGGTGTGCCAAGGAAGGATTTCGCACGACGGAGGATGGCCAGTCGGCGACTGGCTTTGGAGGCCAGCTAGGAAATGTGGTTTTCCCAGGAAAGATCATGGCAGATAAAAAAAAAAAAAAAAAAAGATCATGGCAGATAGTGAGACCCAAAAGCTTGAGCAAATAAAATAACTGTAAACTGTGAAATAAAAATCTCAATGAAAATTTACGTAGAAACTGGAAAGCATCTGTAAACTAAATAAATAAATAAATCTAAATTTATATCTAGCAGCAGGTAGGTGATGGTTGCCTATAATTATGAAACATATTTATTATGTACCTACGTACGAAGCACGGTTTGTTATTTATTACACAATGTGTAAGGATGCCCCACTTGTAAGATAATATGTTTACCATCTGCTTTATCATTAGTGCCATCACCGACACCCCAATGAAGCCCTCGTATACCAACGTTGTCGGGAACACATCTCCATATAAACAATGGTAATGACCCCTTTCAGCACATTTTCGATTTACGCTCTCAACTCCAGGAACACATCCCGAGCGCCAAGTGAGGTATTACGAGGTATTACTGCATAGGTATCTACAAATCAAGTTGGCCAAATGCCATTGATATATACTAACGGCCTACGGTGGGACAAAGCATCTCGAGTATTCGATTCCCTTTGCTGTTGTCTCATTTACTGAAAAACCTGATAAATTCTGAATAAACAGATTTCGAGATGAAGATGTATCGATGATAAAAAGGTACATTATTAATTACAAGTTTAAAAGACACCTCTCTTCCTGATGCCAAATATTAGAAAGGTATTTAAAACAGCACAATGCTGTAACTGCGTTTTCTGAGTTGTGTTAAAAACAAGAGCTGAAGGCCCCGAAAGACCGACTGCATGGAAAGCCTCCAACTGAACAGGTGGTGAAAACAATACAGGAAATACATGAATGTTTGGTTCAGGCAACTTGCCAGCAAAATGTTCGACCCAATCCACAGTCTTGACAGTGAAAGCAAACTGACGGAAATTGATGGATACTACTTCTCGAGTCGACATTCAACGATTGACATTCCAGGAAAAGAGCAGCATGGGAGAAATCTTGGAAAGAATGCATTTGGAGAAGACTTGGGTCAGTGGTGCAGGTGAAGTGAACAGAGTCCATGAGCCAATAGACCAGTGAACTCCAGATCAAGAAGGATCATGCAATGAGAAGTATACATTTGGTAATCACATCTCCATATTCTAAACAACGTTTTTGTCACAAACCCACCAAGGTGTAACATTTTTGGTACAAACAATATCTGAATTACACGTTGGAAGAGAAAAAATAGTCATGTGAACAGGCAATAAGGAAAGGTTGATGCCTGGATCATAAAAATCAAAGTGCTTCTTGTAATGGATTTTTAATACACAGAGCATGTCAGCCGAGCTTAGGAATATCTCGATGCTGATTCCCACTGGTGCTGACAAAGTTCCATGCAAAATGTTATAATACTTTTTACGGATACAATAATATTGACATCATAAGTACGAGTGCAAAACAGCCCAAGGCCAAAGAAAAGGGTCTGTTGCTTTCATATCGCAGGCAGGTCGGTTGTCTATGTGCTTTTTTCAACCACATATTCTGCAAATATTGGTCCCTCTGCTCTCTGAGTATATTAACCCTCCCTAGCAACTCCAAGAAGCATTCCTTCTTCCAGCAACCCCCTCCACGTTAAACTTCAAAAATCCAACCTGACTGCACATATCAACTCATTTGTTGCACATTTCTCCCAACTATGGAACCACCTTCTACCAACCATCTCCCAACAACATGTCCCTGCTCTCAAATGTTTTGTTTGTGTGCTTCCCCTTCTCTCCCCATCTTGTCTACCGCTCCCCTTATTATATACTTTGTGTGTCTGTTTTGATTTTTTGTGTGATAAATGTTAGCTCTTTCACGAGCCTCGATCCTGTATACAAAAAAAAAAAAAAACTTCCACAGGCCGTTCTGTACACCTCTTTCCTCCAGCGATCCAAGCAGGCAGTGCTCCTCCAGCTCGTTATCCCCCATTCTGACCCATGACCTTTATTACCCCCTAACACCTCCTAACCTCTTACTTGCTGATTTCAGGTGTTTCCTTCCTTTCTCTCCCTCTCCCATTCATTCATCCCCTGACTGGATGTGCCAAATTGTTGCTCCGCTACTCCACTGCCAGTTCAACCTTGCTCTTCCATGATCCTCTCTCTTGGAGAAAAAAAAGTTGATTCGCTATAAATATGACCTCAACGTACATTGGTTTGCAAATGGCTAAATCATTTTTAATAGGTTTCATTTCAACAAATTTGAATTGTATGATGTCATTTTCTACGAAATAGCATGACGGTTCATATCAGAAAGTACCAATTCAATGCAGAATTAATTATTCATGCCCTGGTCTTCACTATAACATGCTCCCTGTGTATAAATAAGATGATGCTGTCGGTTTAGCCAGTTTCTCATTTCACTCACCGACACACGCATCGTTTCAAACTCCATTGGCATCAGCAACACTGTCATACAAATCCCCTTACGGCATCAAAAATGTACTAATAACTCCTTTTAGTATATTCGGTACAGTTGAAAGTGGAATTTTATCAAAGCGTTCATCAAGCCGAATAACGTCACCACAGTCCAGTGGGTGGGGCTTTAAACCCAGCCATCTACCATCATGGTGATGTTGTAGTTTGTTCATACAGAATCGTAGTTGTGGTCGTTGTTCTATTGCCCTCCTTTTCCATAAAATGCCATTCCATCCTGTCACTCATCCCTGATAGGTATATGCTTTAGTAATGTAATATATCCGTACCATATATGATTTATTTTAAAGTATATTTACATACAGGTAGTGGACAAAATAATGAAGACACCAATGTAAAGTCACTTAACAGGGCCGTATTGGGCCACCACATGTAACCTGAACACGCCATTTACCAGCTTCTGGAATTCTGCAGGAAAGATGCGGCAACATTCTTCTATGAGAAAGTCAATCAACACACACCTGCTTGATGGAGGTGAAAACGTGGTCTTAGGCATCGTTTCAGAATATCCAATAAATGCTCGATTGGGTTCAGATCTGGTGACTGAGACCCATGACATATAGATAACATCAGTGTCATGCTCTTCAAACCATTGGGCGACCACATGTGCTCTGTGGATGGGGGCATTAGGAGGGCCTCATCTTGCAGCTATGCTAGCCATAATTATAGACAACCAGGCCTGTGCAGCATTTTTATACATGACCCTAAGCATGCTGGGATGTTGTTTGCTTAATTAACTCATGAGCCACAGTTGTTTGGAAGCCTTTGCTTGGTGTTCCTCATTTACCCAGGTGTTTCCATTTTTTTGGCCACTACCAATATGTGTCAAAACGCCATCACAACACCTTTAAAAAGTTAGTTGCAACCAAGGAACTTCATCAACACAAAGATATACCATATGTACAGCAATTATAGCTGCATACACAATTTAGGTTAATGATGAAATTGAAGCTACATGTTTGCAAACTTTTCATCTTGTATCATTTCATTCTGTTTGTTACTTCTTCCATAAATCACTTCCTTAATGTTTACTCAAACTTTTCCCCCCATAATCATGATTTATCAACCTCACTTATTATTATTTTTCCTTTCGCATTTCAATAACATTTCCCTGGTTATCATCAGTTGCTTCTCCGTAAAGGTCAGGACCCTGCCTCTTCCTTTTCCACTGTCATACTCACCCTAAGGAATCCATTTGCTCTCCCTCTCATTTTTTGCTATACTTAACCCCATCACCGAAAGTAGACAGAGGTTATGTTTTCATCCGCTGTTTGTCTATTTGTCTGTCTGTGAGCAGGATATCTTAAAAAGTTCAGGACGGATTATAACAAAACTTTGTGGATGAGTTGGATAGTTGACGAGACAAAACCGATTAGATTTTGGTTCAGGTCTGGATCCAGATCCGCTCTATCAGTGGAATACAAAACGTAAACTGTTTAGCCTGGCGGAGGTATGCTCTCTGCTGAGTGCCATTCTCGGTAACCCGTGCACGTGAAGCAAAAAGCAAGGTTAAGCAATTGGTTTATGTCCGTCCATACGTCGCCTGTCATACAGACAGACGGTCTGTCTGTCTTATCCATTTCTGATCCTCAGTTTATGATAAAGGAACAACTGATGTAAATTTAATGTTATATTTTGAACATGAATCAGAAAATGAATAGGAAGACAAGTTTGCTGTTTTTCTGTCCCTTGACTCTGAATTCGTCCCAATCACACATTAGTCAGGTTCACTATGTTAACAAATATAATTTCGTTCAAAATTTTGGTAGATTAGCAAAACTATACATTTTTGGAATATTCAGAGCATGAGGAATCCAAAAATTAATGTTTACATTTGCGGAGACACCTTTGCGAAAATGACACTCAGGACAGTGATGAAGATAGTCAGGTTCACTATGTTAACAAATATAATTTCTTTCAAAATTTTGGGATAAGCAAATCTGTACATTTTTGGAATCTTCAGAGCATGGAGAATCTGAAAATCAATGTTGGCATTTGCACAGACACCTGCATGGCCGCCATTTTGGATTTTGAAAATGGCCGCCATAAAATACATATTTTGCGCGATCTCGGCTTCTCGTCAACCTAGAGACTTAATTAAATATGCTAATCCTATGTTTTCTGGGTCAAGGAATCCAATAAAGGCCTCAAAATAGTGCTCAGGATTATAGAAAAGCAACAAACAAAGGTAATTGAAAACCATTGTCTTTATATTTGTGATATAACTGTATTACATAATACATGATATTGCAAGTCCTTTGAAGTTATAGGTTGTTATAGGAAGTTATAGGTAGTATCAGATTGAACTATAAGTCCTATACACAGGATCTACGAGGTCTATACCGTTCAGGAATATGCTTTTACAGATCTTCATCACTGTCCTGAGTGTCATTTTCGCAAAGGTGTCTACGCAAATGTAAACATTAATTTTTTGATTCCTCATGCTCTGAATATTCCAAAAATGTATAGTTTTGCTAATCTACCAAAATTTTGAACGAAAAAACATAGTGAACCTGACTACATGCGCAGAGAGGAGTTAGACAATACTTTTACTCTGTTTGTCTACCTGACAGTTAAACAAAATTGAAAATGATTTAAAACAGGAAACTTACTCTTTTTAAGGATATTATAAAGGACACAAAAAAGAGGCACGAATAATTTATGTAACGTGTTAGTTAGGGTGATGTAACAGACACTGGGTAGAACGGCAGTAAAACCTGGAATTAATATATTTGTACACACTTAAACCTCTTTAACCCCTTATTTAAATAGAATTATATACTTGAACAGTGCAGAACACAAATTGCCTTCATAATACTCCCAAAAACCATGCTATATATCAATATATAGACTGAGAGGGCGTGGCATATGTGAGCGGGTGGAGCATTGGGATGAAGAAGAGGCCACTGATATGGCTATGCATGATGTCTATTGACGCTGCATTCTGTGGTGATCAATAAAGACTCCATCTCTTAAAATGTGACTCAACGTCGTCTTACTACAGTGTATAAGAACCACCTTAAGAGGCCATTTTTCCCTGCAGAGAGGGGGTTGGCCTTTTTCGGGAACCTTTTTGTTACCCTTTTTGTTGGTCCCCTTTTTGAAGAAGTGTTTTACGGCCTGATGCTCTTCCTGCCGTCAACCCTGTTGGTCGCCCCTTGCGACAAACAGGGAATTACCAGTGAACTGGTACTCAATTTGCCAACCTTAAGAAGGATGACAGGCTGAGTCAACTCCCCTGGTGTTAATTCTGCGATTGACTGGGATTCGAACCCAGGATCCTAGGATCCCAAGCCGGCACCCTAACTGCTAAGCCAATGCCAGGCTCCTTATTACAGTGTATAATGATGATGTATAAGTACAGTGCATTCAGAAAGTATTCAGACCCCTTCACTTTTTTCACATTTTGTTATGTTGCAGTCTTATGCTGAAATCGTTTAAATTCATTTTTTCCCTCATCAATCTACACTCAATACCCCAAAATGACAAAGAGAAAACAGGATTTTAGAAAGTTTTGCAAATTTATTAAAAATAAAAAACTGAAATATCACATTGATATAAGTATTCAGACCCTCAACTCAGTACATAATTGAAGCACCTTTGGCAGCGATTACAGCCTCGAGTCTTCTTGGGTATGATGCGACAAGCTTTGGACACCTGGATTTGGGGATGTACTGCCATTCTTCTCTGCAGATCCTCTCAAGCTCTGTCAGGTTGGATGGGGACCGTTGGTGGACAGCCATTTTCAGGTCTCTCCAGAGATGTTCGATTGGGTTCAACTCAGGGATCTGGCTGGGCCACTCAAAGACCTTCACAGAATTGTCCCTAAGCCACTCCTGCGTTGTCTTCACTGTGTGCTTAGGGTCATTGTCCTGTTGGAAAGTGAACCTTCGGCCCAGTCTGAGGTCCTGAGCGCTCTGTTTCAGGTTTTCATTAAGGATATCTCTGTACTTTGCTCCGTTCATTGTTCCCACAACACTGACCAGTCCCCCGTCCCTGTCGCTGAAAAACACCCCCACAGCTGCCACCACCATGCTTCACCGTTGGGATGGCTTTGGGCAGGTGATGAGCGGTGCCTGGTTTCCTCCAGACATGATGCTTAGAATTGAGGCCAAACAGTTCAATTTTGGTTTCATCAGACCACAGAATCCTGTTTCTCACAGTCTGAAAGTCCTTTAGGTGCTTTTTTACAAACTCCAAGCGGGCTTTCATGTGTCTTTCACTGAGGAGAGGCTTCCATCTGGCCACTCTGCCCGAAAGCCCAGATCGGTGGATTGTTTTAGTGATGGTTGTCCTTCTGGAAGTTTCTCCCATCTCCATACAGGATCTCTGGAGCTCAGAGTGACCATCGGTTTCTTGGTCACCTCTTACCAAGGCCCTTCTCCACCGATTGCTCAGTTTGGCCGGGCGGCCAGCTCTAGGAAGAGTCCTGGTTGTTCCAAACTTCTTCCATTTAAGAACTAGAACGGGCACTCGGTAGAGCGCATACCTTCGCCGCAGCTACTGTTCTGTACTTGGCATGGGAGTGTAGGGAACAGAACAACAAAAATACGATTTTGACCTTTTCGTGACCTTGACCTTGACCTTTGACCCGATTGCTCCCAAAATCTAATCAAATGTGTCCCGTATAATAACCAATCATCCCACCAAATTTCATGCAATTCGGTTGAATACTTTTTGAGTTATGCGAATAACATACACACACACACACACACAGACATACAAATAAATACACAGCGATCAAAACATAACCTTCCGCTTTTGCGAAGGTAATTATGGAGGCCACTGTGCTCTTGGGAACCTTCAATGCAGTAGAGATTTTTTTGTGGGCTTCCCCAGATCTGTGCCTCGACACAATCCTGTCTCTGAGCTCTGCGGGTAGTTCCTTCGACCTCATGGCTTGGTTTTTGCTCTGATATGCATTGTCAGCTGTGAGACCTTATATAGACAGGTGTGTGCCTTTCCAAATCATGTCCAATCAATTGAATTTACCGCACATGGACTCCAATCAAGGTGTAGAAACATCTCAAATATGTTCAAGAGAAATGGGAGGCACCTAAGCTAAATTTCAAGTGTCATAGCAAAGGGTCTGAATACTTATGTCAATGTGATATTTCAGTTTTTTTTCTTTTTAATAAATTTGCAAAACTTTCTAAAATCCTGTTTTCTCTCTGTCATTATTGGGTATTGAGTGTAGATTGATGAGGGGAAAAATGCATTTGAACGATTTCAGCATAAGGCTGCAACATAACAAAATTAGAGGGGTCAATATATGGTTGAACCCCCAAAAAATTGATACAAAATGTTTTTCAATGGATTCTGGTACCATTGGGCATGCTAAATAACATACTAAAAATCTAGTAACATCTGACTTCCGGAAAGGGGTCATTTTCAAGATGGCGTCCAAGATGGCCACCAGGAGCTTAAAATGGCCATATCTCAATTATTATTCAACCTAGAAAGGTGGTTTGTGTCTAACCCTAGGTTTTAGGGCCCAAGGAATCCAATTGAATCAATAAAATTACCATCAGTTAATTATTTATTGACAAGTCCAAGATGGCATCCCAAGGTGACATCCTGATCCACTAAAATGGCTCTGTCGAATAGTAGTCAACCTAGAGAGATATTTTCAGCGTGTATACCTAGGTTTAAGGCACCCAGGAAATCATCAAAATTACTTAAATAAGCACAAAGTAATCAGGTAATCCGGTAAGCCAGGTTTAACAGCCCATTAGTCATTTGTTGTCTTATACAGTTAGTCGCTATTCATCGTCATCCTATAAACTGGAGAGCTATCATTGCAGGAGGTTATGAGTTATGAGCTCAGTCCTTTCCCTCCTGCCCTCTTTGAAGCCAGAAACATCTTCCGAAAGGCTGATAAGCCACAACTAGCTCACGCGATCTGTGATCATGCAAGTGATGCCATCCTAGATTCTGTACCAGAAACGGAGATCCACGTCCTTGATGGAGGTTCACTCTTTCACAGAATACCATGGAAGAGTGGAGAAAGCTATGGTGAAATAGCGCAGTCCTATGCTGACTTCACCATCCAGCATTATGGTTCAGCTACGACCATTGTCTTTGATGGCTATGAGGAAGGGCCGTCCATTAAAGACAACACGCATCAGAGAAGAGGACACAATATTCATCCCATTGTCAGCTTCACTGCTGAGACAAAGTTCTCAGGCAAGAAGGAGGAGGTCCTGTCAAGAGATATCAATAAACAGAGACTGATCGGGATGATAAGTGATGAACTGAGAGAAAGGTATTGCACTGTGGTCAATGCACCTGGAGATGCTGACGTAGATATAGTAAAGGCTGCAGTGGAGGCATCTCTTCTACACACCACTACACTGATTGGAGAAGATACTGATCTCCTTGTCTTACTCCTTTACTATTCGCAGGGAGACAGTAAGAGCCTTTATTTCAGATCAGACAAGTCCAAAGCTGATGGCAGTTTTAAAGTGTATGACATCAACCGTCTAAAAGAAATCCTCGGACATGACATGTGTTCTCAGTTGATATTCATCCATGCCATGACTGGTTGTGACACGACTTCTCGGATTTTTGGTGTTGGCAAAAAGACTGCTTTCCAGAAGCTTGTAAAAGGAGACCCTGTCCTTCGGTCTTGTGCCAACACATTCACCATCCCAAACCAGACCACAGAGGTGATCGATGCCCTTGGATGCCGAGTAATGGCTATCCTCTTTGGTGGCAAGTGCAAAGATTCCCTTGCAACAATGCGATATAACACCTTCAGCAAGAAGGTTGTCTCTGCTTCGTCTTTTGTAACACCCGAACGTCTGCCCCCAACTGAATCTGCTACCAGACTTCACTGTCGTAGAGCGTACTACCAGATCATGGTGTGGATGGGAAAATAAGAGGGTATAGATGCCATGAAATGGGGGTGGAGCCTGCAGGATAATCAGTTTGTCCCACTTATGTCAAGAATGAACGCTGCTCCAGACAGTCTCTTGAAGGTCATTCATTGTAACTGCTCCACTGCCTGCAAGATACTCCGCTGCTCTTGTAGACGATATGGACTACCATGTACTACTGGCTGAGGACCGTGCCAACCTGAAGAATGTGACAATCCACATAACAAGTTTCTTCCAGAGGAGTCGGAGGATGACGATGAATAGCGACTAACTGTATAAGACAACAAATGCCTAATGGGCTGGTAAACCTGGCTTACCTGATTACTTTGTGCTTATTTAAGTAATTTTGATGATTTCCTGGGTGCCTTAAACCTAGGTATACACACTGAAAAAATCTCTCTAGGTTGACTACTATTCGACAGAGCCATCTTAGTGGATCAGGATGTCACCTTGGGATGCCATCTTGGACTTGTCAATAAATAATTAACTGATGGTAATTTTATTGATTCAATTGGATTCCTTGGGCCCTAAAACCTAGGGTTAGACACCAAAACCACCTTTCTAGGTTGAATAATAATTGAGATATGGCCATTTTAAGCTCCCGGCAGCCATCTTGGACGCCATCTTGAAAATGACCCCTTTCCGGAAGTCAGATGTTACTAGATTTTTAGTATGTTATTTAGCATGCCCAATGGTACCAGAATCCATTGAAAAACCTTTTGTATCAATTTTTTGGGGTTAGGTGAGTTTTTTTTCGTATATTGACCCTACTAAATGTGAAAAAAGTGAAGGGGTCTGAATACTTTCTGAATGCACTGTATCTCTAAACATCTGCATTTTTTAACGACCTTTAAAAATAAATATTTTATTAAAATTTAAGTATATACTTGAACACCGCACAGGATATCGCAATCCATGAACCCTCTGTTATTATTATACTTTGGTCCCTTTTCTTTCTCTCTTTCTCTTTTTTTTTTTCTTTCTCTCTCTCTCTTATTGAGCTATGCTAAATCTTACCCACGTGTTCACAGAGAACAGTTCTCACTGCCTTGGGGCCATGCCAGAGTGAAGCCAGGCACTTTGTAGCAAAGCACCGAAACATACAAACATAATTTGTCATGGATGGACTTGGAAGAAAGTACAAAGCCTAGCTATTATAATTAGTCCTATAGCACAAACCAGATACTCTTTTGGGAATGAGAGAGAAAAAGAGACGAGCCTTGGACACACTAACAAAGACACTTCCCCACTTTATACAAGGCCCAGTGTCGGCCTCTCATACTAATTGGAGACTAAATCAGAAAAAGCAGAATAAGAGCCACTCTTAAACCACCTCATATCTGCCTGCTTTGTGTGCAACCACTTGAACTCTTTTATATGTTCTACTTTCTTCATGGCATTAGCAGGCAGACTGTCAATTATAAGATTCCAGCAAGGCGAATCTCAGCGGGAACAGTGGACACCAACTTGTAGCTTTTGACACCAATTCGGTCGCTTTGTTGGGACACATAATGACTGCAGTAGAACACCACAAAGATAGACTGCAGGGTTGTGTCTGAGAGGCTGCAAAGGGCTTCACCTGCATTTATAGTCACACAATTGACATCTAGTACTTACGATCAAAACAGCCACTGCATTCACACCTTCAGTAGAAACCAAATAATTTCAACATGACATTTTCATTGCATGTATGTTTTTATGATTACACAAATGTGCTTTCATATGCTGGTAGTCAATTCGGTACTGTTCTTGTATAATTTTTCCCATATATTTTTTTCGCTTCCCCATTTATTGAACAATAGGGAGGGAGAGAGACGGAGAGAGAGAGAGAGAGAGAGAGAGAGAGAGAGAGACAGAGACAGAGACAGAGAGACACATACAGAGAGAGAGAGGAGAGAGAGAGAGAGAGAGAGAGAGAGAGAGAGAGAGAGAGAGAGAGAGAGACAGACAGAGAGAGAGAGAGAGAGACAGAGAGAGAGACAGAGAGAGACAGAGAGAGAGAGAGAGAGAGAGAGAGAGAGAGAGAGAGAGAGACTTTGACTTTTAAGCTCTTTTTATTATAAAAGTATAAAACTAGAGTACCACCAAAAGCAATTCATCCAGGAAAATCAGTAAAATCATAGCAATCCCGGAAGGAAAAAACAATCGGTGCACTGCAAACCAAGCGACAGAAAAGGTGCAAATACCAAAAAAAAACACACGAGGAGAAAATCTAGGCATAATTTCTAAACTAGGCATAATTTTATATGTACAAATTTACAATCGCATCTGAAACCCTGAGGAGAGACTTAAGAAAGAAAGAGTAGGTCAAGACCAGGGGGGTGGGGGGGGGGGGGGGGGAAACGCCGGCAAGGAGAAGCATGGAACAGTGTATAAGAAACACCCGCACTGTATTATACAGAAATTAACAATTTGTTATCTTGGACCTCACAAATCCCTCCAACACACCAGGTCGCAACAAAATTTGCAAGGTCGTTTGCAGTTTGGACACAGCCAAATTCAAGCTTGAGCCTTGCTGACACCAACGAACTAAAAAACACCATAATACTGCATTCCTGCATGGGTCTGCCGCCCAGCTTCGCCTTCCGCGACAGGTATACGGCCAGTTTAGCGGGTAGCGGTTAGGAACCCGAATACAATAGATGTGGTTCCCTTTTTGGGAGGAAAGCCAAAGATGTAAGCTTTCAAAGAAAAGGTAACCTGCAATCTATGGGAAATAAAATTTAACCAATGAAACAAAGGAGAAAGTCTTTCACAATTAATGAAAGCATGAAACAAATCTTCCCTCACCGGACAAAAGGGGCAACAGCCGGAAATGGGGGGAAAAAAACGAATGACAGCATTGGAAGGAACAATCCAGTGGGCCAAACGCCACTGAAGGTCACCTGTTCTTTTAGAAATAAGTCCAGCATACATTGTATCCCATAAAGGCTCAGAGGGGGGACCGGGAGGCAAGAGTCCTTTCCACCGGGTAACCCCAGCTAGAGGTGGGTCCCCAAGAAGAAGTTTCACACAAGACCTATAAATACTCTTGCTGCTCATAACATGGAAGGGGGGTGACCCTGCGCTCATGGGGGGCAGCTCGTTTGGGATAAAAGCGACACCTAATTTTGGGACTGTGGGCTCAACCTCTGCGTCCTGCGTCCAATGTAGGCCTAGCTGGTGGCCCCTTCGGATCACCGCTCTTAGTATGTTCCCGATTTGCCTCCTGGACCGAACACCTGTTAGGTCCGCCAGCTCGTTCGCAGGCTTCCATCCCTGTCCAGAGTTGTGCCGGAGATGACACACTTTCAGGATGTTGGCCACTATAAAATGCTGGCAGAAGTCGCGACTCCTCGGGATATCGGGGAAAAGTGGGTTGAAAAATAAAGGCTCGTGTGCATACATGTTAGTGCCATACGAGTCTGTTTGGCGACTTATCGAAACGCCCTGCCAGGCATTCAAGAGGCTCTGATAATAGACTGGGAGCAGAGATGTATCGACGTGTTGAAGGTTGGTCAGGAAAAGTTCCTGTCCGTATCCGAGCCTCCCAGCTCGTTGAAGAATGGAGCAGGCTAAGGGCTTTCCTGGTAGGTGTTCTGCATAAAGCAAGCGTTGGATGGAGCGGAGCCGGAAGGCCAACAGGCGGCATTTCACATCGACTAGGCCATGACCACCTTCGGCCAAGGGACAACATATGGCGCTGGGTCGAAGCCAGTGGTAGCCTCCCCCAAAAAAATCCACCAGTTTCCTCTGGATAGCTTGGAGCAAAACCTCCGGTGGTTGCAGGCAGATGAACCGGTGCCACAAAAGGGTAGTGACGAGGTTGTTGACAACTAGCGCGCGACCCTTATAGGAAAGGTGGGGTAGAGCTCTTTTCCATCGGCTCAAACACCCATCTACCTGGTCAATGATCCTGTCCCAATTGTTCTGGGCATACTGAGGAGGACCGAGGAAGACGCCCAAATACTTGATGCCATCGTTTGCCCACACTAGCTCTGCAGGAAGGGGAGGTGGTGGTAATAACGGTGGCATAGGTAAGTCATTTTTTGGAAAGGGGATCCACAGAGCCTTGCTTTTCCCCCAATTACACCTTAATAATGAGGCAAGGTTGAAGTCCGACAAACACTTTGCCATGGCGTCAGTCGCATTTTCTTTTTATAATGACACAAAGGTCGTCGGCATAAGCTGACAGGGTCAAAGGTGGGTGTCCTGGAGAAAGGACAACTCCAGGGATATCCTTTCTGAGGGCGATTAAGAGGGGCTCCAAGGCGAGGGCAAATAATAGACCTGAAAGTGGACAACCTTGCCTTACCCCTCTCTGAACCTTTATGGGTGGGAAAAATTCGTTGTTAACTTTGATCAAGCTGGAGATGTTTGCATATAACAAAGCTATGTAGGCTCTAAAATTAGTGCCAAGCCCACAAGCTTGTAACACATGACACAAAAACTCATGATCAATGCTATCAAAGGCCTTTGCAAGGTCAAGAAACACCAATCCAAAACCCTCTTTGACACATTTACCAGTTAACAAATCTCTGACTAGGAATATGTTGTCATAGATGGATGTGCCAGGGATGCCGCAACTTTGATCAGGTGACACCAGGTCCCCAATAACTGTCTTCAACCGGTTCGCAAGGACCTTGGAAAACAGTTTGGAATCCGTGCACAACAAAGAGATCGGACGCCAGTTTGACAGGTGTCGGAGATCGCCAGTCTTGGGTAGCAGGCAGAGTACTGCTCTTCTAAAACTGAGCGGTAATTCTCTGGATAAAAGAGATGCATCCAGAACATTGAGCAGCTCTGGGCCCAAAATGTCCCAGAATGCCGAAAGAAATTCGGCCGGTAGGCCATCGATGCCAGGGGCTTTTCCCGACTCCATCTCAGCGAGTGCACCGGTTAGCTCTGGAAGGGTAATTGGAGCATCCAGTTCCAGACGTTGGGCCTCAGCCATGGAAGGAAGATGAGAGGTCAAAACATTCATCATTTCGTGAGAAACTGTTTTGGCCTTGAAAAGTTCAGAAAAGAAATCGATTACATTTAATCTTATATCACTCGGATTTGTTAGGATGTTCCCCCCTGGGTCCAAAACCGAAGATATAAGTCGTGCTGGTTTCTCTACAGTTTCTAGGTGAAAGAAAGCCTTAGTTGGGGTATCTGAAACCTTTATATTTTGTATTCTTAGCCGAACTAGTGTGCCCGCTGCTTTTTCATGGATCAAATCCCTTAATTGGGCCTTCTTCTCAAGTAGCAACCGATAGTTCACTGGGTTGCTCTCATTGGCCAACTTGCTCTCTAACCTCAAGATGTCTGCTTCCAAGCAAGCCATCGTGATATGTTTTACATTGGTACAGTGCGAATTAAATTGTTGACAAAATACTCGAATTTGGGCCTTTAGGTTATCCCACCAGACTAATTGAGGAGAAAGAAGATTTTTTAGTACTCATTTCAGCCCAGAAATCACGAAAGGAGTCTGTAAATAAACTATCTTCTAAAAGTTTAACGTTAAACTTCCAGTAACTATTTCTGCATGTGGGTCGAGGAAAAGAAAGATCTAAGGTTACCATATGGTGGTCTGAAAACAATGACGGAAAACAACCTGAAGAGGCCGCGACGTTCCTATGGGGTACATTAATGTACCAGCGGTCGAGTCTTGCCGAAGACACCCGGCCATTGGCACATCGACACCAGGTAAACTGGACTATGTTGGGGTGATGCAATCGCCAAACATCCAGTAGACCGGCCGTCTTAAAGAAACGGGATAGGTCCGCATGGGACTCGGGGTGGGGTTCTGCAGAGTTTCTATCCTTCGAAGGGTAAAAGGTGCAATTAAAGTCACCACCAATGCACACACATTGGTCGAGATCAACTGATTTCAGGTGGTTTACCATGGAGGTGAAGAAGGCCTTTCGGTCCCTGCTCTCACTAGGTGCGTACACATTGAAAATGGTACAGCTGAAGTTTTGATGTGCAAGCTGAAGGGAAATAAGCTGGCCTTTTATGACTTCCTGAAAATGACAAGACTCAAAAGCTAGACCTGGCTTTAGAAAAAACCCAACCCCAGCAGATGAGGCTGACAGATTGCTAAAATAGCATTGCCCTTTGAAAGTTTGGCACCAGTCATGTTCCACGTTAGGTGTGATGTGGGTCTCTTGTAGTAAAAGAACATTTGCCTTTTTACGGTCAAACAAGTTTTTGACTTGGGCCTGACGGAGGTGACTTGCACCCCCACCATTCATGTTTAAGGTCGCAAAGGAAATGTTTTTCATTCCGTGGTAATGAAATCGCCCTGTGCTTGGGAACACTCCGTACCTGCTCGGGTAACAAACTTTCTTAACCTGTGGAATTGAGATTTCGTCAGGTCAAAATCCTCACGTGCTTTGATTATCGACTTTGCGGTGCACATGAATGCAGCCAAGTCAGGGAAATAGTCTTTAATGACAATGTTGCGGTGACGATACGTTTCGTTAAGGAAAGTAAGAATGAGTTGAAGGGATACCTGCGAGTGACCTGTCATCGCTTGTGACAGCGCGGTTGCCTCAATGTCATCTTCGGACTCAGACACGTCAGATAACATGTCGTCAGGGTCTGGGGTATTATCCGCTGCCCCCGCGGTCTTGTCTGGAGGCACCTTCACAAGTTTCCCAAGGTGTTCCCGAGAGCACTCGTTAACACTTTGGTGGATATTTGTATCTGGGGTCGGAGCTTGGGTTTGAGATCCCAGCAAACTCAGATTTACCGGCCCCGTTTGTACAGTGGGAACGTTTATTGAATCCTTAGTCTGCTCGGTATTTAAAGGGGGGACAAGCGGAAAAACATTTCCCAGCTCGGAAATGGTAATACTTTCACTGGAGGTTTCGCACTCGGAAACTTCCAGGTGAGAGGTACAAATTATATTTTTCGGCTCATTTACATAATGAGACTCACTGGTGTCATTGACAACGGTATTCATGTACTCAGTTAGTGAGGGAATGTCGGAGGGACATTCGGACACATGTGCACCGGAAATGGTGCCGCCCATGACCGCCTTCTTTGCAGCACCAGCGAAAATGCTTGGCGCTGGTGCTCTTCGCTTTTTAGCATACACTATGGATTCTTCGTTCATGGGTTCGGGAAAGGGGGCAATGCTAGTTGTGTCAGTCACATCGGTGGGTGTCATCACATTGGAATCGGAAAGCACCGGTGTGACAGACGACTCAGTCGGGGTGTCAGAAGGTACGGTCGGGGGGTCAAAGGGTACGGTCGGGGTGTCAGAAAGTACGGTCGGGGTGTCAGAAAGTACGGTCGGGGTGTCAGAAAGTACGGTCGGGGTGTCAGAAAGTACGGTCGGGGTGTCAGAAAGTACGGTCGGGGTGTCAGAAAGTACGGTCGGGGTGTCAGAAAGTACGGTCGGGGTGTCAGAAGGTACGGTCGGGGTGTCAGAAGGTACGGTCGGGGTGTCAGAAGGTACGGTCGGGGTGTCAGAAGGTACGGTCGGGTGTCAGAAGGTACGGTCGGGTGTCAGAAGGTACGGTCGGGGCGTCAGAAGGTACGGTCGGGGCGTCAGAAGGTACGGTCGGGGCGTCAGAAGGTACGGTCGGGGCGTCAGAAGGTACGGTCGGGGCGTCAGAAGGTACGGTCGGGGCGTCAGAAGGTACGGTCGGGGCGTCCGAAGGTGCGGTCGGGGTGACGGAAGGTACGGTAGGGGTGACAGGAGATACGGTCCGGGTGACGGAAGGTACGGTAGGGGTAACAGGAGATACGGTCCGGGTGTCAGCGAGCATGGTCGGGGTGTCAGCGAGCATGGTCGGGGTGTCAGAAGGCGCGGTGGAGGGATTGGCCTTTTTACAAACCCTTTCGTTATGTCCCGGTTCACAACACTTCGGACAAGAGGCCCTAGGACAGAATCTTTTAACGTGTCCGAATTCTCCACAATTAAAGCAAGTTAAGGAGGCTGAGGAAGCATACATGTGGTATTCCCGATCATCCAACGATACTTTAAAGGATATATTTAAACCTGTATCGGCTCCGCGATCCGGGAGAATCATGTACACCTGCCTCCTAAAGCTCATTACGTGTTTAACACGATCGCTGCGACACCCGAGCGGAATCATTGAGATTCGGGAAACAATTTTACCATAACGAGACAGAACGGATAGGAGTTTCTCGCCTGGCATAAACGGTGGAACGTTGGATATTGTTATCTTGGTAGCTGGCGTATCCATAGGGGATACCGTAATATAATGACCCCCTTTTATGGTTAGACCGGTACTAATGACGTGATGAACGAGTTTTTCTTCTGACACGAAGACAACAAATTTTTGGTTCATTCGTGATGCCGCACGAACATTACCGTCTCCTATGATGGATCCCACGGCAAGGATAATGTCCTCAGCCGGAGCTCCTTCAGGCGGAACACATGCGAATGCATGCTTACGCGTTAAATTTTCGAACGCCTCATAACGAGAGCGTGTATTCGCCATACCAGCGAAATCCCCCCCCCCCCCCCCCGCCCTTGTCCGAATCGGACAAGAAGGTATCAAACCTAAATAATCGGACTAAAGTAAATAATAAACGTGCATTATAAGCACAAAAATGGCTTACAAAGCGTCGTCAAAGCCAGTAGGCCGCACCCAAAATGGGCTCGCTCTCAATCCTCTCTCTCTCGAAGACAAGGGTGCAGAACGGATGAAAACAAATGCCGAAGCACACAGGATGGAAAAGGAGAGGGAGGGGGGCAGGGGAGGGCAGGAGAGGGGGGAAAACTCACAACGGACTCACCAAAACACCGAGCAGTTGCTCACAGCCGCCATGACGCTACACCCAACGCACCGACAGCCGATAGGTGGCGACAGAGAGAGAGAGAGAGAGAGAGAGAGAGAGAGAGAGAGAGAGAGAGAAAGAGAGAGAGAAAGAGAGAGAGAGAGAGAGAGAGAGAGAGAGAGAGAGAGAGAGAGAGAGAGAGAGAGAGAGAGAGAGAGAGAGAGAAAGAGACTTTGACTTTTTAGCCCTTTTATTACAAAAATATAAAATATAAAAGTAACAATATACACGTTTTGCAATGAAATCAATAATGCCAACAAAAAGAAAAAAGAAAAAGAAGCACCCAATGATCATCAAATAAGAAACAATCAGTATCTCACAACAGTATTCTAAATTCGTTTTCTTTAACCTCATAAAACCCACCAACACACCAAGTATCAACAAAGTTTTGAAAATTTCCGGCCTCGTTGGAAAGGGTAAATTCCATTTTCAATCTTGCTGAGACTAATGCATTCAAACACAACATGATATTGCAGTGCTCTATCGGTTTGCCAGATAGTTTGTCTTTTCTTGTCAAATAAACAGCAAGTTTCGCAGTTGCTATTAGGAAACTAAACAGTTTAGATGCAGGATTCTGTTTAGGAGCAAAACCAAAGACGAAATTTCTCAAAGAAAAAGTAACATGCATTTCGTGTGCAATGTAATTCAACCAATGAAACAAAGGAAATGATCGGATACAGTCTATGAATGCATGAAACAAGTCCTCATTGACTGTACAGAAGGGACAACAAACAGATACAGGAGAAAAATGTCTAATAAACGTGTTGGAGGGAACAATCCAGTGGGCCAAACGCCACTGGAGATCACCTGTTCTTTTGGATGTGGGCTCACTATACATGGCTTCCCAGATAGGTTCGGAGGGGGGTCCTCCGGGTAACAATCCTTTCCATCGGGTAACTCCATTTAACGAAGGGTTCCCATTTAACAGCTTGAGGCACATCTTGTAGATGCCCTTGCTGTCCATTGTCTGGAAAAGTTTTGACCCATCGCTAACAGGGGGCAAATCGTTTTGAATGGGTTCAACAATCAATTTAGGCACTGTCGGCTCATTTAGATCTTCTTCTGTACCTCGAGTCCAAGTTAGGCCAAGTTGCCGTCCCACCTGAATCATTTTCCTCAATTTTTGCAATCATCCTATGGGACCAAATCACTGTCAGGTCGGCGATTTCACTTACGGATTTCCAACCATACCCTGAGTCATGTCGGAGATGCCGCACCTTCACGATACCAGCTGCTATAAAGTGTTGGCAAAAATCTCGACTCTTTGGAATGTCGGGAAAGAGAGGGTTATAGAACAAAGGCTCGTGTGCCAGCATTTTCGTTACATATGTGTCCGCCTGACGACTCACAGAAAGGCTCTGCCAGGCATTTAAGAGGCTTTGGTAAAAAGCAGGGAGAACCGATATGTCGACATGTTGGAGGTTCATTTGAAAAAGTTCAAACCCGTACCCGAGCCTACCCGCTCGCTGCAGTACAAGGCGCGCAGGGAGCCGGCCTGGCAGATGTTCCATGTAGAGGAGACGTTGAATGGGCCGCAGCCGGAAGGCCATTAGGCGGGCTTTGATGTCGACGAGGTTGTGGCCACCCTCAGCCGAGGGGCGACATATCACATCGGGTCGTAGCCAGTGGTAGCCTCCCCAGAAGAAGTCCACCAGTTTGCCCTGGAGTGCTTTGAGTAGGGCCTCCGGCGGTTGCAGGCAGATGAACCTATGCCACAACATTGTGGCAACTAAGTTGTTGATCACTAGCACACATCCCTTGAAGGACAAATGAGGTAAAACCCTTTTCCATCGGATCAATCTTTCTCCCACTTGCTCAATTACCCCGTCCCAATTTCTCTGAGCATACTGTGGGGAACCAAGGAATATGCCCAAGTACTTAATTCCCTCACTTCCCCACAGCAACCCTGCGGGGAGGGATGGGGGCGGCTGTGGTACAGGCTGAAGAAGGTTGCGATAAAGGGAGGGTATCCATAACGTCTTGCTCTTGTTCCAATTGATTTTTAAAGAGGAGGCAGCGTGAAACTTTGATAGGCACTCAACAAGGATATCAATATCATCCTTATCTTTTACAAGGATGCAGACGTCATCCACAGAAGCACATAGGGTTAGCGGTGCACTCATGGGAGAGAGTGCTATTCCAGAAATCTTCTTTCTCAGTAGATTGAGAAGAGGCTCTAAAGAAAGAGCAAACAATAAACCAGAGACTGGGCACCCTTGCCGAACCCCTCTCCGAACCTTGATGGGGGGAGCCAGCACATTATTAATCTTAATTAAACTAAATACATCCGTGTATAGCAAGGAAATGTAGGAACGAAAGTTTGCTCCGAGGCCGCATGCCTGTAACACATGATGCATAAACTTATGGTCGATACTGTCAAATGCCTTTTCAAGATCAAGCGACATCATTCCAAAGTCTTCTTTAACACGGTTACCATCAATGAGATCTCTGATTAAAGAAATATTATCATGGATGGATCTTCCAGGAACACAGTAACTCTGTTCTGGCAGTACTAGATCACCAATAACCTTTTTTAGTCGATTAGCTAGTACTTTTGAAAAAAGCTTGTAGTCCGTGCACAGCAGGGAGATCGGTCGCCAGTTCACCAAAAGTCGGGGATCTTCAGTTTTCGGGAGCAAGCACACTACTGCTCTTCTTAGACTCAGCGGCATTATACCAGTCTGTATAGAAGTGTCCAAAACATTCAGCAACTCAGGGCCTAAAAGGTCCCAAAATGTCAGAAAGAATTCGGGAGGTAGACCGTCAATACCCGGAGCTTTCCCTGAATCCATGGCAGCAAGAGCACAGCTTAGCTCAAGGAGGGTGATTGGTAGGTCAAGCTCCAACCGTTGAGCCTCAGTTAGGGAGGGGAGGTGAGAGGTTAAATCCATCATTGTATCATTACAAACAGTCTGCTCCTCAAAAAGTTTTGTAAAGAATTCAATAATGTTTATTCTAACATCATCCTCGTTGACAACAACTTTGCCTCTTGAGTCCAAAACAGAAGAGATTAGCCGTGATGGCTTGCTTAAGGATTCTAAATGAAAGAAAGACTTGTTTGGGGTGTCTGATAATTTTACATTCTGTATTCTAAGTCTAATTAATGTACCGGCTGCTTTCTCTTGAACCAACTCCCTTAAAAGAGCTTTCTTTACAAGCAATAACCGGTAATTGGCGTCATTGTTTTCATGAGCCAATTTACTCTCCAATTGTAGAATATCCAATTCCAACCGGGCCATTGTAATGTGCTTGTCGTTTGTGCTGTGTGATTGGAAACATTGACAAAAAACCCGAATTTGAGATTTCATGTTATCCCACCATATGCTGGATGAAGAAAAGGAAGATTTCTTTGCTACTAGACTTGCCCAGAAAACACGAAAGGCTTCTTTAAACATACCATCTTCTAGAAGTCTAACATTAAACTTCCAATAAGCGCTCCTATTTGCGGGTTGAGGAAAGGAAAGGTTTAGGGTTACCATATGATGGTCTGAAAACACGGAAGGAAAAAGATTTGAAGAAACCGCAGTATTTTTAAAGGGTACGTTGATGTACCATCTGTCAAGCCTTGCCAAGGATACTCGACTATTGGCGCATCGACACCAGGTGTACTGGGATGTGTTTGGGTGGTGCAACCGCCAAACATCAACGAAGCCCATTGTGCTAAAAAAATTGGATAAGTGTACATGGGACTCAGGATGGGGTTCGACAGAGTTTCTGTCAACCGATGGGTCGAAGGTGCAATTGAAATCACCTCCGACACACACACAATGATCAAAATCAACCGATCTTAAGTGATTTATCATTGAGGTGAAGAAGGACTTACGCTCTACGCTATCACTTGGCGCATACACATTAAAAATGGTGCAATGGAAGTTATGGCTTACTAGTTTGAGAGAGCTAAGCCGACCATTTATTACCTCCTGAAAATGGCATGACTCACACACGAGGCCTGGCTTCAGCAAGAAGCCGATTCCAGCAGATGAAGCTGATAAATTGCTGAAATAGCATTGGCTCTTAAAAAGTTGATGCCAGTTATGTTCCACATTTGGTGTGATGTGAGTTTCTTGAAGTAAGATCACATCCACCTTTTTCCGTTGAAATATGTTTTTTACTTGAACCTGGCGGAGGTGGCTAGCACCACCACCGTTAATATTTAAAGTTGCAAGTTTTATAGTTTTCATCCTGTATTGATGAAATCAGCCTGTGGCTGGGAACACTCTACACCTGCACGTGTGATGAATTTTCTTAACCTGCGGTATTGTGACTTATTCAGGTCAAATTGTTCAGGCGTTTTAATTATGGATTTTGCAGTGTGGATGAATGCAACCAAATCGTCAAAATAGTCTTTAATGACTATGTTACGCTGTCTTTACGTTTCGGCTAGAAACGACACGATGTGTTGGGGGGGTATCTGTGACTGAGATGCTGATGACTGTGACAGCTCAGTCACTTCCACCTCATCCTCAGACTCGACAGGTCTGATAATGTCCCACCTGGATCTTGGGCCTTACTTGCAGCTCTCACGAGCTCCTCTGGATGCATCTCCTGAGATTTCGTTGGGTACTCTGGTACACACTCACGAGCAGACTGGTGCTTACTTTCTTTATGTGTGCTTTGGCAAATGGCTGCAGATCTCTGCGTAGCCAGGGTTACGATTTCTGTTTGTAAGACAGAGCAATTTGTTTGGTCACCGGTCCGCTCAGCTACTGGAGGGGGAACCGGTAGGGCTTCGCGTTCAGGCTCAAAAATGGCCGCATTGTTCGGATCAATGTAGGCTTTATTCTCAGAGCCTGGGAAATCAGTAACATCCTCTTTTCCACTTTGGCGTTCGATATTTTCGTTTGCTGTAAACGTTTTGCCCTCTTTTGCAGAGACAGTGTCTCTGCCCAAGACAGCCTTCTTTATCGCACCATCGGGGCTATTTGTTAGTGGTGCTTTCCGTTTTTTGGTCAGTATGACAAGTTCTTCATTCATGGGTTCGCCAGCAGTACTAGCATCACCAAGTGCCATCTCACTGGGTTTGGGTAGCACCGGGGCGTCGGGAAGCATGGTCGGGGCGTCGGGAAGCACGGTCGGGGCTTCGGGAAGCACGGTCGGGGCTTCGGGAAGCATAGTCGGGACCTCGGGAAGCACGGTCGGGGCTTCAGGTAGCACGGTTTGAGCGCCGGGAAGCACGGTTTGAGCGTCGGGGAGCACGGTTTGAGCGTCGGGGAGCACGGTCGAGGCGTGAGGAAGCACGGTCGAGGCGTGAGGAAGCACGGTCGAGGCGTGAGGAAGCACGGTCGAGGCGTGAGGAAGCACGGTCGAGGCGTGAGGAAGCACGGTCAAGGCGTGAGGAAGCACGGTCGAGGCGTGAGGAAGCACGGTCGAGGCGTGAGGAAGCACGGTCGAGGCGTGAGGAAGCACGGTCGAGGCGTGAGGAAGCACGGTCGGGGCGTTTTCTTTTTTACAGCCCACATTGGTATGTCCCAATTTGCCGCACTTCGTACAAGATGCTTTGGGACAAAACCTTTTAACGTGTCCGAAGGCTCCACAAAGGAAGCACGTTAAGGTGCCTGACGAAGCGTACATTTGATATTGACGATCCTTTACCGAAATTTTAAACGAGATGTTTAGTCCTGTATCGTCGCCGCGATCAGGAAGCACCATGAATACTTGTCTCCGGAAACTCATAACATGTTTCATTCGTTCATCCCGACATCCCAGGGGAATCATCGAGATTCGGGAAACAACAGTTCCATACCGGGTCAGAACAGCCATTAACTTATCTGTGATAAACGGAGCGACATTTGAAATAATAACTTTAATCGCCGGTGTGTCCATCGGGGAAACCATGACGAACTGCCCACCTTTCAATGACAGACCGGTACTAACAACATCATGCACGAACTTCTCGTCCGACACGAAAACAACAAACTTTTGGTTCATCCGCGACGCGGCGCGGACATTTCCATCGCCGATAACATTCCCTACAGCTAGGATAATGTCCTCGGTAGGAACACCTTCGGGAGGGACACACACGAAAGCATGCTTCCTTGTTAGGGTTTCAAACCCTTCCTGCCGTGCACGAACACTCGCCATAACGGCGATGTCTCACCTTTCCACCTTGACCAGGCGGAAAGGACACAAAATAAATAAAGTCGAAATGAAATAATGAATAATAAAGTTCTCATGACGCGAGTAAGGTAAACAGCACCGACGGAGCAAGTAAACTGAACCGAACGGGTCTGCTCTCACCTTTGGGCTCTTCTCACTCTCTGTCTCAAGGGAGGGAAAGAGGCACAGGTGGTAAAGAAGGACACGACAAAGGCGCGATGGGAAGGGAAGGAATGGGGGGGGGGGGGGGACAACAACACAAGCACGGAGCTACAGCACACGAGCACCAGTGCACGCCATCTTGCCACGCCCAACACACGAACGGCCAGCAGGGGGCGAGGGAGAGAGAGAGAGACAGAGAGACAGAGAGAGAGAGAGACAGAGAGAGAGAGAGAGACTTGACTTTTGTGTCCTTTTATTATAAACAATGTAAAGCCATTTCACAAGCAGTTGTAAAAAAACACATTTCACAAAGCAGTTGTAAAAAAAAAACACAGCAACCAGTTTAAAGAAATTGCATAAGGATCATGAAGACACCACAAAAAGAGCAAAGGGGTATTTAAAAGAAAACCAGCAAATATACAAAAATATATATTTTACAAACCAAAGGGGAAGACACAAACAAAACCACAACCAATTTTAAAGGAAAACGGTCACGCAAGAGCTATAAATACATCAAGAGCAAATTAAGCGAAAACCTAAGAGAGAGAGAGAGAAATGTATTCAAGGACACAGGAAGAAACATATATGCAAGCAATCAGTTCCAAAGAAAAAAAGTCAAAACAATCAGGAATTATAAAGTAATTACCACTTTTGAATCATCGACTGAGCACAGAACATTGCCAATACACCACTTTCTCTCAAAAAGTTGGACGTTTCCATTACTGACAAAGAAATCAAATTCTAGCTTGAGTCGTGTTGAGACAAACCCTTTAAAAATAGAAATAGCATCAGAGCCATAGCCGTTATCTATTTTAATTTTCCGAGATTTATATATCACATATTTTGCAACAGCAACCAAAAAATTGAGAAGAACACCCACATCTCTACATGTGGGCCTGAAAGACACACCAAATATAAACATATGCATATTGAAAGGGTAGGACAGTTGGTGAAAAAGATATTCAAGGAACAAGAAAAGCGATGTCAGTCTACGACACTGTACATAAGCATGAAACAAATCCTCCTTCTGATCACAGAAATGACAAGTTTCCGGCAGTGAGCTGTTAATACGGTGGACAAAAATATTGGAGGGAAGCGCCCAGTGTGCTAACCTCCATTGTATGTCCGCTAACACACCATGTATTGGTAAGGTGTACATGTGAGGCCAAAGGGGGGTAGACGGAGACCCCGACCCTAACCGCTCTGACCACAAAGCTACTCGTGTTCTCCCAGAGAGGGGTACATTCTTATTTTGTCGAGAGAGATCACGGATTCCAATCTTAGTTACAAGATGAAAAGGGGGGGTATGTTCAATCTCCGGCTGAAGAGAAGACGAAAGGAGCACTTTGATTTCAGGGAAACCTAACCGAAAGTCCTCAATGTTACCAACACCTTCCCAGCCGATGTTTAGCTGTCTAAATTTTCTAATGACTATACGTACAACTTGGTCTACAAGTCGGACAGACCGAGATCCAACTGAGGTTGCCACCAAACCAGCAGGTTTCCACTTAACTCCAGATGAATCTCTCAGATCACATACTTTGTTAATCCCTCCTTGGATAAATTTTTTAATCAGGGCATGGCTATGAGGGATACCAGGAAAAAAGTTATTGAAGAAAAGGGGTTCTTGAAGGAACATTCGACAAATTATAGCCCTCAAGGAGGCGGTGGACGTCAAACCTTTTCCAAGTGTCCAATAAACTCTGATAGAATCTCGGAAGAGAGGCAAAATTTATATGCTCGAGGTCTATCAAAAGAAGCTGCCGATCATATCTCAGTCTACCAGCCTGTTGTAACAGAAAAAATGCAAAGGGCCGCCAGGGCAGCTGTTCAGCGAACAGTAGTCTCTGCAGAGACTGCAGCCGAAAGGCCACAACCCGACCAGAGATATCAACAATGCCCTGGCCACCTTCCTTCCGGGGGTAGTACAATATCTCAGGCCTCAGCCAATGGTAGCCACTCCAAAAGAAGTTTACTAGCATTCGCTGAGTAGCCATAATTAGTTGGTTTGATGGCTGTAAAGCAATAATTCTGCGCCATAATTTTGTTGCAACCAGATTGTTTATGACAAGGGTACGGCCTCGATAGGAGATGGACGTCAGCAGTCCTTCCCATGCTTTCAATCTGTGCATAATTTGTTCCAGCACTCCTTCCCAATTTTTCATTTCTGTTTCACGATTACCGATATGCACTCCAAGATATTTAACCCCGTCCGTTCTCCAGACCAGGTTGTGTGGGAGTGAGGGTGGTGATACACAAGAGAGATTGCCTTTGCCACACCATAATGCTCTACTTTTATTCCAATTGATCCCACCGGAAGAGGCTGCAGAGAAATCTCGCATACAACGTTGTAAAGCAGAGACATCATTGGAGCTTCTAATCAAAACACAGACATCATCAGCATAAGCCGTCTGCACAAATTCTGCTCCTTCTATGCTTCTCATTCCCTGAGGTATTTGCGGTCTAATAGACCGAAGGAGCGGTTCAAGGGCGGCTATATATATAAGCCCAGAGAGGGGGCAACCTTGGCGAATACCCCGTTGGAAAGGAAAGGGAGAGCATAACCTATTGTTGATCTTCATCATACATTGAGTATTAGTATACAGGAGTTTCACATAAGAGGTGAAAGTTTCACCAAACCCCATTCCTTTCAGGACAGAAAAGAGGTACTTGTGGTCAACACGATCGAAGGCCTTAGTTTGATCAAGAAACAGCAATCCAAAATCGTCACGCAGGAAATTATTGCATGAAATAATATCTCTTACCAAAAAAATATTATCATAAATAGATTTTCCAGGCACACAGTAGGTCTGTTCCGGGTGTATAACTGAACTGATCACAGTCTTCATACGATTAGCAAGTACTTTAGAGAAAATCTTGCAATCAACACACAATAAGGAGACAGGTCGCCAGTTATCAACCAGTTGAAGATTCCCAGCTTTTGGTAGCAAACAAACGACTGCTCGTCTACAAGACATTGGAAGTTCTCCGACACGTATGCTTTCATCGAGTACATCGAGTAAGTCAGGTCCCACAAGGGCCCAGAAGGTCTTGTAGAATTCTGTGGGCAGGCCATCTATTCCAGAAGCTTTCCCATCTTTCAGGCTCCGCACAGCTGCTTCAAGTTCATCAGCCGAAATTGGGGAATCGAGCATGCATCGCTCATCCTCCTCGACACTCGGAAGCCCAGCAGTTAACTCTCGTATCACCTCATTGTCCACGTTCTGAGGAGAGTACAAGTTAGAATAGAACCCTTTCAGAGTACACCTGATCGCCTGCTGGGAGGTCACCAGCGACCCATTGGGAGTGAGTAAAGTATGAATTTGTTGTGACCTTTTGAGGGAAGACTCTAACTTAAAGAACTCTTTGTTTGGCATGTCCAGAGTTAAATAGCTCATTCGCATTCGGACCAAGGCACCCATCGCCCGTTGCCGTACCGCTTCCTCCAGCACTGCTTTCTTTGCCCATAGTAGTTGGTCACGTGCACCTCTCCCAACCTCGTCAACATTCTGTTCTAACGATACAATTTCAGATTTTAACTGATCGATTGATATTGATTGGATTTTGGTGGTGTATGCACTATATTGTTGACAGAAATTCTTAATTTGGGATTTTGCAATGTCCCACCACAGCCGGAGACTATCATACTCAGGTCTGGAGGAGCGAATTTTCTCCCACACGATGTGAAAGGCCTCATTAAATTCCTTGTCATGTAAGAGACGAGTATTCAAAGACCAGTAAGCACTACCACCGGGTGGAAAGGGTAACTTAAAGGACATTGAGATTAAACTGTGGTCTGTGAATCCAGTTGGTAAAATTTTGGAGACAGACACCACATTCAACATTGGCTTGTTCACATAGAATCTGTCCAGCCTTGCCATTGACATAATACCATCATTGCATCTACACCATGTATAACAGCGTGAGAGTGGGTGTTGTGATCTCCACACATCCTTAAACCGAAAGATGTTGATGGTGTCCTCTAGAGCTTTCTTAGAGGCAACATGAGGCTCATGACCATTCCCATCAATCGACGGACAAATTGTGCAATTAAAATCTCCCACGATACAGATAAAGGCTGTTGGGTCCAGAGTTTTTACAAAATCCCGCAGAGTGGAAAAGAAAATTTTCCTCTCCATTGGGTCACATGGTGCATAAACATTCACTACTATAATCTTTTGGGTATTATAAAGAAAATCTACGGAGATCAAATGCCCTTTATAGATTTCTTTAAATGAAACCTGTTGAGCACAAATCTTGTGACTTAGGCAAATGGCAACACTGGCCCGAGGTGTAGGGAACCCACTTAGCCACCATTGCCCTTTAAAAAGTTTCCCCCAATCGGCTACTTGAGCACTAGTAGCGTGGGTCTCTTGTAAGAGAATAATGTCAGCCTTTTCTTTTCCAACCGCTTGAATGGTTTGCACCCTCTGTAAGGGGGCACGACCCCCATTTATATTTAAGGATACAACATTTAGTTCCATGGTTGATTCTTCTGGGGGGTGAAGTCCTCTTCCTCAATTAATTCCTTGTTTGCCTTCGTGATGGATTTCCTCAGCCGCTGAAAGTCAGGTTCGGAGATTTCCACATGCTCACTCCTTTGCAGCAAAGGTTTTGCGGCTGCAAGGAAGGCCTGGATATTAGGAAAATGATCCTTAATTCGTACATGCCTTTGTCTGAAAGTTTCCTTCAAAAATCTGACAATATTTTCTTTTGAGATCTCCAAAGGCTGCTCTTCCTCCTGAGGGGGGGGGGGGGCTGTCAACCATTGCCACTGGTTCCTCATGGCCAATCAGTGTCTCTGTCGTTAGAATTCCCTCTGTGACGCTAGTAACGAGTTCCTCCTGAACCTGTACAGAAACACCTGTTCCATCCCCATCTACCTTAGGTTCTTCATCCTCTTTATCCTCATGCATCATTGCAATGGGGGGGGGGGGGGGGGGGGGAGGAGTCGTTATTAGTAGTAATGGGTATTTTGCATTCCCCATTAGAATTGATATGGTCATCAGTAGGCTGTTCGGTTTCGCAGGTTGATTTACAACCTTCAGGAAAAAGTTCCCCTTCATCCTGAGCAGGTGGTATCATGTCAGCCATAGTTTCACCACCTTGCTGATCTTCATGTGAAGGACTGTCTGAATCGTTTAAACTGCTTCCTGTCTGCACCACCAACACTTTAACACCTTTGTCCTCATTCCTCGCACTTACAAGTGACCGTTTCAAATTTTTCCGAGACGCCGCATCTACAATCTGCTGCTCCTCACAAATCATTCCCTCTACAGGTAGAGGCTTCTCCCTTACATTTGCTTACTCATCGGTTGCACGATGGCCAGCTGTACTGGATGACTCATCGCTTACACGAAGCACATCCGTATGGGTCTCATCAGCACCACTCTTAGCCGTACCTTGATGGTCCGACGTAGATTCCCGCACTGAAGGCGAATCATCTACAGAATCCTCCGTAAGGCAAGATAAAAAAAATGAGTTGGTGATCGTCCTTTTTTCTCAAAAGTTCGGGTAGGGAGGGAGGTTTTTATTTTTTTTTTTTTTTTTTTTTTCCTACTTTCCATTGAGTTTTGTTGACATGGAAAAATATGAAATAAAGACTCCTTTCTCCTCAAAATGATTTAATTTCTTCATTCATCTCACAGATTTACAGACATTGCCCAAATCTCTATGAAACACAGTGTTTGTGTGATTTTGGATGATGTTGAATGTCCTAGCTGAGCTTGGTAGTGAAAGGGCAAGACACCTGTACATGTATATACACCATGACATCGGAAAAACAGATAAACACCATGCCCTTGGCACCTTGGCACCCAAGTACAAAAAGCATCATCACGGGCAGCATTCATGAGGACACTAAAAACAGTTGGTCGACTATCGGGTTCCATCCTGTGATCCGTGGCCGTGTCTGCAGCCAACACAAATTTGAGAAATGAGCCAAGAGTCTTTGTCACATCAGAAACTTTGCAAGCTGGTGAAACCTTCGTCATGTCGGTTTTACTGGGGCCGGCGAATACTTTGACAAAAGTACCGCGTGTATCGTCAGGCAATGGCTCCCTATCCCCATCATACTTGCCGTCTGAGAACTCTGCATAGAAGTCCGAGATTGTAACATCCAACTAGATATTGCACGCAAACCAGTCCTTCACCGTCTTGGAAGAGCCCTCACGGGCTATTGATGCGATCACAATAGGCATTTCAAGCCGATTCTATCACGAATCGATACAGATTTCAGCCGGAAAAATCTCACACAATAGCCGCCATGAATGGCTAACGTAAAATGGGTGACGTTGCCTGAGGCACTTGCGACGCTCTGCGCAGCACGCACTGCGCATGCGGTGCAGAACGGCGCCAAATTTGACTGAAAAGATCGTTTTTGAATGATTTTTTTCAAAATAAAAAATAAAAAAAGTTTCGGGTCGGGTGTGTTTCGTAGGGTCGGGCGGGGACGATCACCAACTCATTTTTTTTATCTTGCCTAATGGTCACGGGGGGAGCTGGTCCGGCTGCTGTGGCATACGTTTTCTCCCCATCAGGACAATACTGCCGAGTGTGTCCATGTACACCACACCCGTAACAAATCAACCTCTCCGTTGCCGCAAAAATCCTGTGCTCACGTTTTGACGACTTAAAAACGAGAGAGACATTCGATTGCGTCAAACCATCCTTCAAAACAACATAACAAAACCGTCTAAACGTTTCGATATGCTTAAGCTTCCCGTCTGTGGTGCGAAAGGAGGCTTGGATAATTCTCGACACCACAGTACCGTACTGACCGAGCTTCTGAAGAATTTCCTCATTAGACAGCGTCGGTAGAACGTTTGATAGTATTACCTTCGAGGCCGGAGTGTTCCATGGCGAAACCGGCACAAACTGGTCATTGCCCAAAGTGAGGCCGTTCTGCACGACGATGCGCGCGAAACGGACACGTGAAACGAGGTCAACCACCTTGTGGTGCATTCGGGACGCTGCCCGGATGTTCTCACAACCGATCAATTCTCCGATTGCGAGGAGCGTCTCCTCCAGCGAGACATCTTCCGGTGGGACAAAACACATGCCGTGTTCATCTGTTAACCCCTCATCGGCGTCACGACCGGCATTACTTCGACTATTCTTGCTAGCCATTTGAAGTAACTAAAGGAAAAAAAATAACCAATAAATGGTACAAAGGTTTATAAAGCCGAAATAAATGCAAAAAAATAAACAACAACAACAATAACTGGAAAATAAATAAATAAATCCCGTTAACCACCTAAAGCGGCTAACTTTAACCGCGCTGTCTCTCCCTCTCTCGCTCAGTAGACAAGACGATAGAAAGGGACACCGCCTTCTTCAAACATTCAGGCCACTTGAAGGCCACAATCATGAAGGCCAATCATGAAGCCCACGCCAAAAGTAAACGGCACATTTTTGACGCCCTCCACGGCCTTTCCCACCCGGGCCGGAAAGCATCACAGAACCTCGTGGCAGCAAAGTTCGTCTGGCACGGGCTCCGTAAGGACGTCCGCGACTGGGCCAATGCCTGTGTCGCCTGCCAGCATGCGAAGGTCCACCGGCACACCCAGGCCCCGTTGGCACCATTCGACGTGCCCGTGCGGCGCTTCGACCACGTCAATGTGGACCTGGTGGGACCCCTTCCCTCCTCGCGGGGCTTGTGGCCTTCAAGTAATCTTCATGATTAATCGGGTAATCACATCGACTACTACCTCCATTTTCATTACCACCACCCCATAAAAAACCTCAAAATAATGATGGCATTAATATTAAAACGCAGAAGGCAGCCTGAATGTTTGTCAGCATGAAGGCAGCCTGAAGGCAGCTTGAACACTCGGACAGCAGAAAGGACCAAAAGGTAGGAAGAAAGGAAAAAGCAACACGAGACACAGCACGTACCGCCAGTGACTGAGCAACAGACCTGGCAATCGCACGTGCGTGCTAAGCGAGCGACAGCTGTGCAAAGTGGGAGGAGAGAGAGAAAGAGAGACTTTGACTTTTAAGCTCTTTTTATTATAAAAGTATAAAACAAGAGTACCACCAAAGGCAATTCATCCAGGAAAATCAGTAAAATCATAGCAATCCCGGAAGGAAAAAACAATCAGTGCACTGCAAACCAAACAACAGAAAAGGTGAAAATACCAAAAAAAAACACGAGGAGAAAATCTAGGCATAATTTCTAAACTGGACATAATTTTATATGTACAAATTTACAATCGCATCTGCAACCCTGAGGAGAGACTTAAGAAAGAAAGAGTAGGTCAAGACCAGGGGGAGAAAAACGCCGGCAAGGAGAAGCATGGAACAGTGTATAAGAAACACCCGCACTGTATTATACAGAAATTAACAATTTGTTATCTTGGACCTCACAAATCCCTCCAACACACCAGGTCGCAACAAAATTTGCATGGTCGTTTGCAGTTTGGACACAGCCAAATTCAAGCTTGAGCCTTGCTGACACCAACGAACTAAAAAACACCATTATACTGCATTCCTGCATGGGTCTGCCGCCCAGCTTCGCCTTCCGCGACAGGTATACGGCCAGTTTAGCGGTAGCGGTTAGGAACCCGAATACAATAGATGTGGTTCCCTTTTTGGGAGGAAAGCCAAAGATGTAAGCTTTGAGAGAGAGAGAGAGAGAGAGAGAGAGAGAGACTTGACTTTTATGTCCTTTTATTATAAACAATGTAAAGCCATTTCACAAGCAGTTGTAAAAAAAACACATTTCACAAAGCAGATGTAAAAAAAAAAAAAAAAAAAAAAAAAAAAAAAAAAACACAGCAACTAGTTTAAAGAAATTGCATAAGGATCATGAAGGCACCACAAAAAGAGCAAAGGGTATTTAAAAGAAACCAGCAAATATACAAAAAAATATATATTGAGCAAATTAAGCGAAAAACTAAGAGAGAGAGAGAGAAATGTATTCAAGGACACAGGAAGAAACATATATGCAAGCAATCAGTTCCAAAGAAAAAAGTCAAATCAATCAGGAATTATAAAGTAATTACCACTTTTGAATCATCGACTGAGCACAGAACATTGCCAATACACCACTTTCTCTCAAAAAGTTGGACGTTTCCATTACTGACAAAGAAATCAAATTCTAGCTTGAGTCGTGTTGAGACAAACCCTTTAAAAATAGAAATAGCCTCAGAGCCATAGCCGTTATCTATTTTAATTTTCCGAGATTTATATATCGCATATTTTGCAACAGCAACCAAAAAATTGAGAAGAACACCCACATCCCTACATGTGGGCCTGAAAGACACACCAAATATAAACATATGCATATTGAAAGGGAAGGACAATTGGTGAAAAAGATATTCAAGGAACAAGAAAAGCGATGTCAGTCTACGACACTGTACATAAGCATGAAACAAATCCTCCTTCTGGTCACAGAAAGGACAAGTTTCCGGCAGTGAGCTGTTAATACGGTGGACAAAAATATTGGAGGGAAGCGCCCAGTGTGCTAACCTCCATTGTATGTCCGCTAACACACCATGTATTGGTAAGGTGTACATGTGAGGCCAAAGGGGGGTAGAGGGAGACCCCAACCCTAACCGCTCTGACCACAAAGCTACTCGTGTTCTCCCAGAGAGGGGTACATTCTTATTTTGTCGAGAGAGATCACGGATTCCAATTTTAGTTACAAGATGAAAAGGGGGGGCATGTTCAAACTCCGGCTGAAGAGAAGACGAAAGGAGCACTTTGATTTCAGGGAAACCTAACCGAAAGTCCTCAATGTTACCAACACCTTCCCAGCCGATGTTTAGCTGTCTAAATTTTCTTATGACTATACGTACAACTTGGTCTACAAGTCGGACAGACCGAGATCCAACTGAGGTTGCCACCAAACCAGCAGGTTTCCACTTAACTCCAGATGAATCTCTCAGATCACATACTTTGTTAATCCCTCCTTGGATAAATTTTTTAATCAGGGCATGGCTATGAGGGATACCAGGAAAAAAGTTATTGAAGAAAAGGGGTTCTTGAAGGAACATTCGACAATTATAGCCCTCAAGGAAGCGGTGGACGTCAAAACCTTTTCCAAGTGTCCAATAAACTCTGATAGAATCTCGGAAGAGAGGCAAAATTTATATGCTCGAGGTCTATCAAAAGAAGCTGCCGATCATATCTCAGTCTACCAGCCTGTTGTAACAGAAAAAATGCAAAGGGCCGCCAGGGCAGCTGTTCAGCGAACAGTAGTCTCTGCAGAGACTGCAGCCGAAAGGCCACAACCCGACCAGAGATATCAACAATGCCCTGGCCACCTTCCTTCCGGGGGTAGTACAATATCTCAGGCCTCAGCCAATGGTAGCCACTCCAAAAGAAGTTTACTAGCATTCGCTGAGTAGCCATAATTAGTTGGTTTGATGGCTGTAAAGCAATAATTCTGTGCCATAATTTTGTTGCAACCAGATTGTTTATGACAAGGGTACGGCCTCGATAGGAGATGGACCTCAGCAGTCCTTCCCATGCTTTCAATCTGTGCATAATTTGCTCCAACACTCCTTCCCAATTTTTCATTTCTGTTTCACGATTACCGATATGCACTCCAAGATATTTAACCCCGTCCGTTCTCCAGACCAGGTTGTGTGGGAGTGAGGGTGGTGATACACAAGAGAGATTGCCTTTGCCACACCATAATGCTGTACTTTTATTCCAATTGATCCCACCGGAAGAGGCTGCAGAGAAATCTCGCATACAACGTTGTAAAGCAGAAACATCATTGGAGCTTCTAATCAAAACACAGACATCATCAGCATAAGCCGTCTGCACAAATTCTGCTCCTTCTATACTTCTCATTCCCTGAGGTATTTGCTGTCTAATAGACCGAAGGAGTGGTTCAAGGGCGACTATATATAGAAGCCCAGAGAGGGGGCAACCTTGGCGAATACCCCGTTGGAAAGGAAAGGGAGAGCATAACCTATTGTTGATCTTCATCATACATTGAGTATTAGTATACAGGAGTTTCACATAAGAGGTGAAAGTTTCACCAAACCCCATTCCTTTCAGGACAGAAAAAAGGTACTTGTGGTCAACACGATCGAAGGCCTTAGTTTGATCAAGAAACAGCAACCCAAAATCGTCACGCAGGAACTTATTGCATGAAATAATATCTCTTACCAAAAAAATATTATCATAAATAGATTTTCCAGGCACACAGTAGGTCTGGTCCGGGTGTATAACTGAACTGATCACAGTCTTCATACGATTAGCAAGTACTTTAGAGAAAATCTTGTAATCAACACACAATAAGGAGACAGGTCGCCAGTTATCAACCAGTTGAAGATTCCCAGCTTTTGGTAGCAAACAAACGACTGCTCGTCTACAAGACATTGGAAGTTCTCCGACACGTATGCTTTCATCGAGTACATCGAGTAAGTCAGGTCCCACAAGGGCCCAGAAGGTCTTGTAGAATTCTGTGGGCAGGCCATCTATTCCAGAAGCTTTCCCATCTTTCAGGCTCCGCACAGCTGCTTCAAGTTCAACAGCCGAAATTGGGGAATCGAGCATGCATCGCTCATCCTCCTCGACACTCGGAAGCCCAGCAGTTAACTCTCGTATCACCTCATTGTCCACGTTCTGAGGAGAATACAAGTTAGAATAGAACCCTTTCAGAGTACACCTGATCGCCTGCTGAGAGGTCACCAGCGACCCATTGGGAGTGAGTAAAGTATGAATTTGTTGTGACCTTTTGAGGGAAGACTCTAACTTAAAGAACTCTTTGTTTGGCATGTCCAGAGTTAAATAGCTCATTCGCATTCGGACCAAGGCACCCATCGCCCGTTGCCGTACCGCTTCCTCCAGCACTGCTTTCTTTGCCCATATTAGTTGGTCACGTGCACCTCTCCCAGCCTCGTCAACATTCTGTTCTAACGATATAATTTCAGATTTTAACTGATCTATTGATATTGATTGGATTTTGGTGGTGTATGCACTATATTGTTGACAGAAATTCTTAATTTGGGATTTTGCAATGTCCCACCACAGCCGGAGACTATCATACTCAGGTCTGGAGGAGCGAATTTTCTCCCACACGACGTGAAAAGCCTCATTAAATTCCTTGTCATGTAAGAGACGAGTATTCAAAGACCAGTAAGCACTACCACCGGGTGGAAAGGGTAACTTAAAGGACATTGAGATTAAACTGTGGTCTGTGAATCCAGTTGGTAAAATTTTGGAGACAGACACCACATTCAACATTGGCTTGTTCACATAGAATCTGTCCAGCCTTGCCATTGACATAATACCATCATTGCATCTACACCATGTATAACAGCGTGAGAGTGGGTGTTGTGATCTCCACACATCCTTAAACCGAAAGATGTTGATGGTGTCCTCTAGAGCTTTCGTAGAGGCAACATGAGGCTCATGACCATTCCTATCAATTGACGGACAAATTGTGCAATTAAAATCTCCCGCGATACAGATAAAGGCTGTTGGGTCCAGAGTTTTTACAAAATCCCGCAGTGGAAAAGAAAATTTTCCTCTCCATTGGGTCACACGGTGCATAAACATTCACTACGATAATCTTTTGGGTATTATAAAGAAAATCTACGGAGATCAAATGCCCTTTATAGATTTCTTTAAATGAAACCTGTTGAGCACAAATCTTGTGACTTAGGCAAATGGCAACACCGGCCCGAGGTGTAGGGAACCCACTTAGCCACCATTGCCCTTTAAAAAGTTTCCCCCAATCGGCTACTTGAGCACTAGTAGCGTGGGTCTCTTGTAAGAGAATAATGTCAGCCTTTTCTTTTACAACCGCTTGAATGGTTTGCACCCTCCGTAAGGGGGCACGACCCCCATTTATATTTAAGGATACAACATTTAGTTCCATGGTTGATTCTTCTAGGGGGTGAAGTCCTCTTCCTCAATTAATTCCTTGTTTGCCTTCGTGATGGATTTCCTCAGCCGCTGAAATTCAGGTTCGGAGATTTCCACATGCTCACTCCTTTGCAGCAAAGGTTTTGCGGCTGCAAGGAAGGCCTGGATATTAGGAAAATGATCCTTAATTCGTACATGCCTTTGTCTGAAAGTTTCCTTCAAAAATCTGACAATATTTTCTTTTGAGATCTCCAAAGGCTGCTCTTCCTCCTGAGGGGGGGGGAGCCCTGTCAACCATTGCCACTGGTTCCTCATGGCCGATCAGTGTCTCTGTAGTTAGAATTCCCTCCGTGACGCTAGTAACGAGTTCCTCCTGAACCTGTACAGAAACACCTGTTCCATCCCCATCTACCTTAGGTTCTTCATCCTCTTCATCCTCATGCATCATTGCAATGGGGGGGGAGGAGTCGTTATTAGTAGTAATGGGTATTTTGCATTCCCCATTAGACTTGATATGGTCATCAGTAGGCTGTTCGGTTTCGCAGGTTGATTTACAACCTTCAGGAAAAAGTTCCCCTTCATCCTGAGCAGGTGGTATCATGTCAGCCATAGTCTCACCACCTTGCTGATCTTCATGTGGAGGACTGTCTGAATCGTTTAAACTGCTTCCTGTCTGCACCACCAACACTTTAACACCTTTGTCCTCATTCCTCGCACTTACAAGTGACCGTTTCAAATTTTTCCGAGACGCCGCATCTACAATCTGCTGCTCCTCACAAAACATTCCCTCTACAGGTAGAGGCTTCTCCCTTACATTTGCTGACTCATCGTTTGCACGATGGCCAGCTGTACTGGATGACTCATCGCTTCCACGAAGCACATCCGTATGGGTCTCATCAGCACCACTCTTAGCCGTACCTTGATGGTCCGATGTAGATTCCCGCACTGAAGGCGAAACATCTATAGAATCATCCGTAGTGGTCACGGGGGGAGGTGGTCCGGCTGCTGTGGCATACGTTTTCTCCCCATCAGGACAATACTGCCGAGTGTGTCCATGTACACCACACCCGTAACAAATCAACCTCTCCGTTGCCGCAAAAATCCTGTGCTCACGTTTTGACGACTTAAAAACGAGAGAGACATTCAATTGCGTCAAACCATCCTTCAAAACAACATAACAAAACCGTCTAAACGTTTCGATATGCTTAAGCTTCCCGTCTGTGGTGCGAATGGAGGCTTGGATAATTCTCGACACCACAGTACCGTACTGACCGAGCTTCTGAAGAATCTCCTCATTAGACAGCGTCGGTAGAACGTTTGATAATATTACCTTCGAGGCCGGAGTGTTCCATGGCGAAACCGGCACAAACTGGTCATTGCCCAAGGTGAGTCCGTTCTGCACGACGATGCGTGCGAAACGGACACGTGAAACGAAAACAACCACCTTGTGGTGCATTCGGGACGCTGCTCGTATGTTCTCACAACCGATCAATTCTCCTCCAGCGAGACATCTTCCGGTGGGACAAAACACATGCCGTGTTCATCTGTTAACCCCTCATCGGCGTCACGACCGGCATTACTTCGACTATTCTTGCTAGCCATTTGAAGTAACTAAACGAAAAAAAGTAACCAATAAATGGTACGAAGGTTTATAAAGCCGAAATAAATGAAAAATAAACAACAACAACAATAACTGGGAAATAAATAAATAAATCCCGTTAACCACCTAAAGTGGATAACTCTAACCGCGCTGTCTCTCCCTCTCTCGCTCAGTAGACAAGACGATAGAAAGGGACACCGACACTCGGACAGCAGAAAGGACCAAAAGGTAGGAAGAAAGGAAAAAGCAACACGAGACAAAGCACGTACCGCCAGTGACTGAGCAACAGACCTGGCAATCGCACGTGCGTGCTAAGCGAGCGGCAGCTGTGCAAAGTGGGAGGAGAGAGAGAGAGAGATGATGATGAACTCACAAAATGTTTAACCACCGAAACCGTAGAGCGTACGGCCCTGGCGCTTCAAAGCGTACACCACATCCATGGCAGTAACGGTCTTTCGCTTTGCGTGCTCCGTGTAGGTGACAGCATCGCGGAGCACATTTTCCAGGAACACCTTGAGAACTCCACGGGTTTCCTCGTAGATGAGACCCGAGATGCGCTTTACTCCACCACGGCGAGCAAGGCGACGAATAGCAGGCTTTGTGATTCCTTGGATGTTATCACGCAGTACCTTGCGATGACGTTTAGCACCTCCTTTGCCAAGACCTTTTCCACCTTTACCACGTCCAGACATGACGACACCGTTTGATTCCAAATCGCAGAGAGAAACAGAAAGAGAAAGAGAAAGAGAAAGAGAAAGAGAAAGAGAAAAAGAGAGAGCAATTACCCTGTCACACTGGGGAGATTACATATGTGAGCATGTCTTCCCCCCCTGTCCCCCATCCTCTTTACACAAAGTTTTAATGAAGTTATCATGATTATTATTAATAATGAACAGTAAAATTTCACTGGTGTTAAAAAATTAACATCCTCCCCTAAAATGTCCAATCTGGTGAAGATGAATACCATTCATGGGAGAGACTTTATGTACCATCCATATTGTTCACTTTATTGTAATGGGTGTTACAATAGGTATGTGGTTACCAAACCAGCATTATAGATTATATGTCTGGCAGGTAGCCTGTGATGTGGAGATTGTACATGCACACAGCACAGGAGGCAGCAGGTGTTCCCACATTGCAAGCTGTGGTGTAAAATTCCAACGAACATGACATGTATCGCTGTGCCTCGAACGCTTGATTATTACCTTTGTGGACCTCATCACAGATGAATCGAAAACGAAACGGTCTATAAAATTCAAAATGTTCTTACAATTTTTTGCACAGAATCAGGAAGTCTCTTGTTGTTGTTTTTAAATGAAATAAAGCTTTGCACATTTCACTGTACATTGAAGTCAAAAAGTTATTGATTCGTTCGGTTATTCAGCCCTTCAGTTATTGATTTTGCAACTGGACTGGATGGCATCAGCTCTGTCCTAAAAATCTGATCTGCTGCTTTTACACATCCTCTTTCTGCTCGGTTCACCCTATCATTGGGTTACCTCGTCCTTGTATAGAGGGACGAGGGTACTCTGCCACGGAATCTTGTGGTGAGGCTGTTGCCCAGAAACAACTTGCCTTCGTCTCCTGGAAAGCAAATCCAACGGAAGGAAATCTCATTTCCTTTCACAAAGCCCGAAACAAGTGTGTGTCCACCCTCAGAAGAGCCAGGAAACAATATCTCTCCGTTCTCAAGACCGAACTCTCTTATCTGTCTCCCTCTTCCAAATCCTGGTGGCGTCTGGTCAAATCCGTTTCTGGTGTTTGTTCCCCCTCCATCCCCTCCCTTACCTCAAACGGCTACACAGCTGACTCCGCACGTGAAAAAGCTGAATGCCTCAACTCTGTGTTTGCCTCTAAATCTTGTGTCCCAAACCCATCCCTCTCTGTACCCACCATACCCAGTCGTACCCTGCTGCTCCTGGACTCCGTGTCCTTTCCTCCTGACAAGGTGGAAAAGTTTCTGTCAACCCTCGACTCTGATTCTGCAACTGGACCCGACGGCATCAGCCCACGGGTCCTAAAATCCTGCTCTGCTGCTCTATCTCACCCTCTCTCTGTTCTCTTCACCCTCTCTTTTGCTCAAGGTCAACTGCCATCTGCTTGGAAATCAGCCAACATCACCGCTTTGCACAAAAAAGGTGCAAAAACAGATCCTAGCAACTACAGACCAATCAGCCTTCTCCCAATTATCAGCAAAATCATGGAATCCATCATTGCTTCTGATATGAAATCTTTCCTCTTCTCCAATGGCTTGATCTCTGATCATCAATTTGGTTTCAGACAAGGTCACTCTACTCTGGACATGCTGCTTCTGCTGTCTCAACAATGGATGGAGGTCCTCAATGCCAAACAGGAAATTAGAGCTGTCTCCCTCGACATATCACGTGCCTTCGACACGGTCTGGCACCCCGCTCTGCTCACCAAACTCTCCTCCTTTGGTATCCATGGAAATCTCCACGCATGGCTGGCGGACTTCCTCTCTAGTCGTCGTCAACGTGTGGCCCTGAATGGGTTTCTCTCATCTCCTCTTCCTGTTCAGGCTGGAGTTCCCCAAGGCAGTGTTCTGGGCCCCGTGCTTTTTCTGGTCTTCATCAATGATCTCTCTGACTCTCTCGAAAATCCTCTCTATCTCTTTGCTGATGACTCCACTCTCTGCCGCTCCATTCCTCTTCCCTCAGATCGGCAGTCTGCTGCCTCCTCACTCTCTGAAGACCTGGACAAAATCACAGACTGGTCAAACAAGTGGAACATGTCTTTCAATCCTGACAAATCTCACACTCTTACTATGTCTCTCCGAAAAGATCGACTGGACAACCCTCCCATCTACTTTCTCAAGAATCCTCTCCAAGAAGTTCTGTCGCTCAAGATTTTGGGTCTCACTATCTGCCATGATCTTTCTTGGGAAAACCACATTTCCAAGCTGGCCTCCAAAGCCAGTCGCCGACTGGGCATCCTCCGTCGTGCGAAGTCCTTCCTCGGCACACCTGAGCTCCTCACCACATACAAGGCTTTCATCCGCAGCTCAATGGAATACTGTTCTCCACTATGGGCCGGTGCTCCTGCCTCACACCTAGCTCGGCTTCACGCTGTTGAAACCAAAGCTTTCAGAATTATTGGAATCTCCCGCGATGAAGCTATCTCTGAGGGCCTTTCACTCACTCACCGCAGGCAGGTAGGTGGTCTTTCTGTCTTCTACCGACTCCTCTCCGGCCTTGCACCCCCAGCTCTCTCTGTGCTCTGTCCCCCAAATATTCCTACAGGTCGCACAAGATCTGCCAGCAACCCTCTGATGGTTAAACTGCCGAAATCTCGGCTCTCCGCTCACCTTCACTCTTTCATTCCTCTTTTCTCCCGCCTCTGGAACAAACTCCCTCACTCCCTTCAATCCCACTCCTCCCTCCAGGTCTTTAAAACAGCTGTTCACCACCATCTCTTATCTTCCCCCATCCAAAACCTTGATCTTTTCTACCCCCGCTAATTCACCCCAGATCCACCTTGTTTGAAATTCCAACTTCTTTCCTGGAAGTCCTGGCAGTGTCCATATGTTTTATACCTCTCCCACTGCCCCCTTCCCACGCCCCCCCCCCCCAAAGCCCTCGCCCTCTCTCAGATCTCTCGATGTCTCCATGTCTCTCGGTCCCTGCTCTCAAATGTTGTGTTTGTGTCCTTCCCCCTCTCTCCCCATCTTGTCTACCGCTCCCTATGTTATATGTTTTATGTGTCGGTTTGTCTTTCTGTGTGATTAATGTTCGCTCTTTCACGAGCCTCGATATTGTATACAAAAAAAAAAAAAAAAAAAAAAAAAAAAAAAAAAAAAAAAAAAAATTGCCCTCGGTCATCTTCCATCTGCTTAGAACTGAAAATGGACAAACACAAGGTTTGGAAAAAATATAACTTGACTTATTTGCAACTAAAGTGTGTTGAAGGGCACAAAAAATAAAAATTTAATAAAGAGAAAACATGCTAATGCCTACTAAATAAATAAATAAATAAATAAATAAATAAACAAGAAGACGTCATGCAGAGCACGATACTTGCAAAATCCACCCACCCTCCAAAAAAAAGGTTGCAATTGATCCAGCAAATTGTGCATTTCATCAAGATCAAAATTGAAGATCTTGATTAAAGCTTGTGTCAATAGGATGAAAAGTGATGATATTTAGATGATATTTGATGATTTTAGAAGTTTGACATTGAGTTGACCTTTGACCATTTGACCTCAAATACATTCAGTGAGGCACTATGTAAATGGTCTTGAATTTTCAAGTACATCTGATGAAAATTGATGATTTGGGAAGTTTGACCTTGATTTGACCTTTGACGTTTTGACCTCAAAAATAGTTGGTTTCCCAATTTACTGACTCAATATACAAATGCCGTTCAATTTTCAAGTCAATCAGATTTAAAATGGCGATTTTAGAAATTTGACCTCCAGACAAATGACTTTTGACTTTTGACCTCAAAATCAATAGGCTTCTCGATTGTGACGAATTCAGCACTATATATATATATATATATATATATATATATATATATATATATATATATATATGTATATTATTGACTCCCCTCATGCTCTTCTATCCAAAGAAGTTGCATATGCATAAAGCAATCATGAGAAGATACTCAATGGTAAGCCCTGTGACTTTTAAACAGCGCAGTGGGCTGTTGACACGTAATCAATGGAGGTCTGTGGTTTGAGTCCCGTATTGAGTCAGAATTTTTCACACTTAGCCCCTCGCAAGAATTTGATTCCTGTTTATAAAAATTGAGTTAATCTTCAATGCACTTCTGCATATACACACATACATACGCATATATATACAACTAATATATATATATATATATATATATATATATATATATATATATGTATATATATATATATATATTCATATATATACATACGTATATATACATACATACATACTTGCGCTAACATTTGGAGTCTGCTTAGCAGGCATGTAAGACATCGGCCATGATATAGCTCACAGTGTTAAGTGTGTAAAATTCTGAGGAGATTACAGCTGGCTCAATGGCGCAGTGGGCTGTTGAGTCGTAATCAATGGAGGTCTGTGGTTCGAGCCCTGCATTGAGTCAGAATTTTTTCACACCTAGCCCCTCGCAGGAATTTGATTCCTGTTTAAATATATATATTATTATATATATATATATACAGTCACGTGAAAAAGTAAGTACACCCCATGTAAAGTTTTGACTATTTCAACATACAGCTATTTGATCCACATTTCAACAATATTGATAGATACAGGTGATATAATATAACAAATATAATGAAACATTTACATTTTGTAGTCCATTGTATAATTTAAATAAACATAAATGCAAATTTTGCATGTGGAAAAAGTAAGTACACCCTTGGCTCTAATATGTGGTATTGCCCCCTTTGGCAGAAACAACCTCAAGTACACGTTTCTAATAACTGTCTACCAGTCTCTGACATTGAATGGGAGAAATTTTTTCCCACTCCTCCATGCAGAATTCTTTCAGCTGTGCGATGTTTGAGGGGTTTCTTGCATGCACAGCTCGTTTCAAATCCCCCCACAACATCTCGATGGGATTTAGATCCGGACTTTGACTTGGCCATTCCAGAACCCTCCATTTCTTTCTTTTCAGCCATTCCTTGGTGGATTTACTGGTATGTTTAGGGTCATTGTCATGTGGCAAGGTCCACCTTCGGTTGAGCTTCAACTTTCCGAAAGATGGCGTCACATTATCCTCAAGCACCCTCTGGTACAATGAAGAATTCATAGTGGATTCTATGATGGTGAGCTGCCAGGCCCTGATGGAGCAAAGCTGCCCCAAACCATAATATTTCCACCACCATGCTTTACAGTTGGTATCAGGTTCTTGTGGTCAAATGCTGTCTTTGGTTTTTGCTAAACATGTCTTCTGGTACTGTGGCCAAATATCTCTACCTTTGACTCATCTGTCCAGAGCACATTGTTCCAGAAGTGCTGGTCTTTGCTGAGGTGTTCATTGGCAAACTTTAGTCTTGCCCTGATATTCCTTCCGGACAGCAAAGGTTTCCTTCTGGTACACCTCCCATGTAGATCAAATTTGTGCAGCCTCTTTCTAATGGTAGACTCGTGCACTTTGACATCAACAGTGGCAAGGGCTACCTGTAGGCCCCGTTATGACATTCTGGGGTTCTTAGAGACTTCTTTCAGCATCTTGCGGTCTTCTCTCGGGCTGAACTTGCTGGGGCGGCCTGGCCTGAACAAGTTGGCAGTTGTTTGGAATCTTCTCCACTTGTAGATGATCTTCCGAACAGTCGAATGATTGATTTCAAATTGTTTGGAGATCTTTTTAAATCCCTTCCCAGACTCGTAGGCATCTATAACCTTCTTTCTGAAGGCCTCAGAGAGCTCTTTTGATCTTGGCATGGTGATGCCGCACACTTCAACAACAAAGAGCAAACCAAACGAAGTGTCTGAGGTTTAAATAAGACAGGTTCCTCCAAGATCCTCTCTAACGATGTTCTAATCATTTGCCCCTGAGCTGGTGCACCTGATTCTAATTTTAGGTATTTGAAGTAGTGATAAATGTAGGGGTGTACTTACTTTTTCCACATGCTAAATTTGCATTTATGTTTATTTAAATTATACAATGGACTACAAAATGTAAATGTTTCATAATATTTGTTATATTATATCACCTTTATCTATCAATATTGTTGAAATGAAGATCAAATAGCTGTATGTTGAAATATGTTGAAAAAGTCAAAACTTTACATGGGGTGTACTTACTTTTTCACGTGACTGTATATATTGGTGTTGGTGAATACTTTGGCCTATGTTGACCAAATATGCAAATCCTCTTAGAATTTCAAGTCAATCCGATGAAAATTGATGATTTTAGAAATCTGGCCTATGTTGACCTTTTGGCCTATGTTGTCCTAAAATATAATATTGGTGGTTGAATACAGTGACCAGATATGTAAATCCTCTTCAAATTTCAATTCTATCGGATGAAATTTGAGGATTTTAGAAATTTGGCCGATGTTGACCTTCGCCGATGTTGACCTCAAAAATACTTGGTGCAGAGATCCAAAGTTCTTCATTTTTCCAATGTGACGGCCACATCATGACATACGACGTCATAATTATCATTCCCAATTCTACATGAGTTGTCAGGTACTATTGCAATTAATTCGTGTCAAGTGAGTAAATCCGCAAAAACCAAACAAAAAAAAAACAATAAAATCTGAACAATAACAATAAGTTTCCCAGCCTGGAAGGCTTTGAACCCTAACTAGATTACATCATTCTTTGACTTCACCAGAAAGCTGTGACATGATGGAGTTACTTACTAATCCATAAGCATGCAAAACCAGAACTATTTTTCTAAATAAATTCATTCTGAATCATTAAGATATATAACAATGCTGTCGCTGTGTAGCGCACATCTTGCATAAGCTGATTCATGAACCTGATGACATTGAGACAAACACAATAAAGTTTTAAGGAGATTTCATTTTGGAGCTCAGGTCAAGTTTGACGAGGACGTCCAGGCTGTGCTGGTGCATGCAGGGTAAAATAACCAATGATTGTTCAAAGCATATCTAACTCTTCAACAAGGCCATTAAAATATATATAAAATTCCAACTTCAGTTGCAGACATTCCTTTGAGTTCGATGAAAGGGGAACTTTCAGTTCGATAATTATAATCTACTGGAATTCTGGAGTAAATTTTGTGCATCCCAGTGAAAAACAATTAGGCGAATGATCTGTCCATTTACCTATCCGTGTCGAAGCTAAACAAAACTCTCAATTTGAAAGCAAAAATTTCTGCACATCATCATTATTGAATTTTTCCCTTTACATTCTCAAATGAAAAGGACTTAAAGCAACAAATACTACTTCAATAAAGTTCCTGGTCATTTCTGTGTAGGCAGACCACAAACGGCTGGAATGCGTATGTTTCATAACCAATCATGGAGAAGAAGGAATATTTTACCTAAAGCGGACAATCAAAAATATAAGTGAAAATATATATTATTTAAATAATAAAAAATGGCTTGCAATCCATCCTCTTGTTCCAGATTTCAAAGTTCACAAAAAGAATGAGCAATTTTGATTTGTGCAGAACTGCTAATGGGTGCCATGAGTTTCCAAAAGAAGTCTCTTCACGTCAAGCTTGTATTAGAAGTTCTAAGTCAGTTTAAGTGAAGTTTCACGTCAGGAAGTTTGCCCTTTGCCAAGGGTAATACCCGACAGACAACACTGCTTCAGTTGGAACATACGGCAGAGAATGAGTGACGAGGTGTGTGTTGTGGTGGGGAATATTTGGGGGAGGAAGCAAGTGTGGGCCCCGTCGCATAAGCGAGCAGAGGCAGACAGGCCTGAAGAATGGAAATGCCATGGCTTCATGGTCTGGCAGAAACAACCCTGCAAGTTGCGGAGAGTAAGCAAGCCATATCCCAAATGGAATAGCCATATCAAGGGACTAAAGGTTCGAAGAGCACATCTCAACATCACTATAGAGGCCACCTGTCTAAACATGATACCTGGTATTATTGAATGCAAAAAGAGATTGTGGAACCATCCTGGGATATTCAAAAGAACGGTTTCATTGCTGACATCACAATCTAGTCATTTGTTTTCATTAAGGATCATCGGAGAGCTTGACTTTAGGTCACTTGAAGGACAAACTAATTAGACAGCAAGGTCCGACATTTGTCCTCCGTATCAATCAGTTCTCTGACACCAAATACATTTGAAGCGACCATTGTATCTACCGTGTTTACTCCAAGTCTTCATGACACTGTCAATTAGTGGAAAACGGAACGCGTACATCAGGATGTAAACTTTAGAAGTTGAGATAAGCTTCTCTTTTTAAACAAGTTTGTTTAAAACAAGTAAAACACCATGCGTGTCTGGACGTAGGGAAAGCTTCCAATGCCTGTTTCGGCAAAATATGATGTCAGGAGCAACAAACGGATTTTAGCGGAGCATTTGCCATAAATAATCTCGAATAACATTCGTTCTATGTTACCATCGATAGACGTCACAATAAGCAAAGAGAAAAGAGAATTTGTCAAAATAAGCCAATTAAACATAAGTTGTTCGTGGTATTGAGGCAAAGGTTTGCTGCTGTTGTTCAAAAGACCTTCAACATGATTAAAAGAAACAAAAGATGGCCAACTTAATAGTCCACCAAAGGAGGAGGTTGTCCTGAGGACAATGCTCTGTCCATGTATGTATCTCTCCAGGCCAAGTTTGAATGAAATGGAAAGCCAAATACTACATTGGAGTCATCAGAAGGAACCCGAATAAGCAAAGAGCAAAGCTGGAGTCATCAGAAGGAACCAGAAGAAGTAGAGAGCAAAGATGCAGTCATCAGAAGGAATCCGAATAAGCAAAGGGCGAAGATGGAGTGATCAGGAGGAACCTGGATAGGATTAGTGTATCAGCCATTTCTCCACAACCCTCAAACCCATCCAGGCGCAGCCAAGTGAACCTTCCAGAAAAAATTCTGCAAGAATTCGCTTCTCCTTGGACAGATAGATAAAAAAGAAAGAAATAAAGAGGAAGCAAGAATTAGAATGAAAAGAGAGAAATATGAAAAAGTAGAAAGAAATGTGAAAGAAACAAAGATCCTTAACTCCTATCCCTAACTCCTAGCCCTAACTCCTAGCCCTAACTCCTAGCCCAAACTCCTATCCCTAACTCTTAGCCCTAATGCCTAGTCCTAATGCCTAGCCCTAACTCCTAGCCCTAACTCCTAGCCCTAACTCCTAGCCCTAACTCCTAGCACCAACTCCTAGTACCAACTCCTAGCACTAACTCCTAGCCCTAACTCCTAGCCCTAACTCCGAGCCCTAACTCCTAAGTGAGATCCCAGCAATCAAAGTTAACTTTAGCACACTACGGAGCTTCGAAAGAAGTTAAAGCTCAACTTAAATATTCTACTGAATATAAAATGGACCTCACAGGTGAAGCAACACAAACGTTCATGATTTATCATCAGTTCAAATGATGTTAACCCATAAGACCTTATTTGGTGTACGACCAAATTCCTGTTAATTATCCACATATGTAATTAAAAGTCCTTCCAGGGGAACTGCATGCGGTATTAATCAAGAAATTTAAATGTTTTCTCGAAATCAATCCAGCTGTTTGTTCACAGTGTGTAAACTTGTGGGTGACTATTTGATTAATTCTCATTAGTTACCACTTGCATTGAGAATTCATGTCATTAATTCAGCAGAGGCTCTCTCTCTCTGTGACACACCTTAGCAAATTTAAAGGACATAGGGTCTCTCACTCGAACACTTTTGAAAAAGGATGTCACTTTTACACAACAAAAACAACCATCCATCCTTGATTCGCCAGTTTAAAACTAGTCGTCTTGGAAATGTCTGCTCTGATTAAAGCAAGAGAGCAATCTGTTGCTTTCAGCGTAGAATGCATCAGTGGGTCGATCTGAGATCGTTGTCTATATTATTAGTTCCTTACCCAGAGGGGACTATGGGTTTCCTCTCCATCTGTCTGTCCGTCCGTCCGTCCCCCCCCGGTGGTTTTCTGCATTTTTCCCCCCATTGTATTAAGACGAGATGTTTAAGATGTTTAAGATATTAAGATGTTTAAGATATTGAAGGTTGTGAACAAGATAGGCGAAGTGGAGATTTTCAGCAGAGTGGACAATGTTGGGACCATAGCTTGAGGGTAAAGAAGATGAGAGTTTGGATTAGGGTTAGTTTTTAAAGGCAAGGATTTTTCAGTCGGAGAGTGGTTAATGTGTGGAATGGTCTCCCAGGAAAGGCGGTGGCAGCATAGGGGGTGGATACGTTTAACTGGGATTTATATAGGTACCTGGATGCATTGGAGATTGAGAGGTATGGGGTTATTGGCATGCATGGTAGGTAGCCTAAGTGTGGATGGGTGATGATACTCTGGCTCGTGCAGCACAGTCATTTTGGGCAGAAAGGCCTCCTCCTGTGCCAAAGTTGTGTGTGTGTGTGTGTGTGTGTGTGTGTGTGTGTGTGTGTGTGTGTATGCATGTAAGTTGTATTTGCCTGCTATCCCCACATGTCGGTGGGCCCCAGGAGATGGAACGGAGATCTACCACGTCTCAATGTATCCACGTTTTCATTTTTAATGATTTTATTAGAATTCCCCCCCAAAAAAATTCCACTTTGACAGAGTAGATCAGAGACAAAAAATGTCAGTTTAATCAATTTTAAATTCAGGCTGTAACACACCAAAATGTGAAAAGACAGAGGGTGTGAATGCTTTCTGAAGGCACTGTACATGAAGCAATGCACACGTACACACACACACACACACACACACACACACACACACACACACACAAAGACAAACACACACACACACAAACACAAACACACACACACACACACACACACACACACAGAGACAAAGACACACACATACACATACAAAGACACACACACAAACACACACACACAAACACAGACACACACACACACACAAACACAGACACACACACACACACAGAGACACACACACACACACATACATACATACACACACACACACACACAAACACACACACACACACACACAAACACACACACACAAACACACACACACAAACACAGACACACACACACAAACACAGACACACACACACACAAACACACACACACACACACACACACACACACACAAAGACACACACACACACACATACATACATACACACACACACACACACAAACACACACACACACACACACAAACACACACACACAAACACACACACACAAACACAGACACACACACACAAACACAGACACACACACACAAACACACACACACACACACACACACAAAGACACACACACACACACACACAAACACAGACACACACACACACACACAAACACAGACACACACACAAACACAGACACACACACACAAGTTTAACAGACTACCGAATCCAATTTGTATGCAAACACGAAGTCAAAAAGCCAGAAAAGATATCCCTAACCTACGTAGAATATTTCTTCCAAAGACAGGTACAGATAGGAGATGTCACACGTGAAACCAAAGCAGCTGTTTGAACAGATGCTGGTCTCCCAATGGAGGACGGTCATAGTCAGGGTGCATTAGGTGATAAAGTTGATTTTCAGTTTGATTTGATGGAAATTTCTGGACCCGTGGTGGCTGAATGGCTTGATCACATGATTGTATACACGCAGTGCAAACTCTGTAGGATTGAGATTTGGCTTACAAAGATGACAGAAGTTTTGTCCAGTGCTGAATTGATGAAAAACGTTCCATGGGTGTTTGTCCAGTGAAAGGACCCTGAAACCCTTTTCGACCCTAAAGGGAAGTAAACGGGTCTAAGGGTCTACATGTCTTTAGGACTAAGTGGCCTAAAAGGTCTGTAGGGAGTTTAAAGGGTCATAAGGGGTCTAAAGCTCTAAAGGGTATTATGGCATGTAAAGGGTACATTCCAATAGTAATTTGTTTTTTTGTGTGTCGTCTAAAAGGATCGAAAGGGGTCTCACGGGTCTAAGAGATTTAAAGGATGTAAGAGTATAAATGGTCTAAAGGGTCTTAAAAGGTCTAAATAGTCTAAACGTCAAGAGGATCTTCAGGTTTGAGGGGTCGATAGGAGTTTAAAGGGTCATAAGACACTAAAGGTCTATTGGGTCTAAGTGGTCTGAAGGTTTAAAGGGTACGTTCCAAAAGGTTTAAAGGGTATAAACTAACTGTCCCCTCTGTGCCCACCCTAACTCTCTAAACTCCCCTGCCCCTTTCTTCATCTTCATTCCCCTTTCTTCAAATAAGGGGGCATTTAATGACATCAAAAGGTTAAAATTAAATTATGATCAGGATCAGATTAAATTAGGTTAAATTACAAGGCATTAAGAGGTTAAAATTAAATAATGATGAAAATCGGGGTTTTTATTCACAATCTCGTGAGATGACAGAATCTCACGATGTGTGATGGGCATACAAATATCGATTAATTTTTGAGTTCACTGTTTAATTATCTCATCACCTGGATGGATATTTAAATAGGGCTCCATTACCTTTTGTGCATCTCCATCATGAATAATCATGCCGAGTTTCAAAACGATCCGTTGAGCCGCCTCGGAGGAGCAGGAAAAAAAAGGAAATATATTTAATGGACCCATTGCTAGACTAACTGACGGATGGACATCGACATAGTTATGGCTTCAGCAGCTCAACTCGGCTTTGTCGTAGATGAGATAAACATATGTAAAAATCAAAACTTATCTAGATTTATCTTGATCTACTTCAGAATTGCTTTGATGACTTTCATGTTCGAAGGCATCAACTTGACCATCAACATTGCAGCAACTCTCTCGCCAACACTTGTACAGATCAGTGCAGGGAATAACATTTTCTAGGCACGTACACTTATCTGAATCTGAGCAGTTACTGCGTTTACATCTACCAGTTCAATATGCCAGTTACAAAACACTCTCTGGAGCTGGTGGAAGGCCCATCCAATCCATTGCCAGTTGCCCATTTTCCATTTGCCAATCATGTCCTACAGGGGCTGGGTGTGACGGCATCTGCTCAAGGTTTCGCTGGTATATTACAGCCTGATAATTTGCTCTCTGGATATACAGAGCATTCAGAAAGTATTCAGACTCCTTCACTTTTTTCACATTTTGTTATGTTGCAGCCTTATGCTGAAATCGTTTAAATTCACTTTTCCCCTCATCAATCTACACTCAATACCCCATAATAACAAAGAGAAAACAGGATTTTAGAAAGTTTTGCAAATTTATTAAAAAGTAAAAACTGAAATATCACATTTACATAAGTATTCATACCCTTTGCTATGACACTTGAAATTTAGCTCAGGTGCCTCCCATTTCTCTTGATCATCTTTGAGATGTTTCTACACCTTGATTGGAGTCCACCTGTGGTAAATTCAATTGATTGGACATGATTTGGAAAGGCACACACCTGTCTAGATAAGGTATCACAGCTGACAATGCATATCAGAGCAAAAACCAAGCCATGTGGTCGAAGGAACTGCCTGCAGAGCTCAGAGACAGGATTGTGTCGAGGCACAGATCTGGGGAAGCCTACAAAAAAATCTCTGCTGCATTGAAGGTTCCCAAGAGCACAGTGGCCTCCATAATTCTTAAATGGAAGAAGTTTGGAACAACCAGGACTCTTCCTAGAGCTGGCCGCCCGGCCAAGCTGAGCAATCGGGGGAGAAGGGCCTTGGTAAGAGAGGTGACCAAGAACCCGATGGTCACTCTGGCTGAGCTCCAGAGATCCTGTGTGGAGATGGGAGAAACTTCCAGAAGGACAACCACCACTGCAACACTCCACCGATCTGGGCTTTATGGCAGAGTGGCCAGATGGAAGCCTCGACTCAGTGAAAGACATCTTTCATCAGATTGCAAAATAAAGTGAGGTGCACATGTATGCCATGATGTACTATGCTTCTGCTAAGTTTGAACAAAATCGGACCTTGCATGTTCAAGAAAATGTTGGAGTCACGTTTAACAAAATTGCCGCCAGTCGGCCATCTTGGATCTCATCTCAAAAGAAAATTACATCCGTATGTAAGCCACCATCCATTATCTGTGTGCCATGTTTGAACAACATCGGTTAATACATGTTCGAGAAATGGTTGAGGACGTGTTCAATATCGTTTTTTTTTTACAACTAAAATGGCCGCCAGTCGGCCATCTTTGAACGCATCGCGAAACAAAATGATGTGCATATGGACACCTCGATATGTTGTCTTTGTACCAAGTATGAACAAAATCGGTGAGATATGGTTTTGGACGCACACACACATAAATCGACAGGCGGACGAAAGCCGATCCATAACCCCCCGTTTCAGACTAAGTCCAACGTGGGCGAATAAACCAACAAACTCACGCTGTACAGGCATATTACTATAATTCACCAAATGTCTGCCTGTCTGTCTGTTCCCAGGTACCGCAAAAACGGCTGAACCGATCGCAACGAAATTTTAGGTGGGTAATCCTGGGACCCCCTGGAGTGAAATAGGTTATATTGTTTTTCCAAACATTATGGAATAATATTTACCGATCTGAACAGTGATGTGGCTTTTATTGAAATTCTACAAATACTGTTTAGATTTTGATGACTTGCGTGTGATATGATTTAACGGATGTTTATATAAATCGTTTAAAATAAAAAAAAGCCTTCAATTTCTGATATTTAGCCTTTTCATTTGGGCCTCCCAATTGAAGCCCCGCCCGTGGGGCGGGTACCTTTGCTAGTTTATTAAATTCAAAGTGGTCTAACGGAGGGGATTAAATCCGCGATGTTTCTGTGTAAATTATCAGCAACACAAAGGTTTGCAAATGCTTCAATGGAAGCCCAAAGAAGAGTTAATGTAGGAATAAGTCGCTAGAACATGGGAAACCTCATCGAGCTATCATCAAACAAAAAAACAAAAAGTTGCAGAGGGGGAAAAAAGGACCAGCGAAAGGTCGAAGGTGAATGAAAGTTGAAAATAGCTTTTTCTTCCTTAAGGGTAAAATGTAAGAACAAATTTGTTTGTTCATCTCAAGTTTGATGTTCACTCATTGGAAAGAAACCGAAATTTTCAAAAGCGGATTCTGTCCTGAAATTGTTGCCATAATGTGTCTGTTTCCACCTTCACTTCCCCAAAACAGAGTGCCGAGATCATCAAAGTTAACGATGCACCGCCGGTACCACTCATATATAAATAAATTCACATACAGTACCTTGAGGTCGGCCATGCTGCTGCATTCTCATCGGAGAGACATGAAGTACCCGAAGCCCGAGTTTAAAACCACGTTGTCACGAGCCAGCCTGGCAAGCGAATTGCCACCTGTCCCTTGCACGTGCGCAAAAATGACAGGTTCCTCTACCTTACACGTGGTGGCACACAGGTATTCATCACATCCGAAATGCCAGGCGGGAATCCCGATTAACAACTTGTGGCAGGTGAAACACAGGGGGGCTCGATCTGTGCCATGTCCCTGTGTCTACAACGACACGTGACCTGAACATCAACCTGTGATCCTGTTTCTTCACAACTAAAAACATGCGCAGCCATTTTGTCTGGTTCTTTGTCTTTCGATGGGCTCACTTACTGAAGCTGTTCATTTCCAAGACAGTCGATAAATGAAACATCATGTTCAAGTTTCACCATGTGCTCACATTTACCTGGTGTAGCTTATTTAAAAGGTTCTAGACGAAATAGGTACTCAGCATTTCACAATACACGTCAATGATATTTGATGGGTTTTTTGCATATAAAATATATACCTCATTAGTAAGGAAATATATAAATGTAGTATATATTATATATATTATATGGATATATATATATATATATATATATATATATATAAAAAATATATATATATATATATATATATTGTTACGGACGCGGTTAAAGATGTTATATTTGCCGAGCGGAGGCTCCGCGACCGAACAGTTATTCCCCGACTCTGAAACCCGATTTACCCCAAACTTTGGCCGGATCGCGCCACCGCTATTCAATCGGGAAAACTCTAAAGCGACCGAATGCAAAGAGGAAAAGGAATTAAGACGAGAAAAGGGTTGAAAATACGACTAAATTTATTTACTATTTACAGGCTCAAAATAACCAAGGAAGAAGGAAGGATAAGAAAATAATTTACAGAAGATATTAGAGACACAGTGCAACGCTAGCTTACCTACAGTCTTAATTAACCCAGGGACAGAACAAACAAGGACAGACTCACGCGGGGAATGATGATAGGACTGGCAGGAGGTGAATGGCTGGAGGGAGAGGAAGGTCCACGGGTACTGCCGCACGATCGGCTCGTTGGGCAGCCGCCGTTCCTTTGCGGCCCTGCTCCAAACTGCCGTCCAGGCCCACGCTGCTGTGGCTGCAGTTTCGGTGGCTCGAGCTGCTGTAAACGCAGTTTCGGTGGCTCAAGCTGCTGTAAACGCAGTTTCGGTGGCTCGAGCTGCAGCTCAACTCTGGACTTCTCTCGGACTCGACTCAAAGCGCATCTCTCGGACCCAACTGCTTGGACTCCCTCTCGTCTGCCTGTAAAAGCTCATCTGCCTCGGGAAACGCCCTGCCGTGGGTTATATAGGCCCCGCCCCTCAACCTCTGCGAACCTCCCCGATCGCTCTTCCTCCGCCCTCTCTAGCCAAACCCCTGGCTCATGGTTGGTCGAGTGGGGCTGGCTCACTCCTCCCCTCTATGACGAGGTGGAGACACGCCTTTCTTCTCCGACCCTGCCTCGTGGTCAATGGCGGTTATTGGAGGGGAGGTAATTGCCAATCGACGAAAAGGGGGAATGGAGGTTTTGGGAATGGGAATGAAGGGAATCTATCTCTTTCACTTGGTGCAATGGAGTACTTCAATTAATGGGAGACACAGCCTTACCCAAAAACACAGAATAAGATATAACTATCGAACAGGGGTATTCTATGATTGGCTGACGTGTATGCTTTTGGACTAATTATGGGACGCCCTTTTGACCTTTACACAGCTCCGGAGGCAGGAGGGGCCAGACTCAAGCAATAATAATAATACACACAATAAAAAAAATACAGTCCTCATATCCGCAACAATATATATATATATATATATATATATATATATATATATATATATATATATATATATATATATATATATATATATATATATTGCTACGGTTTTGAGATTTGCACATATTGATCATTAAAGGCTAAAGGGTTGCCCCCCATAGTTAGTTCCATGAGCAACACGTAGGCCCCCTTGTAGTATTAGTTATGTCATAGTATGTGTAAGTATAGGCCATTTCCCCTATTGATACCTGCATTGTGTAAAGACATGAGATTAGGTCCCGCTCATTTTTGCGTCCACCCTCCAAATCCACCTCTCTGGGCGTAATTGATCCCGTGCCCCATTTGGCTGCCCGCTCAGTTTATTACGCTTTGGCTGCTCGCAGCATTTGCTGCCCTTTGCTCGCTCACTAGTCGAGTAACACGAGGTAGGCCTAAGAAGGAGGAGCGCGAGCTCGGGGTGGGGGCGGCGTCAAGGCGGAGGGTCAGAGGCGATGACGGTAAGAGCCACCAGCCAACCAGGGCTCTAGCGGCATGGCATGAGAGGGCGTGGAGAGGTGCGTCTGGTGAGTTCTAGAAGGTTCGCGGGGCGTGCCTTTATAAGTCGATGCACAAAGCCCTTGAACAGGACTTGCGAGGACTTATGAAAAGGGCTCGCAGAGGAGGACTCGCGAGGACTAGCGCTGGAGAACCCAAAGGACTCGCGAGGACTAGCGCTGGAGAACCCAAAGGACTCGCAGAGAGAGGATTAGTGCTGGAGGACTTGTTGGGAGAGGGCTTGATCGAGAAGACTGACTCGCAAGTGGAGAGAGAGAAAGAACTGACTCGCATCACTCGCTTTGAGGCTTTGAACTGTATCTCGCATAAAACGTATGTGCCAGAGGAGAGGAAGAAGAGGCGTTGAGAACACGGCTGCAGCCAGACGCGCCTGTGGCGAATAGCGCCTACTTCAGCCACGCGAGTAAACACGGTAATAACCTGCCAGTGATTAACCGCCAGAGCCCACACCCTTCCAAATCGCCCCGTAATAACCTTGTGCGTCCAAACGACATGCGGAGAGCTCCTGCCTTCTCTACTTACCATCTGCACGGGACGAACCGGAGACCGGACGGAGCTGCACTGGAGCCATCCTTGGGCGTGGACCATCATCCTGCAGCTGCAAGCCCCATGTGAGTGTGTGTGTGACGGGCCCGTTTGTCCTGGGTATTCATTTAAGACTGTTTTAAGGCTGCACTGTGTCCCCTTTTTCTCTGCACCATTGTGAGTAGTGTAAATAAAACCTGTTATTCCTTTTTCCAATTCGACCGCTTTTGTGATTTATCCATTGACTAAGCGTGGCACGAATAAGATCACTAGAACCGGGGTCACCATCTAAATGGCACGGATCGCTTGTACGCACCGCTCGGCGTCTTAACATGCGTGGTTCATGCGGGGCTTATTTCCTCATTTCAGGGCAGCGCGAGTAATTATGTAATACCGAACTCTAGTCCTAATACCCTATTTCGCACTGTCCGGGAAGCGCGTCATAGGTCCCGGGTCCCACCAGGCCCGTCAAAGACAAGGGGACTAATCCCCCCTTGGTAAGGGGAGAAGGCCGGCGTCGAGATCCGCAACATTTGGTGTCAGGAGTTTGGATTGGGACCCGAAGTGCGCTTAACGCACTCGAAAATTACGAGCGACCAAAATTTAGTATTAACATCTAAATTAAATTCGTGCCATGGCTAGCCAAAACGGTCGGATGCCGGTGAGGATAGAGGAGAAGATAGATGAGGAGTTAGAATCGATAACCCAGGACCCCCGGGATGAAGTGGGGGAAGAGGAGGACATTGAAGAGGGTACAGCAGTAGAGGGGGTAGGGGAAGAAAATGGCGGTGCCTCACACATGGCGGCGAGAGCCGCGCCCGCAGCGCCAATGGATATGAACCTCTTTATGGCACAAATGAGGGCCTTCATGGTCAGGTCGGGTGAAGACACGAAATAACTAAATAATGAAATGAGGGAAATGGGTAATAAATCCACCCAGGAGATGAAAGATGGGTTATTGCGGTTGGAAGACAAATTGGACACCCAAAGTGACAAATCCACCCAAGAAATAAAAAAAATTTGGGAAGGATATTGGGCGCAAACTGTGCGAGGAAGTCGCATTGGTACGCGACGAGGTAACGCGGTGCGAGGAACACGTGGAAAGCGAGCTTGGGCAGAGCGCAGTGAAGTTGACCGGGGCTACAGAAATCGCGACTCCGGGTATGGAAAAGCCGACAGCCGCCGAATTAGAAGAGAAAATTTTAAGCGCGCCGGCCATCGTTGGGCTCGAAAAATAAAAATAAATAATAGTTGAAATTGGGGCCGAAGAGACGGCAGGTACAGAGGAATTATCACGGGAGAAGGAAATGGAATGCACCCAAATTTTGTGTTCACATCGTGATGGTGTGCTTCCTAATGAAAATGAAAGTTTGCAGGTGTTGCTGTGGAAAAGGGTCCCGAAGGTGAGTAGGAGCGTGTATGGCGCGAAAATGTTTGGCGTGAAAAGATTTTTCACGCGCTTGGGATCCAGACGTAACCCGGGCGCTCGTGGAAGGTCCGTGGTGCGATGTGTGAAAGCGAATGGCGTGGGTGAGGAAAAAGTGTGCACCAGAGCGTGAGTGTGTAATGGGAGAGTGTGTTACAGAGAGTGAGAGCGAATGCACAACGGAGTGTATGTGTGAAGAATGTGACACAGAGTGTGCGATGGCCGAGAGTCCCAGAGCGTGTCGAGGAGAGTGTGTGAGAATGCACACCAGAGCGTGTTGAGGAGTGTGCGGGAGTGCACACCAGAGCACGTGATTGGGTGTGCAGCAAGAGAGTGCACTCCCGTGGGAAGTGTGCACTGAGTGGGTGTGTACCTGGAGAGTGCAACCCCGTAGTTGTTACTGAGGATGTAACAAGAGAGTGTGCGTGAGGGTGTGCAATGACCAATTGTGTAACGGAGTGTGCGAGTGGTATGAGAGCACCAGTATGTGCGCGATGGTGTATGATAATGGAGTATGCGAGCAGCATGAGTGTGCCAGTGTGGTGTGCATCTGAGTGTGCAAGAAAAGAGAATGCATGGGAGAGTACAGTAATAGAATGCAGGGAGTGTATGAGAGGCGCTGGTGCGCCGCGGTGTACGAGTGCGGAACGGGTCGCGTGTGGGTGTGAGAATGCGGCTCACGCATTGACCGAGACTGGGGGGTTAGCGCGTAGTGCGACGGATAGCCGATGCGAGCCCTCGGTGAGTTGGGTGCTTTGTGTGCTGCGGGGACCGGCGGGGATCGTTGCCGCAGTGGCGTGCACGATTCGTGCCGGGCCCCGCCCTGTATGGTCGGTGCCGCACCTTGGCGGGAAAGGCGATCAGCACGGTTCGAGGGGGGGTAGGAGAGGTCGGAACTTCGCCCCCTGGCGGGCGAGGTGCTCCGACCGGGGGAGGCTGGGCCATCGTGCCGGGGACCGAAACGCTCCGCGTAGGGATGGCGCCTGGAACCTTGGTCCAACAAAACCTCCTCCCCTGAATCGAAAATGCCGGACGGACCCAACCAACAGGAGACCACCCACCTGCATGCATTGCTCGGCTTTTCAAAGCCGAGCTGTGACGAAAATGTATTGCCGCACAGAGAGGCTCATAGTTAGTGGACGAATAGCCATAGTGTTAGCGAATGGTAGCTTTACCATTCAGTGGGGCACATGAGCTCTAGATTATCGGGATGGCAGTGAAAGCTAGCCGAGGGCAGGCTAGGATAATTGTTAGGGATTTAGAGATGACAATAGGAGACATGAGATTTAAGTAGTGACTTTTGTACAGGTGGAGGTGACGTAGAGAGATTAGTTGGATGATAATGACGAGGGTGTGCTTAGTGTAAGGGAAGACGGGATAGCACGAGTTTTAGAGGGAAGTAGTTAGGTTGATGATGCTGTGTGTATGTAGAAGTGTATAAGTTGTGTATTGAGGACAAGTGGAATTGTGTTGGAGTGTATGGAAATAGGAATGTGAGCACAAGAGGTGTGCAAGAGGGATTGGTGTGTGGAATTAAGTGGTGTGGAATGCATGGTGCGAACGAATGAATGGGGGAAGATGGACCCCTTCACGGATACCCGGGGAGGGTAGTTTAAAGTTAGGTAGAGGGTTTAGGTAAATTGTTGGATATTGACACCTGTGGTGCAGGAAGTAGCAGGAAGTGCTTGGATATGTGCATGAGTCAGTGAATGGCTGGGCGTGTGGGCTTTGTTGTGCGTATGGTTATTGGGGCTCTCCGCCACTGGTAGTTTGTCGGCCAGGTGAGGCCGCAGGTAGGCTCTGGGAGCCAGTCAGAGTAGTGTTCAGTGGGGCCCGAGGATCCAAGAGAAGGACCCGGGTAGCCCAATGCCAGAGAGGGCATCAGAGGGGTGAGAGAGCCAGGAGGGGCCTTCCCTGGTTTAGGGTAGTCGCAGGGAGCAAGGTAAGCTCGTGTGGTGACTTCAGTGGTGGAGGTGCGCAGGTAGTTGGACCTGCTAGTGGAGCCACACGACCCAGCCCCGAAATTGTGCAAAGGCACAGTAGTGAAAAATTGGGGAGTGAGACCCAAATTTGGAAGGCACCACAGGGTAGGTCAATGGGAATTGGTTTTTAGAACCACATAGTGTAATGATGGCCAATTGAATTGGCAGGGCAAGACTCCGGGAAGTGTAACTGAGTTAATGTCATTAGGGTATAGTTAGGATGAGGAATCGCTTCGCACCATCCACATCCACTCACCAAGGGAGACGGAACTCCACACTGGCTCTTGTGAACTATTTGGATGGTAAAGACGCATCATGACGTGAGTGTGACATTGTGTGTATTCCATCTCTTCCTTCTTGGGAGGGATTGGAAGACAAATTTGGAGTAGAGGGGGATATGGGAGACAAGACATAGAGACGAATTTGTAAATTGTAAATACAGGGAAGGGCAAGGGTAGTGTAGGCTGACATGGGGGGTTACGAACAGCTAGGGACGAGCTTGCTCCTCTCGCTCTCCCGTGCCCCTCATGTTTCATTGCCTTGTATTGTGTGTACCATTGCGTCCTTTCCTTTGCTAAACTGTGCTTTGTTCCCCTCCCCACCCATGGACCCATTTTGGAGGGGAGTGTGCAGGAATCCTGAATTGTGCTGCGGCATGTTGCTACACCTGTGCGGCGCCACTGCTACCTTTTGCTGCACCAATACACCTTATGGACCACACGTTCTGTGGCCTGGCTTCTTTGCTGAGTGGTCATTTGCTGCAAACGTTACCTTGCACCTGCGGACCACTGGCTTTAAGTGGCGTCAATGTCACGCAGATGGACATAAGATTGGCCCTGCTGGCAGATAAAAACGAACACGGTTTGTACCTTGTATTCTGGTGTGTCAGGAAAGAAGACCTGTAAGTTTTTTTTATTATGGCACACCGAAGACAAAGCAGGAAGCAAGAAGATGCAGCCAAGCAGCAGCCAAGCAGCAAATGTAACATTTAAATATGACATTTGAAATGGTGAACGATGCATTTTTGTGTATTGGTGTGTTGGTGCATTGGTGCATCGTTTTTTTCTCCCCTCCAAATTTCTTTCCACAAAAGAACAGGTCCTGGGTTATCGAGATGTAAATAATTAGTTTAGTGTTGTAAATAACATGCTCCCCACTGGCTTTATGTTTAGTTTGAGAATCAATTCCGCAATTCGGTTAGCTGTGGGTGTGAGTCTGCTAGAGTTAGTTAAACAACGCAGTAGGTGGGACATATCTTGTGTTGTAAAACTGTCACATACAGGGTGTTAGATTAAATGTAGAGGGAAACCACATCTACGTGTCACACATAATTTTTAAAACTAGTCCCGAACCTTTCTCAAAACCGGTCGTTCTCACCTGTGTGGGTTCGACTCGGGGACGAGTCTGGCAAGGGAGGGGGGCAGTGCTACGGTTATGAGATTTGCACATATTGATCATTAAAGGCTAAAGGGTTGCTCCCCATAGTTAGTTCCATGAGCAACACGTAGGCCCCCTTGTAGTATTAGTTATGTCATAGTATGTGTAAGTATAGGCCATTTCCCCTATTGATACCTGCGTTGTGTAAAGACATGAGATTAGGTCCCGCTCATTTTTGCATCCACCCTCCAAATCCACCTCTATGGGCGTAATTGATCCCGCGCCCCATTTGGCTGCCCGCTCAGTTTATTATGCTTTGGCTGCCCGCAGCAGTTGCTGCTCTTTGCTCGCTCACTAGTCGAGTAACACGAGGTAGGCCTAAGAAGGAGGAGCGCGAGGTCAGGGTGGGGGCGGCGTCAAGGCGGAGCGTCAGAGGTGATGATGGTAAGAGCCACCAGCCAACCAGGGCTCTAGCGGCATGGCATGAGAGGGCGTGGAGAGGCGCGTCTGGTGAGTTCTAGAAGGTTCGTGGGGCATGTCTTTATAAGTCGATGCACAAAACGCTTGAACAGGACTCGCGAGGACTTATGAAAAGGACTCGCAGAGGAGGACTCACGAGGACTAGCGCTGGAGAACCCAAAGGACTTGCGAGGACTAGCGCTGGAGAACCCAAAGGACTCGCGAGGACTAGCGCTGGAGAACCCAAAGGACTCACGAGGACTAGTGCTGGAGAACCCAAAGGACTCGCAGATAGAGGACTAGCACTGGAGGACTTGGAGGACTTGTTGGGAGAGGGCTTGATCGAGAGGACTGACTCGCAAGTGGAGAGAGAGAAAGAACATGACTCGCATCACTCGCTTTGAGGCTTTGAACTGTATCTCGCATATAACGTACGCGCCAGAGGAGAGGAAGAAGAGGCGTTGAGTACACGGCTGCAGCCAGACGTGCCAGTGGCGAATAGCGCCTACTTCAGCCACGCGAGTAAACACGGTAATAACCTGCGAGTGATTAACCGCCAGAGCCCACACCCTACCAAATCGCCCCGTAATAACCTTGTGCGTCCAAACGACACGCGGAGAGCTCCTGCCTTCTCTACTTAACATCTGCACGGGACGAACTTGAGACCGGAGGGAGCTGCACGGGAGCCATCCTTGGGCGCGGACCATCATCCTGCAGCTGCAAGCCCCGTGTGAGTGTGTGTGTGACGGGCCCGTTTGTCCTGGGTATTAAGTTAAGACTGTTTTAAGGCTGCACTGTGTCCCCTTTTTCTCTGCACCATTGTGAATAGTGTAAATAAAACCTGTTATTCCTTTTTCCAATTCGACCGCTTTTCTGATTTATCCATTGACTAAGCGTGGCACGAATAAGATCGCTAGAACCGGGGTCACCATCTAAACGGCACGGATCGCGTGTACGCACCGCTCGGTGTCTCAACACGCGTGGTTCGTTCGGGGCTTATTTCCCCGTTTCAGGGCAGCGCGAATTAGGTAATAGCGAACTCTAGTCCTAATACCCTATTTCGCGCTGTCCAGGAAGGGCGTCATAGGTCCCGGGTCCCGCCAGGCCAGTCAAAGACAAGGGGACTAATCCCCCCTTGGTAAGGGGAGAAGGCCAGCGCCAAGACCCGCAACAATATATTATAAGGTGCCAGTGTCAGAAAGCTGGGTCTCCATCGAAGGTGATGGGTCTTGCAGCAGGACAATGACCCCAAACACACTTCAAAAAGCACCCAGGAATGGTTCAAGACAAAACGCTGGACTGTTCTGAAGATGGCAGCAATGAGTCCAGATCTAAATCCCATTGAACACCTGTGGGGAGATCTGAAAACAGCATTTGGGAGAAGGCACTCTTCAAATCTGGCAGAGAATTGGAGCAGTTTACACAAGAAGAGTGGGTCAAACTGCCAGTAGAGAGGTGTAGGAAGCCCATTCATGGCTATATGAAGCACTTGACAGCAGTTATTTTGTCCAAAGTCTGTGCTACCAAATATTAAGTCCAGGGTGTTCATAATTTTGTCAATGCCATTTCTTTTTATTTTCTGATTTATAATGAAATATTAAGTTCTGAATCAAAAACAAAGGTTCTGAAACAGGGAAATAAAGAATTGTGGAGACCAAATACTTTCGTCAATTTCAACTTATTTTTAGAGAAAATTGTGAGTTATTTGGAAAAAGTGCAAGGGTGCCAATATTTTTGGCCATGATTGTATATGATAAAGGGTCATCTATTTATTACGCATGCAAGTACGACACAAGTTTAGCCCGAACCCTAACTGGGAAGGCAATGGCAAACCACACTATAACCCTTGCTGTAGAAGCCGCTTAGATGGTACCGACGTTCTGTGAAGAGTTTGGTACATCGAGAGAGAACGCCAAACTACCCCACAACATACTTTCCCCTCCAAATATGCAGAAGGCATGGGATAAATTTAGATAATTAAAATTTTAAAAGGCTCATTAATAATAGCGATAGGCTTATTAATGGTGAAACGCTTCATTAATAGATTGACCCTAATAGCGGATTTATATGCAATTACTTCAGTTCTTGTCGTCGGTTCAATGATCTAATAATAGTTCAGATATCATCTGCGCATTTCTCCTTCAGAGAAGGTTGCTATTTGAAGCCATTTTTCCATTTAGGCCTAAGTGAGGCTTTTTAGGTATAGGCCTCGTGTTGCCGGTAAGGAGAGCAGAAATAAACGGAAATAAAGATTTTATAATGAACATTAATATTCCGTTTTTTGAGTGAGGATTTGTACAAGAGAACCAAGCGATGGAAAACAGAGCAAGTGAAAGCATTCGATGCCTCGAGTCTCATGTGCTATTGAATTTGAGGCCTGGTGTAAATGAGCAAACGTGTATTAGGGCCATACATTACGCGTGCGCGTTACAGATCATAATTCATACATGAGCCGACTACACAAGGCGCTCCATACGCACCCTTTTCATTTTGCTTCCCTGATCCATTTTTCTCAATCAAGCTCTTCACGTAATGGCTGCACACTGTCAGAAAATCAAGTCGCCTTGGCCCCGTTTCATTAACTCTTTCCTTATTTGAACATGCGCAAGCTCCAGAAGGAATGACAACATGCATCCTTCAGCCATTGTTATTTCGTTGCACCATTATCTTCATTGCGGTCGATGTAGTTTAAAGGTAGGCTACCCTTCAGAGATGTAGTGCGAAAAGTATGTGCAAGGCCCATGTCATTCCCAGCCACTACATCTGGATTTTCGTTTTCTTCTGCCCCCAAGGCGAGTCGGGCTAACTGCTCTCAGAATATATTGCGCTTTTCGTGTTGTGAAGAGTGTGTCCCTCAGGTATCTCAGGCCAAATGACAATTTCCTCCGTTCTGTTACAGGGTTTTCAGAGTTATCCCATCATGCCGTGCACCCGCCATTTTGGCAGTATTCGCTTCCTTGGCAATGATAGTATCAGTAGCTCTACCATATCGCACACCTGTATCATTATTCTTACATACTGCAATGGAAGGTTACCCTAATTATTTGGCCTTGTCCTTTGCCAGAAAAGGGGTCATGTTTACCTTTTCTCGCTTGTTAAAGCCCCTGTCACACCTTGACGATTTAGCCAGCGTATGCCGACGTATCAAAATTGAGTGCTGGTGTGAGTCATACGCTGGCATACGTCGACAAATGTTGTGCATGCACGAAATTTGTCGACGAGCTCGGCGTACTACGACGTATGCCAGCGTGCTCTTAACGTAGCCAAATTTTTCATACGTCGGCATACGCTGGCTAAAACGTCAAGGTGTGACAGCGGCTTTAGCGAGGCAACGGATATGGCGCACACACACTGCATTCTGGGTACTAAAACCTCTGTATATCATTTCTAATGATATCTGATAGAAATCTAATAAATTATTTGAAACGGTTGTGCCAGAATAGCATGTAGAATAAAACAGAAACACGCTAAAAACTATAATTTTTTTATTACCTGGCTATAGCATTCATTTCCCTAGATACATCGCTCACCAATTGTCTGTCTTCAGGTCCTTGTACCTACCCCATCACTGCAATGCATACTTCCATGTCTCCGTCATGTAATCCTGCTTTTATAACCACCAGCTCGTATAAAATCCCACTCTATGAATAGTACAACCTGAGTCTGGAATCAATCATGCAACCTTCCCTCGTGCCCTATGTACTGTGTTCATCCTCCTCCTTTCCTGTGGCGAGGCCTTCCTTATGAGTGGTTAATCCACTACAGGGTTATAAATCATGTATTTGATGGCCTTTCATCTCTCTGCTCTGTATTCTATTTTGTTATCTGTCTTTCTTTGAAACCTTTACTTTATACAGCACTTGCATTTTTATTTCAGCTTTTACATCTTTCAATATTTGCCAGGAAAGGGCTTTTTGTGCTTTTAGCACCTTGCTATCATGCTGTCATTTGGATTTTTAAGGGATCATAAAGTTTCTCATGAACCAAATTCCACCCCTTCCCTTCATTGCACCTCCTTTCCCTTCCCCCTTCTCATCCTTCCCCTTCCTCCCTTCCAATAAAACTATTAGAGCAGAAAGGGAGCTGTCCAGGACTGGTGTTGATCTGAGCTTTCAAAAATCTATAGCAGCATTGCACATTCTCTTTTATATGAAGTGATTTGCAGGGAAACCTTGCAGAAATACTTGTCTATCCCTACACTCAGATCCATATGGTGTCTGCTGTGACGTCTCTGTGAACATAGCAACCAAATTGTGTCCATTTCTTATTCAAGGTGCAGGTAAAACATGAAATTTTGGTTTTAGCTGGGGTACCAGCTCACAATAACCTACTCTTTTGAAAAGCACCGTTGGATATTTAATGTATTTAAATTTAATAATAATGTAATTCGATAATTTGATGTAAACACCAAAAAAGGAGGATGCTACTGTATATATATAAAGTAGAATGGGACATCAATGTGTAAATGGATATGCCTGGCCCACGTTAGATGGCAACCTACTGTTACATTTCATCTCAATTAAAGGCCACATTAAAAATTAAAGCTCCATTGAGATAAATCATGACAGAGAAAATAGTAGTGATAGAGTGAGAAAGCGGAGCCTGGTGTTGGCTTAGCGGTTAGGGTGCCGGCTTGGGATACTAGGATCCTGGGTTCGAATCCCAGTCGATCGCTGAATTAACGCCAGGGGGGCTGAATCAGCCTGTCATCCCTCTGAGGTCGGCAAATTGAGTACCAGCTTGCTGGGATGAATGATCCCGGTGTGTACCCCGATTTAGAATAGGTACACCGTATCCCTGCACATCGTAAGAGGCGACCAAGGGTTGGCGTCAGGAAGGGCATCTGGCCATAAAAACATTGCCTCAAACAGGGAACCATGATTGTCATGGGTCCCGCAAGGCGAACCCCCGCTCCAGCGGGGAATATGGCCCTAAAACGATCATTCATTCATTCAGAGTGAGAAAGAGAAAAGGCAGATACGTAGAGGAGCAACAACATCAGATGCCTCTAACTCGAGGTATGGTCTGCAAAATGATTTTCAAAGGGCATATGACCTTTGACCTGTTCAATCCAAAATGGAATCAGTTCATCTTTTTATTGCAGTCCATACATCTGTCAAGTATTGTTGAAATCTCTTTGAGTGGTTCACAAGTTATTGCAGTAACACATGTTTTAATGTGTTACAAGCTGCTCCCACCCTCTGGAACTCGCTACCTCACACCATCAGAGACTCCTCCTCACTCACCACATTCAAAACATCACTCAAGACCCACCTGTTCAACACTGCATTCAACATTTAACCCACAGCATCTAACCCCTGACTATCTCCTCTCCTTCTCCCTCCTTTGTGCTTTGAATATTTCCCTATTGATTCTTCTTTTTTTGCAATTGTTTTTATGTTTTGCTATGCATTATGTTTTGCACTCTGTCAAAGCGTCTTTGGGCTTCCTGAAAAGCGCTATATAAAATAAATGCATTATTATTATTATTATTATTATTATTAAATTAAAGGGCACTTGACCTTTGGCCTTTGACCTTTTGAACCCAAACTTTAATCAGTTCTTCTTCGTATTAGAGTTATGCCAAATTTGGTCAAAATCACTTTGGCAGGTCACAAGTTATCGTGGTAACGCAAATGTTACTTTGCAGCTAAAGGTCACATGACCGTGGACCTTTGACCCCAAAATCTAATCCTTAAATTATTTGCTTTATAATCCACCTTTGTATCAAGTTTGGTTAAAATAAATAACTACAACAGTTCAAAAGTTTTCACGGAAACAAAACCATTTCAGACGGATGGACGGACGGACAGACAACCTGAAAAGATAATGCCTATATGGAACGCTGGGTGGTCACGTGGTCGAATCTGCCACCCACAAATCCCCCAATGTCGCAACATTCCTTCCTTTGTAATCTGTCTTGTATGTCCGTTTGGGAAATAGTAGCCTTCGGCAACGAAGCTACAAAAATATATTTAAATATTGTCTTACTAGTTGAATAAACTTGTATATTGGAGAAATAAATAACAGTTGGTACATCTTGGATTATCGTATATCTCGTCCGTAGAACATTTTAAATGTCTATCGCAGTGATTTGTAAATATTCTTTGAGAGCAAATGTCACAAAAATAATCTCAGACTTAAATGTAGATGATGTTGCCGAGGCAAGCACAGCCAATCATCCCAATTTCCTTGAAGAAATCACGAACAGCATATGCATAAATGTAATCACACTTGGGATTATGCATATATTGACAAGGACAAGTGAAGGTGTGAATTGCAAAATTTCCTCCATTAAAGGAACCCATAGTCATAGAGAACCGAAGCACCTTCACATGTCAGCCTGGAATGAAGTTTTATTCCCTGGACCATATGCTCGCACACATTAGCCTCCCACCGTGCTGTTTGCAAACAACACACCATTGCGCTTGGTGTCCTAAAATTAGCCGTCCCACCACCACACACTTTAATCCGCACCAACTAACCACAACAGCAACAAAACTGCAAGGAAACCTTTCTCACCATGCTGGCTCCCCGGTGATGACAAATAGCCATTAGACCATTGCACGGTGATGGGTAAACTTAATGGTGGAACCAAATAGTAGCAAGCTCTTTCATGATAGAACTCATGGTTGTGGGTTAACTTAATGATACAGTCCCAACAGTTCAATTTTTATATTTGCTGGAAGACCCTCACCCACCCACATACCTCTCTCCCCTCCCCTTCCAATTCCCCCACCCCCAACCCCATTTCCCCTATCCCTTCGTCCCTTCCTCCATAACCACCCTCTCTACTACCCCCCAATGATGTATCTACCAGTGATAATAAAAGTATATGGGGTGGTCTGTTTGGCAAACCTATCTGAACACATAATTAAATATAAGGGATCTCACATTCAAATTCCATTTATCATTTGTCCATTATCAACGAATATTCTTCTAATTCCTATAAAAATACAGTATGACTCATTATCCTACAAGCTCCTCCAAGTGCCCTAAATACCGAAAGTGAATACAAGCATTATATTAGTACGGCAGTCATGTCGGCCAAGTGGCCAAGATACACCAAGGCGGATCGAGGGCCTAATCACTCCTTTACCTAGCTCAATTTGGTTTGTCCGAGGTCGATCGAGTGACACGTCAGATTCCTCCTCCTCACCAAGCCACTCAAAATGAAGCGGTTTGTTGGCAAAATGGAGGAGGGGTTTAAACTTGAACGCTAAACATCCCCGTCAAATCTGTCCTTAATAGGACTTATAAAACCGAAGGGGTTTATGATATTGCTGACTCAAAATACTCAACAGAAACCCAGTTCAATTAAGTGTGCATTTAAGAAAAGGGGAAGGGAGAACAGTTCTAACACAAAAACATTTTATACAATAATATTTGCTGTGGTGAAATGCGTGCCCCAGGTTTTATACAAGTGGGAGGTATTTAACGAAATAAGTCATAAAGGGCGCACCACAGAAGAAAGACCAGAAGAAGTGACAGGACTGAAAATACTTGCTTCGACCCACTTGGCACAGTACAGTCCCATTCGGAGTCAATTGCTCCACATCCCGGCAACAGGAGCCCATCGTACACCTGCTCTATTGCATTTCATAGTTGCATAGACCAATTGACATTCATAGTTGCTGGTTTGCAACCTGCCGAAGTACGAAGTTATTCGTGCATGGCAGCCACAGGTCCGGTAGGTTCGGGAGGGAATGGATGCTAACCCGCCCGTAGTAGACCCGAACCCTGGGTGATGAGTTTATATATATATATATATATATATATATATATATATATATATATATATATATATATATATATAAATATATATTTGTTATGGTGATTGGTGTGCTTTACCAAACACAATCTGGAGTCATTACTGCATGTGGTCGGGCAGAAATGATACCACTTATGTCGTTCTTCGACCTGAGACAAACACCGTGATGTCTCCGCCACGACACATGTTGTTGTCTGTGGCCCCCGAAAGAGCTATCTCGCAGCACTATAGTTATCAATATGTAAATTCAGATACTGTCACAAGTGCAAGAAAGCTGCAGCTACCGACCGGTTTCTCTCTTATTAGAGCAGACGTCACAGCGGTGACGTCACGGCGTTCATTCCAGGGCACAGAATGGCTTAATTAGTATCATTTACGCCCAAACGCATCCAGTAATGACTCCGGATTGGGTTTTCTGAAGCTGGAGATAATGTTCTGCATGACAGATGGCACTTATCACTCCCAGTTCTGCGTAGCAAGGGCTGTATGGGACTCGATGCCGGCGCTTTCACCACTCACTCTTTGGAGACATATAACATCTGGAATATAACTGAAAGGTTTCTGAGTCACAAGTGTAGGGAAGCTGCTATGTTGCCCTGATGATGACGACAAATATATATGTGTGTGTGTGTATATATACAGACTTGGCATTTAATATGGAATATTTTTTTTTTCTTGACTTGGGTTTAATTTCTGAACTCGGTATATCAATCTGGTGAGTTTCTTTTACGCTTCGGTGATTTCTTTGTTAAAAGAACCATGTCACTGATTGTCTGTCGCAGCAAGAAGTCAATAACAGGATTATATCACAGGTGGCATGACAAAATGTACGGACAGGTACATTTGACGAATGGCTTCACAATCGGATATATAAGGGTTGTTGCATTCTGTATTGGTGGAAAACAACTGCTGCACGTATACAAAAGTTATTGCCGCTTCCCCTGGAGATGGTCCGTCAACTCGACAATGCTGTTTGCCATTTAGTGGTGGCTTTACGAAATTCCGGCATGAAACAGCGTGCTATTGCTCGGCAGTATGGCATCACTCAAGGTCAGGTGTCAAAGATCCTGAAACGAAATTCTCAGAGGGGTGTCCCTACTCCAATACCGAGGCCAGGACGTCCCCGCAGAACCACAAGGAGGGATGATCGCCAGCTGCACCGGTTATTCCGCAATGGCCATACCAAGTCAGCTAATCGGCTTAGGGCTGAGTGGCAGCAACTGACAAATGTGCCTGTATCCAGAAGGGTAGTCGACCAACGACTGGTTCAAGCAGGCTATTGTGCCAGGCGTCCCCTGAGAAAGCCACGTCTGACCAGACAACACCGCCAGCGCCGATTGCAGTGGGCCAGAGAGCACCGTCAATGGCAGCCATGACACTGGAATCACGTGAACTTCAGTGACGAGTCTAGATTTCTGGTCTATCGTCAAGGTGGTCACGTCCAAGTGCGCAGACAAGTGCATGAAGCCTACAATGAAGATTGTATAGTGCCAAGAGTCCAAGCTGGAGGTGGTGGGGTGACCGTTTGGGCTGCTTTTCATGCAGGGGGCAAAAATGACCTGGTTGTTCTGAATGGAAACATGAACCAGTTCAAGCACAGGGCCATTCTGGAAGAAACATTGCTTCCATTTGTTCGTGCAGCCTTTCGAGGAAACTTTGTCTTCCAAGATGACAATGCACGGCCTCATCGTGCTCACGTGATCCAACACTTTCTTGCTGACCGTGGTGTACAGGATATGGAGTGGCCTGCCATGTCCCCAGATATGAATCCGATAGAGAACTTGTTGGCAGAATTAATGCGTCAAATCGACAACTTGGACCAGCAGCCTGCCTCTGTGCGTGAATTGCAGCAGGCTATTGTAACTGCATGGCAAGCGATTCCTGTCCAAACCTTGGCAAATCTCGTGAACAGCATGCCTCAACGTGTAGGTGCTCTCCTGAATGCTCGTGGGGGTTACACGAAGTACTGAACTGTAATTTTGCTGTCTGTAATCCCAGTCGTAATTTAACTTTTGTTTTTGTTTAAAAATGTTTTGGCTAATGTGCAAAATAAAGAAATAATTCTGGAAAACGTACAGAAGTTTAACACAGTACTGTCCGTGAATTGAGTTCAATATCAGTTTTCATCACTTTCAAGGATCAATTTATTTGCTTCGAAATGTCAAATGTGGTTTTTGTTTCTTTTAAAGGTCACATTAACAAAATCTAGAATAATTTCAACATAATTCCAATGAACTTTTGGTTCTAAGTCATCTTGAAAAGTAAGTTCACCCCCACAAAAAAATATTCCATATTAAATGCCAAGTCTGTATATACACACACACACACACACACACACACACACACACACACACACACACACACACACACACACACACACACACACACACACACTCGGTAAAACACTATCTCTGGTGAGGAATTAGTTGTAAGGTTCAAGTTAATTCAATCTCACATCGCGCACAGGTTGTTGGCCTTTCTGTTCCTTACCCCCCTTTCCTCCGGTCTCACTCCCTCAACTCCCCCAGCTCTCCAACCATTTCCAGTTCCTCCAATATGTACATAATCTTCCAGTAACGCCCCCACCCCTCGCAAAATCCAGGTTTTCCATCCACCTCCACTCCTTTGTTCCTCTTCAGTCTAATTTGTGGAACTTCACTCCGATTTGTGGAACAATTGTAGTTTTCCCTGCAGAACTTCAAGCACCTGGCGCACCACCATCTCTTGTTAATGCAGTTTCCTCCTCACGATCTTTCTTCTCCCATTAACCCTACCTCAATCAAACCTAGTCTTACCTTCAGATTACAGTACTGTTTCCTCCTCTCCTCTTTTGTTGTTAGGTCACTCCCTCGCTTGTTGTATCCAACTGTGGTCGCTTTTCGCCCGATCTCTCAATGGTGAAGAATCACTTAAAAATTAAATAATTCTCATATCCGAATCCAAATTCAGATCTTCACCAAAATCGAATCGATTCGTCGTTGTCAGGCACCCAACCGGTCCACCACGTTTCGTGCAAATCTGTCTGCAACTTTTTGAGATATCCTGCTATGTATCGTTTTGGCCCTATCTCTCAATGGTGAAGAATCACTTTAAATTTTTTTTTAATCGTTTCCAAATTACTATTCAGATCTTCACCAAAATAAAATATATTCGTTCTTGTCACATACACAACCTCCCCACCAAGTTTCAGCCAAATACGTCCACAACTTCTTGAGATATCTTGTTCACAAACAGACAGACAAACAAACAGACCGGGGTGAAAACATAACCTCCATCTACCTTCAGTGGTGGAGGTTATGAAAAACTCTCTCATCCGAATCCAGTTTCGGATCTTCACCAAGATCTTAACATTTCGTCCTTGTCACAGACCCAACCTGTCCACCAAGCTTCGTCCAAATCCGTCCATAACCTTTTGAGATATCCTGTTCAAAAACAACCAAACAAACAGACAAACAGACAAAGAGACAAACAGACAAACAGACAGGGAGAAAACATGGTGGAGGCAAAAATGTTTTAACAAGTTTGTTAAACGAGTCTTCCAAGAATCATATTCATCTTCATAGAACTCTAAAAATAATTTTGCACAAACATTGCAAAAGGTATTTAAGGCGAATGAGTTGTTGTTGTTTCGTCTGTAGCCGGCGGATGCTTAGCTGCATCATTTCCTGTGAGTACAGCTGTGCCGCAGATGTAGTGCACCCATTACCAGTGAGCTGGTGCTCATTTTCCCGGTCTCGGAAGGATGACAGGCTGAGTCCACCCACGTGCTGTTAATTCAACGACACGACAGGAGCTCAAACTTAAGACCCTAAGATCTCAAGCCAGCCACCTTAACCGATAAGCCAACACCAGGTTTCGAACGAATGAGTGTTGTGGATTGTTAAACTACCAGAACTATAAAGATTTTGAAACATCTTGTATATATATTTGAAATGTTTTATATATTTTTATTTTTATTTTCCACTCATCGACTTTCTGCTCTGTAAATTGAGACATTTCAAATACACACCATCTGTATAACCTGAGTTTCCCCTGTGGCAACAGATTCCTTTTCCCCCCTGTTGTCCGAATGCGATTGTTTCATCCATCTTTTTTTTGACTGTTTTTAGCTTTAATGTGCCATTTGTATGCAGCTCATTAAAGCTGCTGAACACAGTTTTTGTCTTTCTTCTGTATACTGCACTTTAATATAATTATGGTTAAATCATTTTAATGTTACTTTGATTCTTTTCTCTGGTATAAAAAGCCAATGCGCATTTGCGGTGTTTATGGATACGATGGATTAGAACATCGACAACATTCGAAATAGAGTAAAACGTTGGCGTAAGCATGCGGCGAATTGCACAGCTGCGAGTGACATGTCCATAAGTGAAGAAGCCTGTAGGCCGCCATGTTTGAAGGCACTCTGCTGCCTTGAGGGCGTTGACATTGATGTCCTGAATCTCGAGGAAATTCCTCTCGCAGTTGGTGTCACTTTCCAGCCTAATGAGGGTGAGAAGAAGGTCAAGGTCCAAGGAGGCACGGGGAAAGTGCCTGCCGGGTTCCGTCTTTTCTCAAGTGACCCAGTATTACCCCAAAGGTCTTGTTTAATAGACTGAGAAAAGCACACTGGACCTCTGTTTGAAAAATGCTTAGAGACATCCGAGGAAGGAATTGGATGGAAGGTCGGTGAAGAAATGCTCTCGACTTCAACCTCAACCTTGACAGTCTTCCCAATAGGGTAACGTGGCTTGCATAGCATTTTTCGCGCTGAATTTATTCCACAAACTTGTCAAGACGTGGTGTTTAACGAACGAAAGCCTCGAAAGAAATATACTGACGCGGAAGGAAGGTTGCGACGAATTGGCTAAAATGTGCGGGCCCCAGCCTGATAAAGTACCAAAGAATGGCGGAGGAAAAGGAAAGGAAGTGAGAAGATGGAGGATGGAATGGCATGACCGCACACATGCCAAGGCCCGTAACTCATTGCGCCGGTGCTAAATGGGGGCCTGGTGCTGGAACCGTGGGCCGGGAAATGAATGGGACGCTAGGCTTTGGGTCAAGGCCTAAATGGCGTCCCAGATGAACGAAGAAAGGGTAGCCAAAGCAGCATGCTTCTGCATCACAAAAAGCAGTAGTATGGAAAGGAAAAGCTTGCCAGGTGCCTCACATGACTTAGCGTTTGTAATCACGAGGAGCAGAGAGATGAATCAGTGTAGATGAATTTTGAAATTTTGAAGAAAAAAAATTTGAAAAAAAATACATGTTCACCTTTCCTCCTTGTCTGCCCTCAGATAATGAATATTTTTCACCTTGACCACACCACCCCGAAACCATTATTTTCCCCTTCAAACAAACACAAGTACATCTCATCCTGTCCTTTCGCTGAATGAAGAATCAGATAGCCAACATAAAGGTCCAATTTATCTGTCCCGATATATCCTCATTGTTTTTCTGCATTACTGTCCGAAAGCTGTAAATTATTTGTCAACAAAGTTATTGCCTCCATGTGTCTCTCTCTCTCTCTCTCTTCGCAGTTTTATTGAACTTGGGAGGTGATGATCTCTCCTGTTTCCTCCTTCATGGACGTAAGCAGGACGAGCCAGATGCTTTGATTACAATCCTGGGAATTTGGGAATCATGTGACCTGGACTCATTTCAATTATCTCACATTATCTTAAAGAAAAAAAAAATCTGATATTTAGTTTTTTATCAAAAAGTGCAAATGATGCATTATCTTGAAGAAAAAATGTTCTTGTTTGTTTATTTCTGCAAGCAAGATATGTAAGTAGGGCATTACTAATGTATGTTGGCATCTGACAAATGCATGTTGGCATCTCACAAATGCATGTTGGTATGTTCGATCATATGCTCTACAGGAAAAGTAATGAATATCTTCAAAAAGGGCATTTGATGTAAGCCATATATAGAACCACCTTTGGAGGCCATTTTTCCCCACAGGGCGGGGGTTGGCCTTTTTCGGGCACTTTGGTCCCCTTTTTGAAGAAAGGTTTTATGGCCGGATGCCCTTACTGCCGCCAACCCTGCTAGTCGCCTCTTGCGACACACAGGGAATTACCAGTGAACTGGTACTCAATTTGCCGACCTTGGAAGGTATGACAGGCTGGGTCAACCCCCCTGCCGTTAATCTAGCGATCGACCGGGATTCAAACCCAGGATCCCAAGCCGGCACCCTAACCGCTAAGCCAACACCAGGCTGATGTAAGCCCTATATATAAACAATTAAAACACAGGCCAACCAACGCCTCTAGCGAACGTTTGCTTCCAGACTGCGAGAAAGTTAAAAATATTAAATGAAGTGGGAATGACGTTGGTGTGAAGCAGTGATACCATGATGTCGCAAAGTTGCCAAAGGATGTGACAAATACCGTATAACGAGGCGATTGGACTGTGAATGCGCGGTTGTCGCACCGTGCTCGTCGGCAGACACCAGCGTGATACCGTGATAGTTGTGAATGGAAGAGTATGGAATGCGATTCTTTTTGTTTGTTTTTGTTTCTTTTTTAATTGAAGTTCACCCAAAACAAGGCCGAAATCCACAAATTTGTAAAGGGCCACAAATACGAAGAAGAGGAAAAACTGGCAAAACCTTCACCTAATCCTGAAACAAGGAAACCTCTCCAGAGGACCACTGGGCAGAAGGGGGTAACTAGGCCAGGTGAAAACATAAAATTTTCTACCACTAATTGGTGTTTTTTAGGAGACGGTGGCCGTTGGCTCCCTTTGCCAGGTGTTGTTTTTGATCCTGGCAGGGTTTCACAGTCATCCTCCCCACTAGGAAAGCCAGTGAGGCGTGTCGGGTTGGTCACCGACAATCCGACCATCGGCAGGTAGCACTGAGTTACATGTCACCAGTGGCAGTCCCAGACACACTGACGTGCCCGAAACCTACCTTATTTTGAAAATGAAGTCACCCACTTTAGGGAGCTGGGGTTCATGTGAAAATCATTGTTAGTTTTATACATTGGCCGAGTAGCTCATGGCCGAGCATGTACATAAATCAGTGGCATTAGTCAGTGCACTCAAGAATTATAGTCATTCATAAACCACAAATGCATCAACACCTTATGTAGCTAGAGGAGATTTGAACTTGGGGTCAACGACTCCATGCGCTCGGTATTCAGTTGAAAACTAGAAAACGTGAAACACGCCAATGCGAAAGATTGTTGCACGCGTTTTAAGCATATTGTTGCGGATATGGGATTTGGATCCATCCATATCCGCTTGTAAATATTCCCCTATTTCCCCAATACTTCCCAACTATCCCCAATCCCCCATTCCCTAGTCCCATTTCCTGTAAACAACACTCTGTAGACCCAACCTCCCCCTATTTCCCCCATTAAATGTCGCATCCAGGTCCACCGCATCTCACGTAGACAACTATAGGACATCTTGCTAGTTATTCTTAGTTTATGTCAGTTAAGGACTCGTTTCCATTAATTCTGACTCTTCGTTGCACCAGAATGTGATTGTATGGCACCGTTAGGAAGTTTAGGACCTCCCAATACCTCCCCGCAGCTCTTCCTCACGGTTCAGCAACAGCAACAACAACAGCAACAGCAACAACAACAACAGCGGCGGCGGCGCGGGGAGTGCGCGTCCTCACTCCGGCTTGGTTGGTAGGGGGTGTTGGGAGGGCACCAAGCCTTTCCAGCGAGCCGCCATCGACCATGTGCTCGACGGGGTTACCAAGTAGGGGCTCGCTGTCAGCTCCTCGTCAAGGGCGGAGCCGGGTAACCCCCGCACCCAATAGAAGCGGCGGACCGATCCCATCTGGGGCGGAGCCAACGAGCCGAGGGCGTGTCACTCCCCGCTGAGCATGCGCAGGAAGAGGGAGGTGACGTCAGATGCGCGCTGAGCTTGGAGAGAGAAGGACGCCACCAACCGAGCGCTGTGACACCTCCCTGCATCTTTTGGACCGTGCTTGATTCTGTCCCTGAGCCAAGGTGCACCTTGTGCTATCGACTGCCTGTCCTTCCCTGCCATCAATCCCTGTGTAAGTCAGTCTTGTTCCGTTTGTCTGTGGTCTGTCTGGGATAGATAAGATTGTGTCTAAGTGCCTATCTCTCCTGTGTCTTTACCTCATTACCTTGTAATCTACCCCTTTTCTCCCCCACTAATTATATCCTCCTCCGGAGGTCTTGAGAACTGTACCCCTTGCGTCATTTCATTTATCCCAGTCGTTGTGTCCTTTCCTTCATTGATTTAGCATAGCGCGATTTGGTCAACGTCGGGTGGAATCGGGTAAGTTGGGGGTAATCGGGTAAACTGTGCGAACACGGCGGCCATTCCGCTCGGCCCATCATAACATCTGAAGCCGTGTCCGTAACAATTGGTGTCAGGAGGTGAGATTGGACCCGAAGCACGCTTCACGCGCTCGAAATTATTAACGGTGAAATTTGTTTTGTTTTAAAATAAAAACCCGAATTTTGAAAGTCGCGCTATGGCAGATCAAGACGGCTGGGTTCCGGTAGAGGAGAGTGAGGCAGGGTCGATCCAGGACCAAAGTGAGGGACAAGAGGAGAGCGAAGCAGTGAGGGCGGCAGGTTCGCAAAATGGCGTCCTCGCGCACGAGGCTTCAGGCGCGCAAAGTGGCGTCCTCGCGCACGTGGGGGTAGCGGCACCAAATTTTGCCGCGCCCGTGACCGTAGCAGCGGCCGCAGCACCAATGAACTGGGGCCTATTCATGCAGCAGATGCAGGCCTTCATGGTCAAGGCGGATGAGGAGAGGGAAGAGAACAGGGGGATGAGAAACCAAATTTTAGGAATGGGGAACCGGATGGATGCTCAGAGTGAGCAAATGAGGGCTCAGAGTGAGCAATTGGGGGTAATGAGGGACGAAGCGAGGGGTACCGGTGAGGGATTAGACAAGAAATTAGAGGGGTTAGACAATGGGATAGAAGGGGTGAAACATGGGTTAATGGGGGTAGAAAACAGAATGGCCGCTCAAGAAAATCAAATAGAAGGGGTGAAACATGGGTTAACGGGGGTAGAAAACAGAATGGCCGCTCAAGAGAATCAAATGGAAGGGATGCAAAAGGGGTTAGAGGGGTTAGAAAACAGTATGGAAGGCAAATTGAGGGACATGAGGGACCAAGCAGAAAGGGAAGTTTAAAAAATGGGGCAGCAGATAGAGGGGGTCAGAATGGGGGTAGAAACTAAATTGGATGCTCACAGGGAGGAAATGGAGCAGATGAGGGTGGCATCTGGGCAGGAGATGCAAGTGATGGGAGAGGAGATCAGAAGAGGTGTGAGTGAGGAGGTCGGAGGAGTGCGCGAGGAGGTGAGGCACTGTAAGGAGCGCATGGAGAAGGAGGTGAGAAAGGGGACTGTAAAATTGCAAGGTGGTACAGAGGAGTTGACGCTGGAAGTGGAACAGCTGACGGAGGGACAAAAAGAACTAACGGAGCAGGTTCAAAGGAACACTGCGGTACTAGGAGGGTTAAGAGCGACACAAAACGACATAAAAAATGACTTGATAGCGACACAGAGGCAATGTCAGATGGTACGTGAGGGACTGACAACGAGGTTGGATGAGGTGACAGAGGTAATGGAGACGAAGGACCGGCAGGTGAGGACGCACATGGAAACGGTCAAGGTAGCCTTAGAGGACGAACTTGAGGAGACGCACCGGGAAATAAAAGAGGTGAAGCAGAAATTAGAAGAAGTGGAAGAAGGGGTGAGTGAAATTAAGAAGCGACGGAGAGGGGATAAGAAAGAGATAAAAGAGGAGGTAAAAGAATTGGTCCAAAGTCTGTGTTCGGATCGTGATGATGTGCTCATTAACCGGATGAGGGATTCGCAGGTGATGGAGGAGAAGCGAAGAGAAAGAGGACCCGGTGTAAGTGGTGACCAATATGGTCGTGCGTATGATGCGCCAGGTGACTTAAGAAGCTTGGGGGTCGAGATGGACCCGGGTGTTCGTGAGAGGCCGTTGGTGAAGTGTGCGACAGGTCTGGTGTGCGAAAAAGGAGGTGTGCGAGAAAGTCCGACTCTGGGGTGTGTGAGGAAAAAGTGCGTGCCAAGGAGTGAGGGTGCTGTCGAGAGTGAGTCGGTCGTAGCGCGTGTGCGAGGGAGCACATGGAAGCGCGTAGTGAGGAGTGTTACGGAGGGTGTAAAGGGAGAATCCACGCCTGTGGGGAGTGTTACAGAGGATGTAACGGGAGAGGGTGTGCGAGAAAGATGTGTGACGGACAGGTGCATGGGGAAAGAGTGCGCTGTCAAAAGTAAGGAAGAGTGTACACCTGTGGTGAGTGTTACAGAGGGTGTAACGGGAGAGTGTGCGCGAGAAAGGTGTGTAACGGACAGCTGCATGAGGAAAGAGTGCGCTGTCGAGAGTAAGGGTGAGTGAGCTGTCAAGAGTGGAGGAGAGAGTAGTAAGAGTGACACGGAGCGTGAGTTGGTTGTGACAGGTGAGCGAGGATGTACACCTGGAATGGAAGGATGCACACCTGGAATGGTAGAGCGTGTGTGGGAATGCACACTTGAGTTGGTCATGAGGCACGTGGTTGGGTGTGCGAGTGAAAGCACACCTGTGATTGTCACAGAGGAGGTGACTGAGGAAGGGGCGCGAAGAGGTGTGTTGGTGAGGTGTGCGACCAACGAATGTGTGCCAAAGTGTTCGGTGGTCAGGTGTGTGACCAAGGCTGTGAATGGAATGAGTGTACCTGGGTGTGTTAGAGAAGGTACGACGAGGAGCATGGAAACGGCTGGATGTATGAGCAAGAAAGGGGTAGCGTATGCATGTAAGCATGCAGGTGAGGCATCGACGGTAACCGGGTTAGCGGTTAGAACGACAGTTAGCCGAATCGGGCCCCCGGTGCGTGCCGGGCTTCGCGTGCCGCGAGAACCAGCGGGGATCCGAGCCATGGCGGGTTCGGAAGGACCGCCGTACGCGATCCACGCTGGGCCTCGCTTTGAATGGCCGCGTCCGTGCTCCACTAGGCGGAGCGGGCAGCCCGATAGGAAGGGTCGTCATGGCGACCACTTTTTGTTGAGACGTGCCGGCAGGTCGAGATCGGGACATTGGATGGCTCCACGCCGGGGTGGTGCGTGGGATCTCGGCCCGGGTAAGCCCCCGTCCCTGCCCCGAGTGCGGGACGTATCCAGCCGCTGGCACCAAACAACCCGCATTCATGGCTTGGCTGTACGAAGCCGAGCTTTAGAAGTGAATTGGCGCACCGAGAGGATCTAGTAAGTAGACTGCAATGACGAGGATAGTGTTTTGGCCCCGAAATTAGAAAAAAAAAACAAATTTGATGATTGGCAAAGGATTGGCAGTAATGATTGGCAGATGATGGGTAGTGATTGGCAAATTTTTGATTTGTTGAAATTTGATGTGCAAAATTGGTAGTGGGAGATGCCCGATGTGGTGGGATGGCAACTCTGTCATCCCTCACAAACTGGGGGCAAATGCGCTATAGCTTATGGGGTGTATGGCAGTGAAAACTAGCCCGGGTGGGTTAGGATATTGTGTGTAGGGATCTAGCGAAGATGACATTAGGTAACGTTAAGGTTAGTTAGTGACAAGGATACCTGTAGAGGGGACGCAGGTAGATTAGAGTGGGTGATAATGACGAGGGAGCGCAATAGTTTAAAGGGACGACTGGGAAGCGCAAGTTTCAGAGGGGAGTAGTTAGATGAGATGATGCTGTGTGAGAACTGGACAGGTTTGTGGAGCAGTGTATGAGTAGTGAGTGTAGTGGATCAGCGCGAATGCGCTTGGGGGAGAGAAGGGTGCAGGCGGCACCAAGTATGAGAGCACAGGTGTGCAAGTGCAGGTGTGTGGAATACATGGAGTATTGGAATGAGTGGTGTGGAGAGAGTTGGAGTAAGTGGTACGGAGTGGTGTGCATGGTGCGAAGGTGTGGATGGGGGAAGAGTGGACCCCTTTCACGAGTACCCGGGGCAGGTAGTGTAAGTGTTAGGTAGAGGGTATAGGTAAATTGTGGTTGGATATTGGCATTTGTGGTGCGGTTGCAGAATGGTATTGTGGATGGGTGCATTAGTGTTGTGGAAATGGCTGGGCGTGTAGCCTGTTAGTGTGTGTAGTTGGTTTGGGCACTCCACCACTGTGAGGATGTCGGCCAGGTGAGGCCGCAGGTGGGCTCTGGGAGCCGTTAGTGTCAGTGGGTGCCTGAGGATCCCGGGTGTGGATCGGGCAGCCCGTGCCAGAGAGGGCACTGAGGGGTGAGAGTGCGAGAGGGCCTTCCCCAGTTAGTTAGGTTAGGGTGAGGAGCAGGTAAGCTCGGGTGGCAACTACAGTGGTGGAGGTGTGCAGGTGGGTAGACCTGCTGGGAGAGCTACACGTCACAGCCCAGAAATTGTGCAAGGGCACCGGGAGATGAATCGGGGGAGTGAGACCCCAAATTGAGAAGCACACAGTTTGGTCAATGGGAATTGGTTTTTAGAACCCATAGTGTAAGTTGGCCAATGGATTGGCAGGGAAAGACCCCGGGTAATGTAAAGTTGTTAAAGTCATTTAGGAGATAGTTAGGATTGATGAACCTGTCGCACCATACGCAGCCACTTACCTGAGGTGATGATGATGACTCCACACCTGTGTTTTCTTTGTTTTGTGTTGCAGGAAAGGAGAATTGCTGTGTGGATTTGTGAGACGCATCACGACGTGGATGAGACATTGGGGTGATTCCATCTCTCCCTCCTTAGGAGGGACTGATGATGAATTGGTGATGGCAAATTTTGATGAGAGTTGGAAATGGCAAATTTGATTGGTTAGGAGGGAGAGAAGACGAATTTGGTTTATGGGAGGAACGGGGAAGACAGTAGGGACGTTTGTTGATGTGTAAAGTAGATGTTTATGGGTAGTGTTGTGTTTTGTGGATACAGTAAGGGGTAAGGGAGGGGCAATGTAGGTTACCTGGTGGGGGGGGGGGTGTACAGTAGGAACGTACCTGTCTCACCTGGTTCCCATGTGCCCCCAGTGTGCATTACCTTGTATTGCGTGCACTTTTGCGCCCTTACCACCTTACTCACTTGTTTTCTTTTGTCTCCCACCTCCGAGGATCTGGCTTTGGGGCGGAGAGAGTGGAGAGAGAGGTGCTGGCTCCGCAGTTGTGGGCCTGTACTTTCGCTGCTTGCTGCCTGGATCGATACACCATATGGACCGCAATTTTTGTGGCCGCCCACCATGGACCGCAGTTCTTTTGCGGGCAAGCACCACCCATTGATGGACCTCTGGGTCAACGTGGCACCTATGCCATACAGGTGAACCACTTTTAGTTGGCCCCCCTGACGGCCACAATTCAGAAATGGACGCGGTTGGCGACTTTCTTTATTTCTATAGAAGCCAGAAGGCCAAGTGCACTCCATGAAGGCAAGACCAGCGGCAGAACATCAGCCGGCTGCGACACAACCGGTGACCATGGACGCTTAATTGTGCATTTTTATGAACACTTTATTGGTGCACCGGATGGTGCTGACTGTGTGTATGGGGTGGTGCTTTTGGTGCTTGGATGGGGTGCTCTGCACATTATTAAAGGCCGTAGGGCCACAGGGCACTCGTGGGTTGGTGTATCGATGCTGGCATGCGTGCTCTCTCTCTATGCATAACATCTGCATGTGTTCCTCAAAGAACAGGTCCTGGATCGTAGTGTAAATATCAGTCTTGTGTAAATAATGCTCCCTACCGGCTGTATGTTTAGTTTGAGAATGCTTTCCGCGATTCGGTTATCCTGTGGGTGTGTTTCTGTTAGGAGAAGGGTGCAACGTCGCAGGGGGACATATTTACTCATTTGTGAACATCTGTAAAACTGTCGCACTCAGGGTTGAGTTAATAGTAGAGGGAACTACATCTGAGTGCCACACTAACGTAGGTAAAAATTTATCGGGTCAGGACGCCCCGAGGTAGAGAAGGGTGCAATGTTGCGATTATGGGATTTGGATCCATCCATATCCGCTTGTAAATATTCCCCTATTTCCCCAATACTTCCCAACTATCCCCAATCCCCCATTCCCTAGTCCCATTTCCTGTAAACAACACTCTGTAGACCCGACCTCCCCCTATTTCCCCCATTACATGTCGCATCCAGGTCCACCGCATCTCACGTAGACAACTATAGGACATCTTGCTAGTTATTCTTAGTTTATGTCAGTTAAGGACTCGTTTCCATTAATTCTGACTCTTTGTTGCACCAGAATGTGATTGTATGGCACCGTTAGGAAGTTTAGGACCTCCCAATACCTCCCCGCAGCTCTTCCTCACGGTTCAGCAACAGCAACAACAACAGCAACAGCAACAACAACAACAGCGGCGGCGGCGCGGGGTGTGCGCATCCTCACTCCGGCTTGGTTGGTAGGGGGTGTTGGGAGGGCACCAAGCCTTTCCAGCGAGCCGCCATCGACCATGTGCTCGACGGGGTTACCAAGTAGGGGCTCGCTGTCAGCTCCTCGTCAAGGGCGGAGCCGGGTAACCCCCGCACCCAATAGAAGCGGCGGACCGATCCCATCTGGGGCGGAGCCAACGAGCCGAGGGCGTGTCACTCCCCGCTGAGCATGCGCAGGAAGAGGGAGGTGACGTCAGATGCGCGCTGAGCTTGGAGAGAGAAGGACGCCACCAACCGAGCGCTGTGGCACCTCCCTGCATCTTTTGGAACGTGCTTGATTCTGTCCCTGAGCCAAGGTGCACCTTGTGCTATCGACTGTCTGTCCTTCCCTGCCATCAATCCCTGTGTAAGTCAGTCTTGTTCCGTTTGTCTGTGGTCTGTCTGGGATAGATAAGATTGTGTCTAAGTGCCTATCTCTCCTGTGTCTTTACCTCATTACCTTGTAATCTACCCCTTTTCTCCCCCACTAATTATATCCTCCTCTGGAGGTCTTGAGAACTGTACCCCTTGCGTCGTTTCATTTATCCCAGTCGTTGTGTCCTTTCCTTCATTGATTTAGCATAGCGCGATTATTGTCAACGTCGGGTGGAATCGGGTAAGTTGGGGGTAATCAGGTAAACTGTGCGAACACGGCGGCCATTCCGCTCGGCCCATCATAACATCTGAAGCCGTGTCCGTAACAATATCATACTTGCCTGTGCATCACGACTTACCTTTTAAGAGTATTGGGCCTGATAGGTTACAACACTTTGGGAAAACCATGTTAATGTACAAGTCAAGTCAAGTTAAGTGTTTTAAAGTGCTGTGGTTTCTATGTCGGTACAACAGCCAATACATCACACTTAATGTATGAATAATTGAATTTGTATTTTCATACGATACAAAAATAATTTATCAATATTTTTACGAAAGTAGCACCCAGTAACTGTAGAATAAATCATGTTTTGCATGAAAATCACACCAATAAGTAGGCCACTTAATACAACAAAATACAAGGCCACCTTGTAGTGAGTATTAGAACAATCAATATTCATGCCACAGTACTGAGTAAAGGAATTATCTACACAAATGAGTTATCTTGATGGCTGCTAGTAAATATTTTTTGGCATGCTAGCAAACACTTTGGGTCACTTGCACATATGTTTGTAAAAATTATATATATATATATATAGTAGTTTATTCAGCAATTAGTTGTATGACATGAACAGTTAATTGTGCAATTTTTAATATTCACATATGAACGTCAACGTTTTAAGGACCCATCTTAACACTCATTAAGTTAATTGCATCTTATGACACACTCATCATCATCAATGTACCATACTCTAACAGAGTGTCGGTGCAGCAGAAGCAGTCTGTTGCCAATGGTTGTGCTGGTTGTTTTGCTGTTGCCTTCCCACATTCACCGACGAATGGAGAGCAATGTTATACCATGTGATACATATACATAGAGAAGTCCTCACCGTTATTCAATTTTTGGGGGATTTGTTACTTTTCCCAATCAGGAATGAATGTACAGCTGTTCCTTTTTCAACTAAACTAGCACACTTTTAAATCAGATCAGATTTGCATACAAGAAAGATGACCCTCTTATGAACCCAAACCATCAGTGAATCCAACATTTCCTTGTACAAAGAATGATCTCCCTTTACAGTATACTATAGGGCACTTTCCTTATACCATACATACTAGAATATAAGACACGTCATGCACAGATGCACACACAAATGGACACAGGCATGCCGAGATTGAGCTCCATATATACAGACTTGGCATTTAATATGGAATATTTTTTTTTTCTTTACTTGGGTTTACTTTCTGAACTCGGTATATCAATCTGGTGAGTTTATTTTATGCTTCGGTGATTTCTTTGTTAAAAGAACCATGTCACTGATTGTCTGTCACAGCAAGAAGTCAATAACAGGATTATATCACAGGTGGCGTGACAAAATGTACGGACAGGTACATTTGACGATTGGCTTCACAATCGGGTATGTAAGGCTTGTTGCGTTCTGTATTAGTGGAAAACTACTGCTGCACATCAACAAAAGTTATTGCCGCTTCCCCTGGAGATGGTCCGTCAACTCGACAATGCTGTTTGTCATTTAGTGGTAGCTTTACGAAATTCCGGCATGAAACAGCGTGCTATTGCTCGGCAGTATGGCATCACTCAATGTCAGGTGTCAAAGATCCTGAAACGAAATGCTCAGAGGGGTGTCCCTACTCCAATACCGAGGTCAGGACGTCCCCGCAGAACCACAAGGAAGGATGATCACCAGCTGCACCGGTTAGTCTGCATTGGCCGTACCAAGTCAGCTAATCGGCTTAGGGCTGAGTGGCAGCAACTGACAAATGTGCCTGTATCCAGAAGGCTAGTCAACCAACGACTCGTTCAAGCAGGCTATCGTGCCAGGCGTCATCTGAGAAAGCCACGTCTGACCAGCCAACACTGCCAGCGCCAATTGCAGTGGGACAGAGAGCACCGTCAATGGCAGCCAGGACATTGGAATCACATGATCTTCAGTGACAAGTCTAGATTTCTGGTCTATCGTCAATATGGCCGCGTCCGAGTGTGCAGACAAGTGCAGGAAGCCCACAACGAAGATTGTATAGTGCCAAGAGTCCAAGCTGAAGGTGGTGGGGTGACCGTTTGGGCTGCTTTTCATGCAGGGGGCAAAACTGACCTGGTTGTTCTGAATGGAAACCTGAACCAGTTCAAGCACAGGGCCATTCTGGAAGAAACATTGCTTCCATTTGCTCGTGCAGCCTTTCAAGGAAACTTTGTCTTCCAAGATGACAATGCACAGCCTCATCGTGCTCGCATGATCCAACACTTTCTTGCTGACCGTGGTGTAGAGCATATGGAGTGGCCTGCCATGTCCCCGGATATGAATCCGATAGAAAACTTGTGGGCATAATTAACGCGTCAAATCGACAACTTGGACCAGCAGCCTGCCTCTGTGCGTGAATTGCAGCAGGCTATTGTAACTGCATGGCAAGCGATTCCTGTCCAAACCTTGGCAAATCTCGTGAACAGCATGCCTCAACGTGTACGTGCTCTCCTGAACACTCGTGTGAGTTACACGAAGTACTGAACTGTAATTTTCTGCCCACAAGTCATAATTTAACTTTTGTTTTTTGTTAAAAAATTTTTTTGCCTAATGTGCAAAATAAAGAGATACTTCTGGAAAACGCACAGAAGTTTAACAGTTGTTACATATTTATGTGAATGTATGTGAATTACCATTCAGGTCTTTGCTTATCCGCGTGTAGTATATTAAGTTGTTGTGGTTGTAGTTGTTGTGTAGTTGTTGTGGTTGGAGGGTCAGGAGCCCTTCTGAAAAAGTGGCCGGAAACGGAAGTGACCGGAAACGGAAGAGGAAAAGACACGAGGAAAAAAGGACGAGGGATCTTCTTCCTCGCCCCGCTCCGACGAAAGGTGGGATTGATTGAGCCGTGTGGAAAAGCGGCGTTCCCGAGCCTGTCTGGCGAGAGGAGTTACCGGGACGGATACCTGCCCGGTGGGCGTCAACCTGTCGTGTGGCCGTGCACCAACCCAGCGTTTGGGCGCCGTTCGCGACACCATCTAAAAAGACGCGTACGGGTCGCCCGTTGGGGCCTAACATGCCTGGCAAGCGGCGTGGGGCTTTTGGCTTGCTTTCCCGTCCCCGCTTCGCGTGGCCACGAGGGGCGGTAGCCGGGGTGCCTGGTACGATACCTGCCCGGTGGAAACACGTCCACCCGGGGTTCGTTCAACCGCCCGAGTGCGGCGACGCCGACCATCATCTTGGTCAGGAGGGGCCCAGAGACATTGTGCGGGACCGAGACCAAACGGGGGTCGTGAGTACTCACCGGGACACACGTATATAAGATGGCCATCTTAATCATAGGGAATTAATTGTGGGTTTGGAATTGTTGATGGTTGTGTATTGTTGATTGCTCGGGGAAAATCTCCGTGGTTGTATCCTTGAAATTGTATGGTATCATTACCATTGAAATATATCCTTGAACATCAGTTGTCTCTTGGGTGAAATTCATATGGATTGCGTGGCGAAAGCGCATATATAATACAGCTTTCTGGCGAAGTTCCTCTCACGGTCCGGGGGTCACCGAGACCAGGTATTCACCGAGGGGACCACGTAACAGAATTGGGGGCTCGTCCGGGATTTAAAATTGTATAACATAATAAAATAATAATTTTTTATTAATTAAAATTTATTAATTAATTATTAATTGGTAATTTTTTTTTTGAAAAATTGGGGTAAAGTCTTGGGTGAAGGTTAACAGGTGTTAACGATAGGCACCATGGCGTTTGTGGCACAGAACTTTGTGGTAACCCCGAGTGAGGCACAGTTCCGAGCGTTGCTAAAGTCGGACCTCTTGAAATTGGCCAAACATTTTAACTTGGAGGTCCGAACTAATTTCAGGAAGGCAGAGTTGCAGGCCACGGTGATACAATCTATGGTGGGATTAGGAACATGGGACGAGTTAGCCTGGGAGTGGCTACCCGAAGAACCAGAAGACGTTGAGCTCCGGAAACTGGAGTTGCAATTACGGAGCCAGAAACGGATTAAAGAAGAAGAAAGGAAAGCAGAAAAGGAAAGAGCAGAAGAAGAAAGGAAAGCAGAAAAGGAAAGAGCAGAAGAAGAAAGGAAAGCAGAAAAGGAAAGAGCAGAAGAAGAAAGGAAAGCAGAAAAGGAAAGAGCAGAAGAAGAAAGGAAAGCAGAAGAGAGGAGGGAAGAGAAACAAGCAGAGGAAAGGAGAGTGGAACGAGAACTCCAGGAAAGGTTAGCAGAAGAAGAAAGGAAAGCAGAAAAGGAAAGAGCAGAAGCAGAAAGGAAAGCAGAAGAGAGGAGAGAAGAGAAACAAGCAGAGGAAAGGAGAGTGGAAAGAGAACTCCAGGAAAGGTTAGAAGGGAGAAAAGCGGAGGAGAGGAGAGCTGCAAGGGACCTCGAAGCAGAGGAGAGAAAAGCGGAAAGGGAATTAAAGGAACGTGACATGGAGCTTCAGCAAGAAATCAAATTCAAGGAGCTGGAGTTAATGAGAGAACGGGGAGAGGCACCACCCTTGCTGACGGGGTCGACACCTAACCAGAAAACCTGGGATGTGGGCAGACATGTGAGGCTGGTTCCACCGTTCAGTGAAAAGAAGTCGCGAAATTTTTTCCACACTTTGAGAAAGTGGCTCGACAATTAAACTGGCCGGAGGAGGCCTGGACCATACTCGTGCAAAGTGTGCTGGTGGGGAAAGCTCAGGAAATTTATTCGGCGCTACCAATGGATCAATGTGCAGATTATGAGGTACTGAAGACGCACATCCTCAAAGCGTATGAGTTGGTTCCGGAAGCTAACAGGCAAAAATTCAGGAATGCCAGGAAGAGGGAGAGTGAGACCCATGTGGAGTTTGCCAGAGTGAAAGAAAACATGTTTGATCGGTGGTGTGAGTCAAAAGGAGTCGGGAAAGACTTCGAGACATTGCGGGACTTGATCCTGGTGGAGGAATTCCAGCAGTGTGTCCACGAGGACATCAAAGTGTACCTGCAGGAAAAGAAAGTACCAAAGTTGTGGGACGCAGCCACCATGGCAGATGATTATGCCTTAACCCACCGAATAGGGGTCCACGAACCTAACTCCTCGCCTAGATCTCCGCAGGGGAGGTGGGGAACAGCAGGTGCGGAGAACGACCATACATGGCGGCGGCCGCGAGATGATTATGGGGACAACTATGATACCCCACCTGTTCGAAATCAGAGGGATGCAGGCCCAAGACAAACTTATAGTTCGGGGGGCCCGAGGCAGACCACGAGTTTTTCCTCCGGGCCTACTTGCGCTTTTTGCAAGAAACCTGGACACTTGATGTCCAGTTGTTACCGCATGAAAAGCGAAGACCCAGAGCGGAGTCCGACTACTACGACTCCAAACGCAATGGCCATTGTGAGAAATCGCCATCAAAAGGGTTACCAACCATTTATTTCAGAGGGGTTTGTGTCACGGGATGGAGCCTCGACTAACCGGAAACCGGTTAGGATATTGAGGGACACAGGGGCACATCAATCTTTAATGCTTGAAGGCATTTTGCCATGGTCCGAGGAGACGGCAACGGGGGATAGTGTTCGTTTACAGGGGATCGGGGGCGGTGTTAGTGCTCCCCTTCATGTCATCCATTTGGAGTCCGATTTGGTGTCAGGACCGGTCACCGTCGGTTTACAAGCCACGCTTCCTGTAGAGGGTGTATCTGTGGTTATCAGGAATGATTTGACCGGGGGTCAAGTTTATGGTAACCTGAGGGTTGGTAAAGAGCCCAGCAGGGAAAATAACGCCACACCAGCTCGGGATGGCGACAAAAGTGCCAAGTTATTTGTAGGGGGACTGAACTTCAAAACAGAGGAAGAAGTTCTGACCTCTGTCTTCAACAGATATGGGCCGCTGGTGGAAGTGCGGTTGGTAAGAGACTGGGAAACGCAACAGTCAAGAGGGTTCGGCTTTGTCACGTTTGCCAGCACAAAAGACGCCAGAGAGGCAGAGAAGAATTGGAATGGCAAGGATTTGGAGGGTCGGACCATAACAGTAGGGAAGGCATTTCGTAGACGTCGAGAGGTCTACAGGAGAGGACAACTGGGCGGTAGTTTTGGTGGTGGCCGCAATCAATATTATTATGGAGGCTCCCTGAGTTACGGCCGCTCCCGAAGGAAGGATTGGCAAAGTAGTGGCCGAGAAGGAGACCGCTATTCATGGGACTACAGGGACAAGTGGTCCCACCCTAAGTATTAGGGAAGTTCAGAGAAGTTGAAGCACTGAATGCGGCGGAGCCGCCGAGCCAAGATTCCTACACGGATTAACCGTGAACGCCGTTCCTAAAGGCGTCTATGTAGTGAACTTTCATGCACGGACTAACCATGAACTCCACGTTCCTCAAGGCGCCCATGTAGAGAACTTTCCTGCACGGACTAACCGTGAACTCCACGTTCCTAAAGGCATCCATGTAGTGAATACTCGGCTTGGCCTCCCGGAAAAAGTGCTATCGAGTGGCTTAACTTTGGATCTTTGATCAACCCCTTAACCTTCATTCACAAGAAACTGACGGTCAAAGTCAGAGGGTCATGAGATGGAGTTTGATTTGGCAGGGACAATGTCGTTGCTGGTGCTTAGTCCAGAGTGAGTAATCTGGAGGGGTTGTGGTGAAATTTTGGTTGCTTTATTTTTAAGTGATAACTGTGCCCGGGGGGAACTGATAATGTGGGGGGGTTGAGTTATCTGGTTTGTTTCTCCAAATTGGCCGGCAAAGAAAGTTTTCGCTGGGTTCAAACTTTATTTCTTGAAGGGGGGGGAGTGTTACATATTTATGTGAATGTATGTGAATTACCATTCAGGTCTTTGCTTATCCGCGTGTAGTATATTAAGTTGTTGTGGTTGTAGTTGTTGTGTAGTTGTTGTGGTTGGAGGGTCAGGAGCCCTTCTGAAAAAGTGGCCGGAAACGGAGGTGACCGCAATTCTGTTACGTGGTCCCCACGGTGAATACCTGGTCTCGGTGACCCCTGGACCGTGAGAGGAACTTCGCCAGAAAGCTGTATTATATATGCGCTTTCGCCACGCAATCCATATGAATTTCACCCAAGAGACAACTGATGTTCAAGGATATATTTCCAATGGTAATGATACCATACAATTTCAATGACACAACCACGGAGATTTTCCCCGAGCAATCAACAATACACAACCATCAACAATTCCCAACCCACAATCAATTCCCTATGATTAAGATGGCCATCTTATATACGTGTGTCCCGGTGAGTACTCACGACCCCCTTTTGGTCTCGGTTCCGCACAATGTCTCTGGGCCCCTCCTGACCAAGATGATGGTCGGCGTCGCCGCACTCGGGCGGTTGAACGAACCCCGGGTGGACGTGTTTCCACCGGGCAGGTATCGTACCCGGCACCCCGGCTACAGCCCCTCGCGGCCACGCGAAGCGGGGACGGGAAAGCAAGCCAAAAGCCCCACGCCGCTTGCCAGGCGTGTTAGGCCCCAACGGGCGACCCGTACGCGTCTTTTTCGACGGTGTCGCGAACGGCGCCCAAACGCTGGGTCGGTGCACGGCCACACGACAGTTTGACGTCCACCGGGCAGGTATCCGTCCCGGTAACTCCTCTCGCCAGCCAGGCTCGGGAACGCCGCTTCTCCACACGGCTCAATCAATCCCACCTTTCGTCGGTGCGGGGCGAGGAAGAAGAATCCTCGTCCTTTTTTCCTCGTGTCTTTCCCCTTCCGTTTCCGGTCACTTCCGTTTCCGGCCACTTTTTCAGAAGGGCTCCTGACCCTCCAACCACAACAACTACACAACAACTTAATATACTACACACGGATAAGCAAAGACCTGAATGGTAATTCACATACACGAGGGATCTTCTTCCTCGCCCCGCTCCGACGAAAGGTGGGATTGATTGAGCCGTGTGGAAAAGCGGCGTTCCCGAGCCTGTCTGGCGAGAGGAGTTACCGGGACGGATACCTGCCCGGTGGGCGTCAACCTGTCGTGTGGCCGTGCACCGACCCAGCGTTTGGGCGCCGTTCGCGACACCGTCTAAAAAGACGCGTACGGGTCGCCCGTTGGGGCCTAACACGCCTGGCAAGCGGCGTGGGGCTTTTGGCTTGCTTTCCCGTCCCCGCTTCGCGTGGCCACGAGGGGCGGTAGCCGGGGTGCCTGGTACGATACCTGCCCGGTGGAAACACGTCCACCCGGGGTTCGTTCAACCGCCCGAGTGCGGCGACGCCGACCATCATCTTGGTCAGGAGGGGCCCAGAGACATTGTGCGGGACCGAGACCAAATGGGGGTCATGAGTACTCACCGGGACACACGTATATAAGATGGCCATCTTAATCATAGGGAATTAATTGTGGGTTTGGAATTGTTGATGGTTGTGTATTGTTGATTGCTCGGGGAAAATCTCCGTGGTTGTATCCTTGAAATTGTATGGTATCATTACCATTGAAATATATCCTTGAACATCAGTTGTCTCTTGGGTGAAATTCATATGGATTGCGTGGCGAAAGCGCATATATAATACAGCTTTCTGGCGAAGTTCCTCTCACGGTCCGGGGGTCACCGAGACCAGGTATTCACCGAGGGGACCACGTAACAGAATTGGCCGCTCCGACGAAAGGTGGGATTGATTGAGCCGTGTGGAAAAGCGGCGTTCCCGAGCCTGTCTGGCGAGAGGAGTTACCGGGACGGATACCTGCCCGGTGGGCGTCAACCTGTCGTGTGGCCGTGCACCGACCCAGCGTTTGGGCGCCGTTCGCGACACCGTCTAAAAAGACGCGTACGGGTCGCCCGTTGGGGCCTAACACGCCTGGCAAGCGGCGTGGGGCTTTTGGCTTGCTTTCCCGTCCCCGCTTCGCGTGGCCACGAGGGGCGGTAGCCGGGGTGCCTGGTACGATACCTGCCCGGTGGAAACACGTCCACCCGGGGTTCGTTCAACCGCCCGAGTGCGGCGACGCCGACCATCATCTTGGTCAGGAGGGGCCCAGAGACATTGTGCGGGACCGAGACCAAACGGGGGTCGTGAGTACTCACCGGGACACACGTATATAAGATGGCCATCTTAATCATAGGGAATTAATTGTGGGTTTGGAATTGTTGATGGTTGTGTATTGTTGATTGCTCGGGGAAAATCTCCGTGGTTGTATCCTTGAAATTGTATGGTATCATTACCATTGAAATATATCCTTGAACATCAGTTGTCTCTTGGGTGAAATTCATATGGATTGCGTGGCGAAAGCGCATATATAATACAGCTTTCTGGCGAAGTTCCTCTCACGGTCCGGGGGTCACCGAGACCAGGTATTCACCGAGGGGACCACGTAACACAGTACTGTCCGTGAATTGGGTTCGATATCAGTTTACATCACTTTCAAGGATCAATTTATTTGCTTCGAAATGTCAAATGTGGTTTTTGTTTCTTTTAAAGGTCACATTAACAAATCTAGAATAATTTCAACATAATTCCAATGAACTTTTGGTTCTAAGTCATCTTGAAAAGTAAGTTCACCCCCACAAAAAAAATATTCCATTTTAAATGCCAAGTCTGTATATTGTTGCAGTTTTGGAATAAAGGATAACCCCCCTCGTAGGTAGATGCACCACAACATGTAGCCTCGCGATAGTATAGTTATTTCTTCGTAAATGTAAGGTAGTCTCCTTTCCTGTGTTAGTATTGCGTTGAGTAGGCCAGTGAGCTTAGATGTTATTTAGTGCTGGAATGCCATGTGCTCGGCCTGAACAAGTCTGGCAAGGCCGAAAGGACGAGCTGCAGGAGGGAGTGGCCGGTAAGCAACGAGCCGCCAATCAGAGCTCGAGGGGAGTGGCTAACCATGGCAACAGAAGGCGGAGCATGGAACATTCGGGTGAGACTCTGGGGCGGGGCCATAAAACCCTGCTCCGAACCCTCCCACCTCAGTCAGAGTCGGAGAGAGAATCAGAGCGCGAGCTGAGTTGAGTTGAGTGAGTTGAGTTCAGGTCAGTGGAGCTGGAGTGCGATTTGAGCTGGAGAATGCGCAGGAGATGAGTCAGAACGAGAGAGAGAGAATCGCCCAGCACCTGAACAAGTCGAAGTACTTGCATTGAATTGCCTATTATCGTCGTTGTACACGAACTTTCCCCATGCACTGTGCCCTGCGCTCTGCTGCACTGTATTAATCGCGCTCATGAAGACGACCCGTTCCGGGCCACAGACGCGCGATCTCCTCCTGCCTGCGTTTTCCCTGTACGTGCCGTGACCACCAGAGGGCCACACCGGGCGAGCTGTCCCGGAGCGACCGATGGCAAGGCGCGTTTGGCGCGCGAACTTCCTTCCTTCTTTTTCCCCGCGTGAGTGAGAGGGCCTGTGTCTTGGAAATAAGTTAACATTGTTTAAGCATCTGCTCTGTGTCCCCTTTCCTTTATCCTGTTCACTGTACATGATAATAAATTGTGTTCTTCCTCTGATTTGACCATTCCCATCCCTTCCATTAATTGGCCTAGCATAGTACGAATAAAACCGCTCGAATTGGGTTCCATAAAAGTAACGGCACGAGTCACGTGATATGCACACCGCTCGGCGTAATCGATTAGCATGGCTTGTGAGAGGTCCGGTCCCCGTTTTCGTGGCAGTGTGGGTCAAAGGTACGTGCGGCGTCGACCCGATACCCTTTTTCACACTTGCTGCGGAAGTGGCGATTCGGCCTCGTGGACATGAAGACCCAAGGGGAAAAAGGTGTTTAATCCCCCCTTTGTAACGTGGACGGGCTTTGGGAGATCCGCCACAATATATATATATATATATTATATATATATATATATATACATATATATATATATATATATTGTTGCGGATCTGTCGCCGGCCTTCTCCCTTTATCAAGGGGGGATGAATCCCCTTGCCTTTACTGACCTGGTGCGACCCGAGACCTATTACGTCCCTTCCGGACAGCGCCAAATAGGGTTTTGGGACCAAATTCGCTCGTACCTAAGTACTCGCGCTGCCCTGAAAGCGAAGAAATAAGCCTCACACAAACCACGTGTGATGGTAATACACCGAGCGGTTTGCATACATGTGATCCGCACCGTTATAAACTAATGGAACCCGATTGGAGCGACCTTATTCGTGCCACGCTTAGTCAATGGAGAAATCACGGGAACAATCGAATTCAGAAGAAAAGGAAGAACAAATAGATTTAATGAGTATTGCACGTATTTACAGTCAGGACGGAGAGACACAGAGCAGCTTAGACAGTCTTATGCTTAATACCCCAGGACAACGGGCCCGACTGACACACTCACACGGGGATTGAAGATGGGCAGGATGATGTTCAGGCCAAACGCGCCGGCTTGGTCGTCCAGGAACGGCCCCGTCCGGCTCTCCACGGTCCCCGACACGTCCCGCGAAGATGGAGGTAGGCGAAGGCAAGAACTCTTATCATGTCGCTCGAACAAACGGGTAATCTCGGGACGAACGGTAGAGGGCGGACTTAGCACGGCTGGCGGTTATTCAGCCGCGTTCCCTCGCTTTGGCTGAACCGCTCAAGTTATAACCACCCTGGCTGCGCCCACGTATCTTTTGTTACCAAATTCATGCAGCGTGAGTGATGCAGATCCTCTTCAAGCGCGTCCTCTCTCTCCTCTGCCAGTCCTTGGTGGCTCAAATTGCTCTTATGGGCGGATAACTTGTTCAAGCGCCTCTCCCCTCAAAACTCTGTTCAAGCGCCTCTCCCTCCTCATAACTCATTCAAGCGCCTCTCCCTTCTCATAACTGTTCAAGCGCCTCTCCCTTCTCATAACTCAGAACTCCCTTCTCACAACTGTTCAAGTGCCTCTCCCTTCTCATAACTTAGAACTCCCTTCTCATAACTGTTCAAGCACCTCTCCCTTCTCATAACTGAGGTGGGGGCTTCACACAATCGGTTTTATTGCCAACCCTCTTAGCCCGAACAATGTGCCAACCACGCCCTGTGACGCAGTGCTGCAGCCACATGCTGTGAGCCCTGATTGGTGACTCATGCTTACCGTCATCGCCTCGCTGCTGTGCCGACCTCAACCCTCCTCCACCTTCCGAGGCCTACCTCGTGTTAACTCGCACCCAACACAACCAGGGCTTTTTAGCCGCAATGGATCGAGCCTATTGACGTGGAATGGTCTGTAGAAGTAGGGCCTATCCTCCTGTCTTTACACAACGCAGGACTAACACTGGAAGGGGCCCACTCTCACATATACTAAGACATAACTATACTACAAACGAGGCGACATGTTGCACGTGTGACTATCTATGGGGGGCAAACATTTAACCTTTATTAAACTCACTGTACACATCTCAAAACCGGAGCAATATATATACAGTATATATATATATATATATATATATATATATATATATATATATATATATATATATATATAATGTCTTCCGTTGAACTTGGGGACGACTAAGAAGAGGACCTTTGTTGGTCGAAACTTGTCAAATTAAAGATCGACGTCCTGAAGCTACGACCGCGTCTAATTTAACCTCCCGATTATATATATATATATATATATATATATATATATATATATATATATATATATATACAGTCACGTGAAGAAGTAAGTACACCCCATGTAAAGTTTTGAATTTTACAACATATTTCATCATACAGCTATTTGATCTTCATTTCAACAATATTGATAGATAAAGGTGATATAATATAACAAATATCATGAAACATTTACAATTTGTAGTCCATTGTATAATATAAATAAACATAAATGCAAATTTCGCATGTGGAAAAAGTAAGTACACCCTTGGCTCTAATCGGTGGTATTGACCCCTTTGGCAGAAACAACCTCAAGTAGGCGTTTCTTATAACTGTCTACCAGTCTCTGACATCGACTGGGAGAAATTTTTCCCCACTCCTCCATGCAGAATTCTTTCAGCTGTGCGATGTTTGAGGGGTTTCTTGCATGCACAGCTCGTTTCAAATCCCCCCACAACATCTCGATGGGATTTAGATCCGGGCTTTGACTTGGCCATTCCAGAACCCTCTATTTCTTTATTTTCAGCCATTCCTTGGTGGATTTACTGGTATGTTTAGGGTCATTGTCATGTTGCAAGGTCCACCCTCGGTTGAGCTTCAACTTTCCGACAGATGGCCTCACATTATCATCCAGCACCCTCTGGTACAATGAAGAATTCATAGTGGATTCTATGATTGTGATCTGCCCAGGCCCTGATGCAGCAAAGCTGCCCCAAACAATAATATTTCCACCACCATGCTTTACAGTTGGTATCAGGTTCTTGTGGTCAAATGCTGTCTTTGATTTTCGCAAAAATTGTCTTCTGGTACTGTGGCCAAATAGCTCTACCTTTGACTCATCTGTCCAGAGCACATTGTTCCAGAAGTGCTGGTCTTTGCCCAGGTGTTCATTGGCAAACTTTAGTCTTGCCCTGATGTTCTTTCTGGAAAGCAAAGGTTTCCTCCTGGCACACCTCCCATGTAGATCAAATTTGTGCAGCCTCTTTCTAATGGTAGACTCGTGCACTTTGACATCAACAGTGGCAAGAGCTACCTGAAGGTCCCGTGATGACATTCTGGGGTTCTTAGAGACTTCTTTTAGCATCTTGCGGTGTGCTCTTGGGCTGAACATGCTGTTGCGGCCTGGCCTGAACAAGTTGGCAGTTGTTTGGAATCTTCTCCACTTGTAGATGATCTTCCGGACAGTCGAATGATTGATTTCAAATTGTTTGGAGATCTTTTTAAATCCCTTCCCAGACTCGTACGCATCTATAACCTTCTTTCTGAAGGCCTCAGAGAGCTCTTTTGACCTAGGCTTGGTGACGCCGCACACTTCAACAACAAAAAGCAAACCAAACTAAATGTCTGAGGTTTAAATAAGACAGGTTCCTCCAAGATCCTCTCTAACGATGTTCTAATCATTTGCACCTGAGCTGGTGCACCTGATTCTAATTTTAGGTATTTGAAGTAGTGATAAATGTAGGGGTGTACCTACTTTTTCCACATGCGAAATTTGCATTTATGTTTATTTAAATTATACAATGGACTACAAAATGTAAATGTTTCATGATATTTGTTATATTATATCACCTTTATCTATCAATATTGTTGAAATGAAGATCAAATAGCTGTATGTTGAAATATGTTGAAAAAGTCAAAACTTTTCATTGAGTGTACTTACTTTTTCACGTGACTGTATATGTATGTGTGTACCAGTGGGGCACCTGTGGGAATTCCACGGGCATGGACCTGTGAGACTCTTGGTCATCTTGATTTTGATGCGATGCTGCACTTTCAGTTTTACAAAATGGTTGTGGCAATTTAACAGATCCAGAAATAATGTCATCTACACAATTATTTATTTACTTCTGATAACTCCGCTGCACCCCACACTCTCCTCTCTCCATCCGCACTCCTCCCTCTGTCCCGTCTCTATCTCCACCCCATCTCTCCTTTCCAATCCCTCACTCCTTTCCAATCCCTCGCTCCTTTCCAATCCCTCGCTCCTTTCCAATCCCTTGCTCCTTTCCAATCCCTTGCTCCTCTCCAATCTCTCGCTCCCCTCCAATCTCTCGCTCCTCTCCAATCTCTCGCTCCTCTCCAATCCTCCGTTCCTCTCCAATCCTCCGTTCCTCTCCAATCCTCCGTTCCTCTCCAATCCCTCACTCCTGTCCAATCCCTCGCTCCTCTCCAATCCCTTGCTCCTTTCCAATCCCTAGCTCCTGTCCAAGCCCTAGCTCCTGTCCAACCCCTAGCCCCTGTCCAACCCCTAGCTCCTGTCCAACCACTCGCTCCTGTGAACTCCTCGCTCCTGTCCAACCCCTCGCTCCTGGCCAACCCCTCGCTCCTGTCCAATCCGTCGTTCCTATACAATCCCTCACTCCTGTCCAATCCCTCACTGCACACACTGCACAGGGGAGAGCATTGCACACAGAGAAGAGGGGTAAAATGTCACATATGGGGGGAGAGGAAGGAGCATTTGGTGAAAAGTGAACCTTCTACCTTCACTTGACTTGAGAGGATGATGGAGGGTGGAGAACCTGCCTTGACTCTTCTTCATAATAAACGTTAAAGTATCTAAAACACTTCGCTTTATAAAGTAAAAATAGATTGAAACCAAACGTTATTAATTTATATTGTATTCCATAGTTTGTCTCCATTATTATATACATTTTTGAAGAACTGTATTGTTGAATTTCAAAGTTGGAAAAGAGTTGACTTGCCTTAAACAACCTTTGGTTTCCACCCCAGGAATATGGAAAAAATATAATTGGACTACGGTTCGATCCCAAACTTCAGTGTTCAGTCGCTGTACTTTTACAAAGTAATAATATAAATAACTAAGTCCTAGTAGGGAATGTTCTCTCCTCTCCTTCCCCATCCCCACATCTCGTCCGACCAGACATTCAAAATGGCAGTTGGAAGAAATTTCGCCGATTTTCTCAACTTAAGCTGAAATTAAGACTTAAACCATCCTAACAATGATGAGAAATTAAATCAGATGGTGAATTAGAGTCGAGATAAAGCCGTGAGGGAGTCTCAACAGACTTTATGTTACAGGCCTTCATTTCATTTAAAATACATTTTGTTCTATAAACGGTAACTTTCATCCAATTTTATTCCCGTTTTTTGCAACCGAGTCTAAAACCATCTTAGCGACTGTGAAAAATGAAATCGGATATCGAATTCGAATTTTAAAAAAACTGTGGGAGAGTGATAAATCGTGAGCCTAACAAAAGAGGCCTCAAAGCTATGCAGAGCAAACAAAATGGTGGAGATTTGTTTTTGAAGCCCCTTCCTGAACAGGTGTAGCCACTCCCTCAATGGAGGAAGCTAAACACACGGACGGGCACACTCAGACTCACACAAACAGCCTCACCTTAGCAGAATAATATATATATATATATTCGATCATATACAGGCTCACTTTGGATTTGGAGGAAGTTTATGGAGGCACATCGAATGGTGACGGTTGAGGTTGTGGATGGTGGTTCATTTCAGCCTAGTTGGTGAGTGTTGAAGGTTATGAAGGTGGGTGTTTGAGTGCTCCACCATGTTTCTTGTTTGGTGCTGTGGATTCTGGGAGTGGGAGTGGTTTTGTTGTTGTAGTCTGTGTTTTCACTGGCTGGGGGTGGGGTTATGTACACATCCAGGTGTAGTTGCAGCATGTGGAGGCACATGTGCCCCTGCTGGCCCATCTTAGCTGACCATATCGAGGTTGAAGGGCCGAAACAGGATGATGCTGAGGACCTCAACTGAGGACCTGGTCAGTGAGGCACACTTGTGACCAGGTGTGTTTTGAAATTATATATTTAATTTATATATATTATAAAAATATATACATCAGTGGATCTTACCCGACCATCGCTTCGCTGATCGACAAATTAGTCGGCCTGTTTGCCAAATGAAATTTACCCATGAGAAGAGTCCTTTAACCTCAGCGTTGCCCAAGTGGAGAAAAGAATTGTAATACCCTCTGCCATCACCACTAGGTGGCGCTACATGGTGCACATTTACAAATAGAGTTTATAATTTATACATAATTATTTATACTTTTACATATACCCCCCCCCCCCCCCACACCCCCCGCCTCCCTATCCCTCAACAAACACACAAAGTTGTATTTGTACCCAGAGTCTGGAGTTTGTAAGTTAAATGACACAACGTGGCTAAAAGTATGTGGACACCCGAACATCACACCCATATGTGCTCGTCGAACATCTCATTCCAAAATCATGGGCAATAATATGGAGTTGGTCCACCTTTGCTACTATGACAGCCTCCACTCTTCTGGGAAGGCTTTCCACGAGATGTTGGAACATTGCTGCAGCGATTTCCTTCCATTCAGCCACAACAGCATTAGTGAGGTCGGACACTGATGTTGGGTGAATCGGCCTGGCTCACAGTCGGCGTTCCAATTCATCCCAAAGGTGTTCGATGGGGTTGAGGTCAGGGCTCTGTGCATGCCAGTCAAGTTTTTCCACATCGGCCTCGACAAACCATTTCTGTATGGACTTCGCTTTGTGCATGGGGGCATTGTCATGCTGAAACAGGAAAGGGCCTTCCCCCAAACTGTTGCCACAAAGTTGGAAGCACACAATCATCTAGATTCTAGAATGTCATTGTATGCTGCAGCGTTAAGATTTCCCTTCATTAGAACTAAGGGGCTGAGCCTGAACCATGAAAAACAGCCCCAGGCCATTATTCCTCCTCCACCAAACTTTACAGTTGGCACTATGCATTTGGGCAGGTAGCATTCTCCTGGCATCTGCCAAACCTAGGTTCGTCCGTCGGACTGCCAGATGGTGAAGCGCGATTCATCACTCCAGAGAACGTGTTTCATCTGCTCCAGTGTCCAATGGCGGCGAGCTTTACACCACTCCAGCCGATGCTTGGCATTGCGTATGGTGATCGTAGGCTTGTGTGCAGCTGCTCGGCCATTAAACCCATTTCATGAAGCTCCTGACAAATAGTTGTTGTGCTGACGTTGCTTCCAGAGGCAGTTTGGAACTCGATAGTGAGTGTTGAAACTGAGGATAAACGATTTTTACACACTATGTGCTTCAGCACTTGGCAGTCCCGTTCTGTGAGCTTGTGTGGCCTACCACTTCGCGGCTGAGCTGTTGTTGCTCCTAGACATTTCCACTTCACAATAACAGCACTTACAGTTGACCAGGGCAGCTCTAGCAGGGCAGAAATTTGACTAACTGACCTGTTGGAAAGGTGGCATCCCATGACGGTGCCACATTGAAAGTCCCTGAGCTCTTCAGTATGGCCCATTCTACTGCCAATGTTTGCCTATGGAGATTGCATGGCTGTGTGCTTGATTATAATATATACCTGTCAGCAATGAGTGTGGCTGAAACAGCCGAATCCACTAATTAGAAGGGGTGTCCACATACTTTTGGCCATGCAGTGTATGTAGATGTGCATGCAAATCATACAAACAAAGAGAAAGAGATAGAGATTTTTGCCTTTCATAGGTATACTTTTCAATATTAATCAAATGGATGATGGTTATGATGAAATATTTTAATAAGACATGTACCTAATTTTCATGAACATGGATTAACAACAAAACCAAGCCAATCCTGCTTCTTTTCCAGACCGCATTGATATAGTCTATTCAAATTGAGTGAATAGACATACAGTGATGTTCACTTTGACAGATGTGAGAGGTTCCTTCCCAGCAAGCCTCGAGGCTAAGCCGAAGGTCAGATTCATTTGTTTACAAAAATCTGAAACAATGGTTGCAATTCCTTTACGATTTACAATCGTAACAATTCCTTTTGCTACCAAGAATAATAGAAGAGAACATTAAAATATTAAAAAAGCATAAGCGAACCCACTCACCTCTAACCTCAACTGTGGATTAAATGTTTGTGCTGAATCCTCACTTGATTGGTCGCTGTTATCATGTATTTCCACCCATCCTGCTTTGGGAAGAGTCCAAAAAAATAACCAAAAGAAAAAAACCTCAGGACTCAGGAGTTACTCCAATTACCAGCTAATTTGTGTTGGTAATTTAATATGGAAAGGTAGAATTATTGCCGGTACCCTTGCCAAATCCCTGCCACTTTTGAAGGTCAGGACTGGCGAGCCAGTTCATGAAAGACTTCACGCAAAATCTTTCCCCGGCATACACCACAATACGCTGTTCCCCTTATTTGTGGGAACAGTTGTAGGAACTTGTGCAATATATAAACCAAAACGTATCGTTGTATCATTTGTGGTTATAAATATATGAACAACCAAATTTGTCCGGATCTTTTTGGAACATCCGTACAGTGCATTCAGAAAGTATTCACACCCCTTGCCTTTTTCACATTTTGTGGTGTTAAAGCCTGAATTTTTAAATGGGTTAAATTGTATTTTTTTTTGTCACTGATCTACTCATAATATCCCATAATGTCAAAGTGGGTTTTTTTTTTTTTTGCCATTTTTGCAAATTAATTAAAAATGAAAAGCTGAAATATATTGAGTCAATAAGTATTTAACTCCTTTGCTATGACACTCCAAATTGAGCTCAGGAGCATCCACTTTCCTTTTATCATCCTTGAGATGTCTATACAACTTCAATGGAGTCCACCTGTGGCCAATTCAATTGATTGGACATCATTTAGAAAGAAACAAACCTTTCCATATAAGGTTCCACAGTTGACAGTGCATTTCAGAGCAGAAACTCAACTATTAAGTCCAAGGAACTGTCCGTAGAGCTCTGATATATAATTGTGAGGAGGTATAGCTTTGGTAAGAGTATAAAACAATTTCTAGAGTGTTGAAAGTTCCCAAGAACACAGTGAGCTCCATCATCAGGAATATAAAAGGAAATTGAACTACCAGTACCCAGACTCATCTTAGAGCTTGTCCTCCAACCAAACAGAGCAATCAGGCAAGAAGGTCAGGGAGGTGACCAAGAACCCAGTGACCACTCAGACAGAACTACAGAGTTCCCTGGCTGAGATGGGAGAACCTGCCGGAAGGTCAACAGTCTCAGCAGCCCTTCACAAATATAGGCTTTATGGAAGACTGAGCAGGCGGAAGCCACTCTTGAGAAAAAAGCACATGACAGCACGCCTGGAGTCTGCAAAAAGGAAATTGAAAGATTGAGAGCATGAGGCAAAATTGAGGATTCTGTGGTCTGATGAGACGAAAATTGAACTCTTTGGCCTGAATGCAAAGCGCTATATCTGGCGGAAAACGAGCACAGATCATCATCCATCTAACACCATCCCTTCCGTGAAGCATGGTGGTGGCAGCATCATGCTATGGGGATGCTTTTCAGCAGCAGGGACTGGGAGACTTGTAAGGATGAAGGGAACAATGAATAATAATAATAATAATAATAATGCATTTATTTTATATAGCGCTTTTCAGGAAGCCCAAAGACGCTTTGACAGAGTGCAAAACATAACGCATAGCAAAACATAAAGACAATTGCAAAAAAAGAAGAATCAATAGGGAAATATTCAAAGCACAAAGGAGGGAGAAGGAGAGGAGATAGTCAGGGGTTAGATGCTGTGGGTTAAATGTTGAATGCAGTGTTGAACAGGTGGGTCTTGAGTGATGTTTTGAATGTGGTGAGTGAGGAGGAGTCTCTGATGGTGTGAGGTAGCGAGTTCCAGAGGGTGGGAGCAGCGATGGAGAAGGCCCTGTCCCCCCAGGATCTAAATTTGGTCCGGATGGGGGGGGTCAGGAGGTTGGTACCAGCAGAGCGGAGGTTGCGGGTGGGAGTGTGTCTGGAGAGGAGGTCAGCCAGGTAGGATGGGGCCAGGTTATGGAGGGCTTTGTAGGTCAAGAGGAGGATTTTGTACTGGATTCTCTGGGAGATGGGGAGCCAGTGAAGCTTGTAAAGGACGGGGGTGATGTGGTCACGGGTCCGGGAATGGGTGAGTAGACGGGCAGCGGAGTTCTGAATGTATTGGAGTTTATTGGTGATTGTTGAGGGTGAACCATAAAGGAGGCTATTGCAGTAGTCCAGACGGGAAGTGATGAAGGCGTGGATGAGGGTTTCTGCAGCCACAGAGGAGAGGGATGGACGGAGACGGGCGATGTTTTTCAGGTGGAAGAAGGCTGTCTTTGTGATCTGTTTAGTGTATTTGTCGAAGGAGAGGGTTTGGTCAAAGATGATGCCAAGATTCCGGATGTGAGGGGAGGTGGACACTGGGAAACCGTCGATGTTGAGGGCAAAGTTATGGGTGGACTTGGTGAGCGTTTTTGGGCCAATGATGATTATTTCAGATTTATCACAGTTAAGTTTGAGGAAGTTGATTTGAAGCCAGGATTTTATTTCAGTGATGCAGTTTGTCAGGATAGAGTGGGTGGCGGTGGAGATGGACTTGGTGGAGATGAAAAGCTGGATGTCATCGGCGAAGCAGTGGAATTGGAGACCATGACGGCGGATTAAGTGACCGAGGGGGGACAGGTAAAGGATAAAGAGGAGGGGGCCAAGAACTGAACCTTGGGGGACACCTTGGGGGAGGGGAGCAGTGGGGGATTTGCAGTTATTGATGGAGATGAACTGACGTCTGTCGGAGAGGTATGATTTAATCCAAGAGAGGGCAGTGCCGGTAATGTTAAAGGTGGTTTCAAGTCGGGTGAGGAGGATGGTGTGATCGATGGTGTCAAAGGCAGCGCTGAGGTCGAGGAGGATGAGAATGTTGAGGTTGCCAGCATCAGAGGAGAGGAGAAGGTCGTTGGTGATTTTGAGGAGAGCAGTTTCAGTACTGTGGTTGGACCGGAATCCGGATTGGAATGTTTCATACAGGTTATTGGCAGAGAGGTGATGCTTGAGTTGAGTGGCTACAGCGCGTTCCAAAACCTTTGACAGAAAGGGTAGGTTGGAGATGGGTCTGAAGTTATTTAGGGTGTCAGGGTTTAGTCCAGGTTTTTTCAGAATGGGGGTAACAGTAGCAATTTTGAGGGATGGTGGGACGATGCCTGTAGACAGGGAGGAGTTTATTGTTGCAATGATAAGTGGAGAAAGAGCAGGAAGGGAGGCCTTGACAAAGCTGGAGGGGATGGGGTCAAGAGTGCAGGTGGCAGTTTTCATTCCGATGAGGAGTTCAGAGAGGTCAGTAGGGGAGACTGGGGAGAATTGAGACAGGGGATGGCAGGATAAGGGGGGGCAGGTGGTTTGAGGGGGAGCGGGTGCGGCGGTGGTCAAGCTGTTGTAGATGTTTTCAATTTTGCGTTGGAAGAATGAAAGGAAGGAGATGCAGTTGTCTATTGTGAATGACTGGGTGGTGGTGTTCAGGGGGCTGAGGAGTTTGTTTATTGTAGAGAAGAGTGCTTTTGGGTTTCCGGAGCCAGAGTGGATAATTTGAGAGTAGTAGGCGGAGCGGGCGCGGGAGAGGGCATCTTTATAGTGTTGTATGTGGTCCTTGTAGGCCTGGGAGTGAACTGTGAGACCTGTTTTATTGCGGAGTCTTTCAAGTTGGCGAGCACGAGTTTTCATTAGGCGGAGCTCAGGGGTAAACCAGGGAGCAGAATGGGTGAAAGAAACTGTTTTGGTTTTTATAGGCGCAATTTGGTCAAGGCAGGAAGAGAGAGTGTGGTTGTAGTAGTCAGTGAGGTCAGAAGGGGTGTGGAGGTCAACGAAGGGAGAAGTGGACATTTTTTCAGAGAGGGTCGATGAGAATGAGGCAGGTGAAAAAGCGTTTAGCTTACGGAAGTTGATAGTGCGATAATGCCTTGGTGCTGGGGTGGGGATGTTGATGGTCAGAGTGATGGCTAGGTGGTCAGAGAGAGTGAGGTCGGAGCCAGAGAGATGGTGCAAAATTAGTCCAGTAGAGCAGACAAGGTCCAAAATGTGACCACGGTTATGGGTAGGAAAGTTGACATGTTGAGTGAGGTTAAAGCAGGTGAGTAAATCAGTGAAGTCAGTGGTTAGCGTGGAGTCAGTGGAGTCCATGTGGATATTGAAATCACCAAGGAGGAGGATTGAGGGGGAGAGGGAACATAGCTGGGTCAGAAAGTAGGAGAAGTCAGACAGGAATGATGGGTGTGGTTTGGGAGGGCGGTAGACAACAGCCATGACTGACTGTGTGTGACCAGAGAGTTTAAAAGCCAGGTGTTCAAATGATGGAGCAGATGAGATGGAGATGAGGTTGGTCTTGATGTCTTGTCGGTGAATAACGGCAATTCCACCACCTCGGCCCTCCGAGCGTGGTTTATTGATGTAAGAATATCCATTGGGTGTGGTGAGGTTGAGCGTGTAGTAGTCCAGTGGTTGTTGCCAGGTCTCAGTGAGACAGAGAAAGTCCAGTTTATTTTCCAGGATGTAGTCGTTCAGGATGAGGCATTTGTTGTTGAGGGACCGGGTATTGAACAGGGTGAGCTTGATGTTGTTTTGTACGGCGGGTATGAATCCAGGTGATTTGGCCAGGGTTCGCAGACAGGAGGTGCGATTTTGTGCGTTGTTGTGACCAGGTGTGTTGGGACGATGAGTGGGAGTGCGCTGAGCCGACCAGAGGATGGGGATGGAGTGACCTGATTGTAAATAAACAAACTTACGACCGGAGCCACGGTGAATGTACCTGGGTCGACGCAGGAGTCCATTCGATCTGATTGCAGAGATGCATGATGGGGTGGAGCGGGTTTTAAGCAGGAGAAGCCTTGCGGCAGAGTACCGCAGAGCCATGCCAGGCAGGAGCGAAGGCAAAGCGAGCACGCGGCCAAGGGTGAGGAGGCGAAACAATCGACACAACCAACGGGAGTGGGCCCGAGGAAACAGCGATGGAGACGAGCAGGTGAAGCCCGGAGCAGCAGAGCAGAGCCGGGACCGCGCAGAGGAAGACTCAATGGCCATAAATCCGCCACGACCACCAGGAAAGCAAGACACGGACAATGGTCCAGTCAGAGAAGCGGCGAGCAAACGACGCCAGCGTCCTCTCACGACCGGACCGGAAAACGGAAGTGGAGCCAAATACATGCAAATCCTTCAGGAGAACCTGCTGCAGAGCGCAAATGACCTTAAACTGCTGCAAAGATTTTCATTCCAACAGGTCAATGACCCCAAGCATACAGCCAAAGCAACAATGGAATGGTTTCAGAACAAGAACGTGAAAGTCCTTGAGTGGCCCAGCCAAAGCCCAGACTTGAATCCCATTGAGAATCTGTGGAAAGACATGAAGATTGCTGTTTAGCAATGCTCCCCATCGAACTTGAGTGAGCTTGAGGAAGTCTGTAAGGAAGAATGGGAGAAATTCCCCAAATCCAGATGTGCAAAACTGATATAGACATACCCAAGAAGCCTAAAAGCTTTGATCCCTGCAAAAGGCGCTTCGATGAAATATTGACTCAGGAGCACTGAATAGTTTTTTTTATTATATATTTCTGTATTTCATTTTTTATTACTTTGTAAATATTTCTAAAAATAGAATGCCACTTTGCCATTATGAGGTACGTGTTGATCAGTAACAAAAAATGTCAGTTCAATCCATTTTAGATTAGGGCTGTAACAACAAAATGTGAAAAAAGTCAAGGGGTTCATGTGAATACTGTCTGAAGGCACTGTAGGCCAACATACTGTATTCCCTTTTCAAGAGCGAGGTTCATTGAAAAGCAAGATCGATCTGACAGTGGGACAAACATCAAGGGAATAAACAAATAGCATAATCGTTCAGGAAGGATGGGAAGAAACACTAATATGAAGGAAATAAAATTGAGAAAATAAACCTTAAACTTGATGCAACTTAAGTGATAGCCGACAGGCATATTTTAGAGCTTCCATAATTTTGCCTTCAGGTTGATCATAGGGCAGAATAATGAACTGGTGTCATCTTCCACAAACGTGACATTTTTTTTGTCTTTACCAGGAAAGTTGTATCGTCATACCAAATTCAGCCTTCATAACATCCTTCAAAGTTGACTACTTCTTTTTTCTTTTTTTTTGTATACAAGATCGAGGCTCGTGAAAGAGGAAACATTAATCACACAAAAAGTCAAACCGACACATGAAACATATAATAAGGGGAGTGGAAGACAAGAGGGGGAGAGAGGGGGAAGGCCACAACCACAACATTTGAGAGCAGGGACATCGAGAGATCTGTGGGAGAGAGAGGGCTTAGGGGGGGAGGCATGGGAAGGGGGGGGGGGGGGGTGGGAGAGGTATAAAACATATATATGGACACTGCAAGGACTTCCAGGAAAGAAGTCGGAATTTCAAAAAAGTGGATCTGGGGTGAATTAGCGGGGGTGGAAAAGATCAAGGTTTTTGATGGGGGAAGATAAGAGATGGTGGTGAACAGCTGTTTTAAAGACCTGGAGGGAGGAGTGGGATTGAAGGGAGTGGGGGAGTTTGTTCCAGAGGCGGGAGAAAAGAGGATTTAAAGACTGAAGGTCAGCAGAGAGCCTAGATTTTGGCAGTTTCACCAGAAGAGGGTTGCTGGCAGATCTTGTGCGACCTGTAGGAATATTTGGGGGACAGAGCCAAGAGAGAGCTGGGGGAGCAAGGCCGGGGAGGAGTCGGTAGAAGACAGAAAGACCACCTACCTGACTGCGGTGAGTGAGTGAAAGGTCCTCGGAGTTAGCTTCATCGCGGGAGATTCCAATGATTCTGAAAGCTTTGGTTTCAACAGCGTGAAGCTGAGCCCAGTGTGAGGCAGGAGCACCAGCCCAGAGGGGGAAACAGTATTCCATTGAGCTGCGGATGAAAGCCTTGTATGTGGTGAGGAGCTCAGGTGTGCCAAGGAAGGACTTCGCACGACAGAGTATGCCCAGTCGGCGACTGGTTTTGGAGGCCAGCTTGGAAATGTGGTTTTCCCACGAAAGATCATGGCAGATAGTGAGACCCAAAAGCTTGAGCGTTAGAACTTCTTGGAGAGGATTGTTGAGAAAGTAGATGGGAGGGTTGTCCAGTCGGTCTTTTCGGAGAGACAAAGTAAGAGTGTGAGATTTGTCAGGATTGAAAGACATGTTCCACTTGTTTGACCAGTCTGTGATTTTGTGCAGGTCTTCAGAGAGTGAGTTGGCAGCAGACTGCCGATCTGAGGGATAAGGAATGGAGTGGCAGAGAGTGGAGTCATCAGCAAAGAGATAGAGAGGATTTTCCAGAGAGTCGGAGAGATCATTGATGAAGACCAGAAAAAGCACAGGGCCCAGAACACTGCCTTGGGGAACTCCAGCCTGAAAAGGAAGGGGGAGATGAGAGAAATCCATTCAGGGCCACATGTTGACTACGACCAGAGAGGTCTTTATGGATGTCATGTACTTTATTGCCATTATTTTACAACTAAATGATGAAGATAAAGTCCTTCAGCGCTCCCACCCATCCCTTCTCAAAATGCCTGAAAATGTTATAAATCAAGCTCTTAACAAGAAAGAGCAATCAGATATTGCAAACCCTCGCCAGGATGTATGTTCAGTGTTTTTAAGGCTTTTGTGTTAAAACAAATATGGCGGCCGAACCACGTGACCGATGACGTCATCATTATTTTTTTTCTAAACAAATTTATTCCTAGATTATGCTCAAGAAATTTAATCTTGATCAGATGAAGTTTTGTACTTGTCGAATTATGACGTCATAATGGAGGCACCTATGACATCATCATTAACATATTTTATTCCCCATGGCGAGTTCTTTACAATGAGTCATGTCTCAATTTTTTTATTCAGCGCTTTCGGAGATATAGAGGTGCAAAGTTTTTCGATTTTTCCAAGATGGCGGCCGAACCACGTTACTTATGACGTCATAATTTCCACAAAAAATTGTACAGGTGGAGTTGCACCTATGGTGAAAATTTCCTGTCAATCGGTCCAACGGTTGTAGAGAAAATCATATTTATTCTGTGCGGACAAACAAACAGACAAACAAACAGACAAACAAACAGACAAACAAACAGACAAACAGATAAACAGACAAACAAACAGACAAATGGACTCAGATGCAATACCCTCTCCTCTGGCGAGGGCAATAATGTGTTAAAAAATAACAATGGTTTACTTTGGCCAATGTAGTAGATGATCCAGATGACTGCAAGTAGCTGTAGATTTCTTGAGATTTCCTCTCCAAATAAATAAATAACTTATGTAATGTAAAAGGACAGGAAGTATATGTCACAATGACCATGCTGGTATGTGTAGAATATGGTTGGTATGTATGTGTTCCACAGTGCATGCAACAGCATAGGTATAGGACAGTAAGGTGTGTACATTGGTAATGGATGTGGATAAAATTGGCTCCTTCTCCCTCAACCTGGAATGATTTTTCTGCACAACAGCAAATAAAAATATCATACTCCTATCTCTGGAAGTAAATCGTTTATGAATTTCGTCTTTCTGTCTGCTTCGGAAGGGAAGAATTTTTACTCCCGCCAGGGAGTAATGCATTCGATCGTGTCTGTCCGTGTGTGTGTTCATGTGTTTGTGAACAAGATATTTGGAAAAGTTCTGAACGGATTTGGATGAAAGTTGGTGGGATGATTGCCCTTGGGATAAGGAAGAATTGATTAGTTTTTGGTGAAGCTCAGGATATTATTCCGGATCCAGGAATTTTTTGAAGGATTTTTTTTACCATTGGAAAATAGGGCTCAGCAGCGGCCACCCACGGCGGGAATATGCGCTCTACTGAGTGGTGTTCTGGTTATTTTAGTAATGGATGTAAATTGTTTGGAAAGTCTTATATTAACTGAATTATATTAACTAGGGCATGCCCGTACTATATATAAGCTAGGACGTGCCCGTACGTGGGTGCCCGTTCCTTGCCAAAAAAAAAAAAAAAAAAAAAATTTGTGTAGGGGTGTGTGTGTGTAAACATCCTAGGGCGTGCCCGTACGTGGGTGCAAAAAAACATGCGTGCAAACAACAACAACAAAAAAAAACTTTGAAACCACGTGGCAGTAACGACCACAGAACCCCCCCCCCTCTATTTACATGAATGGTTTGGTCCATTCGCAACGACCACAGAAACCCCCCCTCTATTTACATGCAATGGTTTGGTCCAAAGCGAACGGCTTGCAGTGTTTGGTAAAGAAATCGCCATAGCTCGGTAAGTACTTGTCCGATTAATATGAAACCTTGAAAAGGCACATCCTCGGGTCCCCAGCAATATACCTGGCAAGTTTAAAGTATATCGGACCCGTGGTTGTCGAGAAACAGCGGTCACAGACAAACATACACACATACACACATACACACATACACACATACACACATACAAACACACATACACACAGAGATTAATGGAATTATAGATAGATGATAAAGCTTGAGGAGTATTTTTGAGAAATTGTCTGCAACAAGATCGTTTACGTAGATCCTCAATTTTTCAGGTTTTTGGGACAGTACATCCTCATTATTTTGAGTTTTGGGGAGAGTACATCCTCAATTTTTCAGGTTTTGGGGAGAGTAGATCCTCATTTTTTCAGTTTTTGGGGAGAGTAGGGGAGAGTGGGGTAAGTTGAGTCTAAGGGTAAGTTGAGCCACCCCATGTTTCTTAGAAAGTGAAATATTTGAAGGTGTGAGAGCGCCATCTATACTTTCATAGCAACAGTCTTTCTTCCTGAGTACACATGCAGAGGAATATGAAGCAGGGGTAAGTAAGATCTAATGAAATTTGTATTTTTTTCAGAATTTCCCAAACTTTGAGTTATGGTGTTTTGAGGGTGATAACAATAGAATTAATGGAAGCTTAATGAATTGTTTATGTAGTAATGTGAACATGAATGGTGTAGATTATTTACCTGAGAGTGTGAATTGTAAATTGAATCAATACGTGAAATGAGCATGTTTATATTCAAAGTGGCGCCCGTGGGGTAAGATGATCAATTGGGTCGGGTCAAGTTGAGCCATGGCTCATCTTACCCCATGAACATGTGTGCAAGATAAAGTTACTGCTTTATACGCAAGTTGGAGTTGAAAACTGTAGTTCTTGTAACACTGATACTTGTGTATAGATCTAAATCCTATTCCTAAGAATGATTTATGTAAATATTTTTGCATTAATCACAGGTAAATGGAAAAATGCCTTGGGTTGGCATATAAAAGGAAGACAGCGCGTGGTTGTTCTTCATAATTATTTGAAATACAAACCAGTTCATCAGCATATCTGACTGATAAATCTTGACGATTACATATGTATGAACATTCAGCCAAAGTTTACTGATAATTCATGTGTCTTACTAATAATCAGAACACAATACATGTATAATTATTTCAGTTCAAACTGTTAAATTTCATTAGATCAATTACATCATGTTACTTTGTAATAGACACGAGGTGCTTCTTACATGTGCGTAAATTTCACACAAGGGAAAGGAGCATTTATCAAGTTTCAATTATTGAACTGAAAAATCTGATCTGAAAAACGTGAACATTTACAGGAAACTACTTTGTCTTGTTTTGCATTGTTAAAGCTATAAGCAACAGCTTTTGCGTGATTGTTAAAAAAATGTGTATTCATTAATACTTCATGCATTCCCAGTTTCAATGGGTTTTCTCAGTGTTTTATCAATAATAAGCTTTTCCAGTGGATCTGGACTTAAACTTTTTGTCTCAAACTTTTTTTTATTGCTGTTCTGTCCTGTATTGAGGCGGTGAATTTGATGGGACACAAAATGTTTCATGCTGTTTTTTCTTGTGGCTCAACTTACCCACTGGCTCAAGTTACCCCGAACCCATGATCAACTTGCCCCATCATTGGGGCAAAATGAGCCATTAGACAACTTTTTTTTGAAGGCCTCTGCTAATTAATTACATGAAAATGAAATGGTAACATGCGTGTGAGGGGAGAAGCAAGTATTTACACCATCATAATCACGATGGCTCTGATGCACAGCACTTTATATTTGATGTCCAGAAGGGCATTACTGAAAAATGGCTCATCTTACCCCACTCTCCCCTACATCCTCATTATTTTGAGTTTTGGGGAGAGTACATCCTCCATTTTTCAGGTTTTGGGGAGAGTAGATCCTCATTTTTTCAGTTTTTGGGGGAGAGTACATCCTCATTATTTTGAGTTTTGGGGAGAGTACATCCTAAATTTTTCAGGTTTTGGGAAGAGTAGATCCTCATTTTTTCAGTTTTTGGGGGAGAGTACATCCTCATTATTTTGAGTTTTGGGGAGAGTACATCCTCAATTTTTCAGGTTTTGGGGAAAGTAGTTCCCCATTTTTTCAGTTTTTGGGGAGAGTACATCCTCATTATTTTGAGTTTTGGGGAGAGTACATCCTCAATTTTTCAGGTTTTGGGGAGAGTAGATCCGCATTTTTTCAGTTTTTGGGGAGAATACATCCTCATTATTTTGAGTTTTGGGGAGAGTACATCCTCTAGGCTATGAGCCAGACCCCCCAAATTGACCGGTCGGTACCATACAGATGGAGTAAGGCTCGTTGTGATTTTTAGCAAGATATATGTCCCTAGATATGAAAAAAAAGTGATAGCAGTGTATAACTCTCGGCCATCTCTGTGTTATCACCCGAAATATTATTATACGCCCGCTTCGCTTCGCCAAAAAATGTGATATTTGCTAAAATTGGAATAAATATGTTTTTAAGGACCACAGAGTGCCAATAATTTGCATACTGGATGCCAACTAATATAGTAATAGAAATATAGAACATTTGTGGGGGTTATTTATCAAATTTTTGATATAATGACAAAAAATATGTTAAATTTAGTGAAAAAGTGGTCGAAATCGCTTCGATTTCAGAATTCACATTGTACATTTTTGTCAATATTTCAAAAATGAAAACTCCCAGAGTAACATTTGACCCCTCAAAATCTTCGCAAGGAACCTTCAGTCAAGATGGTTGAACGGTTGGTTGAACGGTTAGGGGGTATGGTTGAATATATTTTGAACTTTGCCAAAATATGTGCCCCAAACAACCACGATATTACAAAGTAATGATATATTCCAATGCAGTGGTTCCTTGCGAAGATTTTGAGGGGTCAAATGTTACTCTGGGAGTTTTCATTTTTGAAATATTGACAAAAATGTACAATGTGAATTCTGAACTCGAAGCGATTTCGACCACTTTTTCACTAAATTTAACATATTTTTTGTCATTATATCAAAACTTTGATAAATAACCCCCACAAATGTTCTATATTTCTATTACTATATTAGTTGGCATCCAGTTTGCAAATTATTGGCACTCTGTGGCCCTTAAAAACATATTTATTCCAATTTTAGCAAATATCACATTTTTTGGCGAAGCGAAGCGGGCGTATAATAATATTTCGGGTGATAACACAGAGATGGCCGAGAGTTATACACTGCTATCACTTTTTTTTCATATCTCGGCACATATATCTTGCTAAAAATCACAATGAGCCTTACTCCATCTGTATGGTACCGACCAACCCCCTTGGCTCATAGCCTACTCAATTTTTCAGGTTTTGGGGAAAGTAGTTCCTCATTTTTTCAGTTTTTGGGGAGAGTATATCCTCATTATTTTGAGTTTTGGGGAGAGCACATCCTAAATTTTTCAGGTTTTGGGGAGAGTGGATCCTCATTTTTTCAGTTTTTGGGAGAGTACATCCTCATTATTTTGAGTTTTGGGGAGAGTACATCCTCAATTTTTCAGGTTTTGGGGAGTAGATCCTCATTTTTTCAGTTTTTGGGGAGAGTACATCCTCATTATTTTGAGTTTTGGGGAGAGTACATCCTCAATTTTTCAGGTTTTGGGGAGAGTAGATCCTCATTTTTTCCGTTTTTGGGGAGAGTAGATACTCATTATTTTGAGTTTTTGGGGAGAGTACATCCTCAATTTTTCAGTTTTTGGGGAGAGTACATCCTCAATTTTTCAGGTTTTGGGGAGAGTAGATCCTCATTTTTTCCGTTTTTGGGGAGAGTAGATACTCATTATTTTGAGTTTTTGGGGAGAGTACATCCTCAATTTTTCAGTTTTTGGGGAGAGTACATCCTCAATTTTTCAGGTTTTGGGGAGAGTAGATCCTCATTTTTTCCGTTTTTGGGGAGAGTAGATACTCATTATTTTGAGTTTTTGGGGAGAGTACATCCTCAATTTTTCAGGTTTTGGGGAGAGTAGATCCTCATTTTTTCCGTTTTTGGGGAGAGTAGATACTCATTATTTTGAGTTTTTGGGGAGAGTACATCCTCAATTTTTCAGTTTTTGGGGAGAGTACATCCTCATTTTTTCCGTTTTTGGGGAGAGTAGATACTCATTATTTTGAGTTTTTGGGGAGAGTACATCCTCAATTTTTCAGTTTTTGGGGAGAGTACATCCTCATTTTTTCCGTTTTTGGGGAGAGTAGATACTCATTATTTTGAGTTTTTGGGGAGAGTACATCCTCAATTTTTCAGGTTTTGGGGAGAGTAGATCCTCATTTTTTCCGTTTTTGGGGAGAGTAGATACTCATTATTTTGAGTTTTGGAGAGAGTACATCCTCAATTTTTCAGTTTTTGGGGAGAGTACAGCCTCATTATTTTGAGTTTTGGAGAGAGTACATCCTCAATTTTTCAAGTTTTGGGGAGAGTAGATACTCATTATTTTGAGTTTTGGGGGCGAGTACATCCTCACTTTTTCAGGTTTTAGGAAGAATACAACAACAACAAACAACATGCATTTTAAGGCCATTTTCCCTGCTAGAGCGGGGGTTAGCCTTGCGGTCCCCATGACAATCTTCTCCATTTTGCCCTATTTTCTGCATCTCTCCTTGTTAACCCCCTTTGCCCGCATTTCTTTTTTCACCATCTTTAGCCAAGTCTTTCTCGGTCTTCCCCGTGCTCTACTTCCTTCTACATTCATTTCCATCACTCTTCTCAACCAGTTTAGGGAGAATACATCCTCATAATTATTTTCAGTTTTTGGAAAGAGTAGATCCACTTTTTTCAGTTTTTGCGGAGAGTCGATACTCGTTTGTTTTTTTGTCGAAACGCATGATTTGTTACCATGACTTCAACAATGAAAGGGAAAACATTTGATTTTGTCCAGTAGCACACGGAATAAAGCAGCACTTGGGGCAAATTTGACCACTTTCGGCAATTCTCTCCGACAACAGTCACCGTGTGAAGCCCGCTGCCCCAAATGGCATTAGGCCTTTAGGGCAAGTCTCATCCTCATTTTGTAAGCCATTTAATATTTTATACTTTCATGCTGATGGACAATTAAGAGCCTTGCTTTTCATACTAAATGATGGAGATAAAGTCCACGAACCAGCAGCTTATCATCTTGTGATGAACGGGATGAGACGCTGCTGGTTATTTCGGTAAATAAATAATCATTTGGCATGAGGTAAAGGAATAAATATTTGGTAAACATATATTTAATTCCTTTATTTATTTATTCTTATTCAAGGTCTAAAGCTTGTAATGGAGCTGTCACTCTCACACATACATGGACTTATACACACTCACACACATGTGGACATACTGACGAGACAAACACTTAACAGCCACTGAGCTTGGAGGAAGTGCCGTCACTTCCTGGAATACTCTGGGTACCAGTGACGTCACAACAATGATACCACCTTTCTCACCACGTTTAGCAGGGCATTTCCTCAGGAGGAATTTCCTCATCCACATGGATACCAAATTGAAGTAATGAGTGTACAGGTGAAGATACACAAGACTAGTTGTTATGTATTATTTACATGCTTAGGCCTACCTGAATTGAAGTAACCCAAAATCCACCTTTTGCAATCTCTGACTTCAGTCATAACATTCCTCGTGGTGTCCACTTGTTTTATACCGTGCACCCCTTCCCCTCCCACCCACACCCTCCCTCCCCTACCCCGGCCATCTCCCTTCCACAGATCTCCCGATGTCCCTGTTCTCCACTGTTGTTGTGCTTGTGTGCTTCTCTCTCTCTCCCCATCTTGTCTCCCGCTCCCTTTATTATATGTTTTATGTCCGTTTATGTTTTTTGTGTTTAATGTGTCAGCTCTTACACGAGCCTCGACTTTGTATACAAAAAAAAAGTACTGGCCGCACATTTACGAGTGCTCATTCAGAGTCCAGTTTTCTCACCTTTTTCTCACCTGGTGATCCACTTGACTGTCCTTTCCGAATTTGGGGGAGGCCTTTCCGATGATATGCCTGAGTTTCCAGATATATTTGAGCATGATGCTGCCAAACAGCAGGCCTCAACAACTGACAATATTTAATAGTTTCACCCAGATACACAACGAAAGACAAGGCAGCTTGATCACCAACGTGGCGACATTACTACAAAGTCATGTGCTCTTATGACGTCAACTGTACAAAGTCTGTGGCCTTTTGCTTTTCCAGTTAGTGTCGTATCAGACAAAACACTTCCAGGGAATCCTACTTTCTTGTGAATCCAAGTCATGGTAAATAAATCGTTATCGATCATTGGTCATCATTGTACCGAAACTTATCGTTCGCTCTGATGAATGATGCAACGACTGGAGCTGAAATTAAATAGAATATTTGTTAAACTTCTACTTAAAACGAGGTAATTACAGATCTGATGGGGAGAAAAAAAAATGCTTAAATTCTTCTTTGTGAAAAATTAATAGATGTTTTTTTTTTGTGACTAAAAAGGCAATTTTTTAAATTACGCTAATTGGAGTGATAAATGCACATCTGCAATGGACTAATTTCTGTACACATCATGTACACTAATTGCACTGCCTCTCCTCCTACATGGAGCAATGGGAGAAAGAAAACAGAACCTCACTGGAATATTAAAAATTATACTGGAGAATATTAGGAAATTCCACGTATTCTAAAATAACTCTTCCCCCAACCCTCACCACACTCTTTCCTGCCCCCCCCCCCTCTCTCTCACCTCCCCTTCCCTTGTCCCTCCCCCTCCTCTCCATCTCCTGCAGGGAAGAACTTTCAAAGGGGACCTATATAGTATTTCAACAGCTTTCAATGTAGTTAGAATGTAACTCTCCCCTACCTCCTCTCACTCCCTATCTCCTCTTCCCCCTCTCTCCTTTCCCTCCTCCCACCCCCATCCCACTCATTCAACCCCTCTCTCCCTCCTCTCCCCCCTACCCCCACCACCTCCTTTCCCCGCGGGTGGGAAGAGCGTGGGAATATTTTTTTTCTTCTCTCATTCTATTTATTGCTGCATCCCGTGCAATTCTACGATGCCGTTCATCATTCTTTTCCCTCATTCTTTCATTCATTTCGGAAATGACATTTCCAAACGTGGTGCGTAAGTTACCACGAGTAAGTGGCAAAACCAAAACAAAGCTCTGCCCCTCTCCGTACGGGCAGAGTACCTAACAATTGCAACTTTTTATTGTGACTGTGTCTAAAGAATGAAACGTTTTATTATGACAACTGTCGAATGAATACAGCTCAATATGGAAAACTGAAAATACACCTGATTCAGTGATTCATGGACGTCCACAAAACAAGAGCATTCATAGTAAAGCGCAACGACACCGTCGGTGTGCCCGAGAGGCCAAACTAATATTGAAGTAAACAAGTGGGTAAAAAAACAACAACTGGGGAAATACGTAAATGAGAATCATTTGCAGGTACTATCTATTTATTATGTATGCAAATGTGGCAGAAGTTTTTCCCTGTTGGCCACATGTACAAACTGGCCAGTACTGGCCCCCCACTCCTCCCCAACACCATGTGCACGTAATTTATAGATGGCTCCTTGGGATAAATATTGAAGGAACATAGAAGATGAAAGAAAATTCGACTTTTGTTACATTTATTTAGTTAATTTTCAATTTCCAAACTTGTTTCATCAGGAATGACTTAAAAGCAAAGACTTATTTGAGTTGTGTTATACAGTAGTATAACCAACCATATAACCTAAATGCATTATGATCCAGTGCAAAAACCACTATGACATCATACAGTTCATACCCATTATCTTATCTATCTTCAGGAGGAAATTGAAGGCTACTGCATCCAAAAAAATTAAACATTGTTTATGAACTTATAGTCAAAGGCTTCTTAACCCTAGATAGGTGTACTCCTGGGTATCCCCATGTACATATGGTGGTATGTCCAGGGGTACGCCTATATAGGGTTAAAAAATAAAGCAATTGGAATTTTATTTTTCTGCCAATGACTTTACAGCTGCCATCGAGTTTATGATGCTCCACAAACATTCCTGCCAATAGATTTCTCATTTGCTATAATGATGATCTGTATTCTGTTTGTCCATGCATGAATACAGGAGCCACAGCCTCAGAGTAAATACGAGGCGAGTTAAAACGGGAGTAAGGCAAGGGGCTTTCACTCAGAGAATAGTCTCCCTGGAAATGTAGTGGCAGTAGAAACAGTAGTTAAGTTTAAACTGAAATTAAATAGTTACCTACAGGGTTACCCAGAGCCCAGAGCCCTACAGGTTACCCAGAGCCAGGTTTTAGCTGCTTATACAAGGTTTGTTTTTACCATGTATTTATACTGTTTTCTTTTTTTTCCAGAAAATACAAATAATGCATTAAGCCAAGATGGCAGATACCAGTCTACTTACAGTGGAAGAGAGGCTGGTAGTAGTGGGGTGGTACCAAGAGAGGAGAAACACAAACAAGATGATGAAACAGGTGCAACTGGTATTTGGTATTGGTATTTGGTATTTTGGTACTGGTATTTATACTTCTTCCACCCCCCCCCCCCTTCCCACGCCTCCTCCCCCCAAGCCCTCTCCCTCCTACACTTCTCCCTGCTCTCAAATGTTGTGTTTGTGTGCTTCCCCTTCTCTCCCCATCTTGTCTTCCGCTCCCTCTTTTTATATATTTTGTTTGTCTGGTTGATTTGTTTGTGAAATAAATGTTAGCTCTTTCACGAGCCTCGATTCAGTATACAAAAAAAAACAAGAAGAAAACGACTTCGAGGAGCGTTTTGGAAACCCAGCACCGTCAAAATTATATCTTAATCTTTGGGGAAAATAAAGTAATTTCAGACTGGAAGTATAATCGACAGCAAGCACAACGGACGACAAAATTCATGATTTGGGAATTCAAAACAGTTAAACATCCATTCTCAAATCTCCGAAAAAATCATTATGGAAGCGTTCTGCAGAGTTGGGTATTCTAAGATGCACACGTTCTTTCAGTACTGGTAACTCCTTCCTGGTTAAATTTCCAACATACAGGCTGACTGCGCACATCAACTCTTTTATCTCTCACTTCTTCCATGTATGGAACCATCTTCCAGAAGCTGCTCTGTCTCACTCTTCCTTCCAGGAATTCAAGCAAGCATTAACTGCATTAACCCTTCCTAACCCAACCTCTTACTTGCTGGTTTCAGTGTTTCATCCCCTCCTCTCTCTACTTTTCATCTTCATTAATTCCCTTGCTGGTTGTGCCAAAGTGCTCCCCCACACCCCCCACTGTCAGTTCAACCTTGCTCCTCCATGAGCTTTGCCCATGTAGAAAATAAAACATAAAACTACCGACCAGTCCTGCCAATGACCATGGACCCCTCTATCCCCAATGCTTCTACGAAGATGCGAGTAACTCGAAGTTAATCCTTCTCTATGGAAGTGATGTCCTTCTTCAGATTGCGATTTCCGTGAGTCCGATTTGCATTCGGAACTGAATAATTATGGTTAACCATCTTGATATTGCAACTCTTTCATCTAAATACTAAAATGATGTTGAAAGACTAACTGAATTAGAGATGTGGTGCTAATAAAGAAGGGTTAAAAGTGCCCATCAAGCAAAATTGAGTCAATGAAAACACACACACGGCGCATGCTCAAAAAGGCCTCGTTGGCATTCATACATCATTTCAGAAATCCCATATTACGACTGAAAATGTCATCTATCTATAATTCCAGTAATCTCTGTGTGTCTGTGTGTGTGTGTGTGTGTGTGTGTGTGTGTGTGTGTGTGTGTGTGTGTGTGTGTGTGTGTGTGTGTTTGTCTGTGACCGCTGTTTCTCGACAAACTTCTGTTCGACAAACTGTTTGATGCAAACTTCCGCATCCGGTCGATGGCTGTCTCCAGCACTCCATCCAGTGTTGCCTGTGACATGTGGCATCACACTTCCTGCAAATGGCATCCCCACAAGAAAAAGCACAAGCCTGGTTCACCTAGTGATGATAAATGCTATGTAATCTTGACAATATAACTTCGAGAAATGTTCTTTCATGTGCATCAAATCATATCGTTGTTTCACATTTCAGTCATATTTTTTATGACGGTTTTAGTTATGACGGCTGTGTTCTACCGACTCCTCTCCGGCCTTGCTCCCCCAACTCTATCTGTGCTGTCCCCCAAATATTCCTGCAGGTCGCACAAGATCTGCCAGCAACCCTCTTCTGGTGAAACTGCCAAAATCAAGACTCTCTGCTCACCTTCACTCCTCTTTTCCCCACCTCTGGAACAAACTCCCTCATTCTCTTCAATCCCTCTCCTCCCTCTACGTCTTTAAAACAGCTGTTCACCACCATCTCTACTCTTTCCCCATCCAAAACCTTGATCTTTTCTACCCCCGTTAATTCACCCCAGATCCACTTTTTTGAAATTCAGAATTTTTTCCTGGAAGTTCTAGCAGTGTCCATATGTTTTACACTTTCCATCCCCCCCCCCCCCCCCCCCACCTTCCCATGCCTCCTCTCCCCTAGCCCTCTCCCTCCCACAGATCTCCCGATGTCTCTGTTCTCTACTGTTGTACTTGTATGCTTCCCTCTCTCTCCCCATCTTGTCTCCCACTCCCTTTATTGTATGTTTTGTGTGTGTTTTTTTTTTTGTGATTAATGTTAGCTCTTACATGAGCCTCGATCTTGTATACAAAAAAAAAAAAAAAAAAAAAAAAAAAACTACCGGTCCGATATACTTGAAACTTGCCAGGTATATTGCTGGGGACCTGAGGATGTGCCTTTTCAAGGTTTCATATTAATCGGAGAAGTAGTTACCGAGCTATGGCGATTTAGCCGTTCGCCGTTCGCTTTGGCTTTGCGAATGGACCAAACCATTTCATGTAAATAGAGGGGGGGGGGGTTCTACCGTACTCGCAAGCCGTTCGCTTTGGCTTTGCGAATGGACCAAACCATTTCATGTAAATAGAGGGGGGGTTCTGTGGTCGTTACTGCCACGTGGTTTCAAAGTTTTTTTTTGTTGTTGTTGTTTGCACGCATGTTTTTTTGCACCCACGTACGGGCACGCCCTAGTTTACTCAATTTTACAAAAGCTCAATCCTTTTACCATGGATGTGTATAAAACACACCATGAAATTCCCCCTTTTTAAGGCCATTTTCCCTGCTAGAGCAGGGTTAGCCTTGCGGGCCCCATGACAATCATCATGGTTCGCTTTTTGAGGCAATGTTTTTATGGCCGGATGCCTTTCCTGACACCAACCCTTTAGTCACCTCTAACGACATGCAGGGATACGGTGTACCTATTCTAAACCGGGGCACACACCGGCACGTTCAGCCCAACAAGCTGGTACTCAATATGCCAACCTCGGAAGGATGACAGGCTGAGTCAATCCCCCTGGCGTTAATTCAACAATCAACTGGGATTCGACCTCAAGATCCTAGGATCCCAAGCCAACACCCTAACTGCTAAACCAACACCAGGTTCTTTACCATGGATGTGTATCAAAGAAATAAAACAAAACAGCATATTTACAAAAATTAACTTCCTTCTTTTACTGCTGCCTCCTTAATATACTTACTTACTTCCTTGCTATACTTATTTACAAAAATCGACATCAATGTACAGTTAATGGAATGATCACACAAGCAAGCTTGGATTATTAAAACTCTTCCACTCGATAAAATACGTTGTGATCATCCGGTTCCTCCAGTTTGAATCTGGTGAGTCATCACTATACGATTAATGGTCAACCGCTTCGAATACCACACTCCCCCTTGCTGAATCTCACGCCCAAATGCCATGCTACCGTGCAGACTGGGGTCACGGAATCGGTCGAGCATTACGCCAATTAGCACCACTGTCTTGCAACCAATTAGGCTGAGCGAGTCTGTAACTTGTGGCACTGACCAAACGAATAAGGTTTCTTCTGTCGCAGCCAACGGGATTTTCCTACTCACCAATTAAGACAAGCGTTACGCCTAGGTCCCCCGTCGGTGAAGTGATGTGAGTTGACAAAGTGGAAGACGCAAGGCGGCCATCTTGGAGTTTCAGGTGGCGACCCAATTTGCAATAGCGTTCTCCCTTATGCGTAGATACACCCACACACCAGATTAGAAGTTAGTAGTTCGTCTATTTTTCAAGATATTTCTCTCACAAGGTTCAGACATATATATGGTGGCGGCCATCTTGGATTTTGACGTGGCGAACCAATTTTCAATAGCCTTCTTCCGTATGCCTAGATACACCCACACACCTGATTAGAAGTTGGTACTTCGCTTATTTTTCAAGATATTCCACTCACAAGGTTCAGAAATACATGGCGGCGGCCATCTTAGATTTTGACGTGGCGACCCAATTTTCAATAGCTTTCTTCCTTATGCGTAGATACATATACACACCAGATTAGAAGTTAGTAGTTCGTTTATTTCTCAAGATATTTCGCTCACAAGGTTCAGACATTTACTTTTCAAGATATCGCGCTCACAAGGTTTAGATATGGTGACAGCCATCTTGGATTTTGACGTGGCGACCTAATTTTCAATAGGGTTCTTCCATATGCCTAGTTGCATCCACACATCAAATTAGAATTCGGTCCTTCGCTTATGCACGCACGCACGCACGTCCGCACGCACGCACACACGCACGCACGGACGGACGGACAGACGCACACACGGATGGAGGGGAAAACCATAGTCCCCCTTTCGCTCCGCGGTGTGACGGGGGACAAAAACATGGCAGCCAGAATTCACCCAGAGACCAGGTATATTTAATAACAAGAATGATGGTCACTGGGAAGGAAACACAAGGAAGCAAAAAATCAATGATGTAATAATAAACCCCTTAACCCAACCACAGGTATGTGCCCACGGTGCCAATTAACAAAGAGATTCCTTAATTTCCTAAGTCCTTATTTGGGCCCAATCATTCACACCATGCTAGAGAGACAAAGGGAATCACGAGACAGTAATACCGTGCAGTGTCAAGCAGGGCACTGTAGGATGATCAAGGTTCCGGCCGCTCTGGCATGGAAATCGCCCGTCACGTTCCGTCATCTGGCCCGGAGAATAGTAGAAGGGGTGGCTCTGGCACGGGTGGGGCGTGGGTCTGGCTGCAGTGGAGCGACCAAAATGCAAACCGTTCCCACCAAGCTAATTTGGCTTCTCCTCGCACTTCCGCCCTCGGGCCTGAACATCATTAATAACGCACCACGTACCTCCCCTCTCACTCACCATTGGCCCGAGCTTTGTCCATGGGCAGGGCAAAACGCATCCATGACCCTTAAGCTGCCTATGCCTTGGCAGGTTCGGTCAGCGCTATCAGCAATTCTAGTTTTTCCACCCAATATGGGGCTGATGGCCGAGTGAACATTAAAAGAACATAAAAGACAGATTACAGAGGTGAGAACATTAAAATGGGGTCAAGCGCTATATAAAATAAATGTATTATTATTATTAATAGAGTTGATAATGTTATATACAATCACTGGGCGAGGGAGACAACATTTAAATATTACACATGTGATGCATTTGTAATATCACAATTAATTACGTCACTCTTACACTATTACATTGATTTATGAAGGATATGACTGCACTATACTAAGCAGTATTAACCGCTAGAAGCCATTTCCACAACAATACTTAAATCTTTCAATTCAATAAATAATATAATCGATCATTAAATTACTTCCCGTTTCTAGTTCTCTGCACAGAGAGGTACAACATGTAACACACCATATACACATAGCGACAAACACACTATAATGTCAACACAGATATTCCTGTTTAATGTTACTTATTTGAACTGCTCCCTGTTGCGGCCTGTGCCTCTCTACAGCTGCTGGCTTCTACATCACCGCCACTGGCCTCTTCCCATACCGCCTCGTGGATTCCATCATTGCATGCCCACCTGTTTCATGGCCCCAAAACATGTCATTTACTTACATTCCTCTTCCCCCCCTCATCCCTCCAAGTGTCTATATTATTATTGAATGTCTGCTATGTGGCACTATTGGCCAACAAACCTGCATGCACCGGTAGGCCGCCCCCAGCGTATCTTGCTTGTTAAGATTGTAAATGGAACACTCATCTAAGGCTAAGAGACAATCAATGGGTGACACTTTGACTTCCAGTTATGATCTGGTTCTCATAGAGCATATCCCGACGGAGAAAAATCTGCGAGGCTGCATACGCCATATACAGCAAACACATGAAGCTAATTATACAAACTTATATAAACTCTAGATGTTTCTGTAGATCTTAAAAATCATCAATTGAAATAATTCACTCAACATCTAACCCTCGAGCTTATGACACCCTTCCTGGTCCTTTCCCAATGCGTCATCGACATCATGGCTTTGTCATTCCTCAAGGTCGAAAAATGTCTGGCCAGCCTTGATGTCACCTCAGCAATGTGCCCTGACGACATCTGCACCCATGTCATGAATAATATTCCTCTGCCTATCAGCCATTCTATTAGTTCTCTTTAGAAGATATTTCTCTTTTGGCTACCTTCCATCTGAACGGAAGGTGGTCGACATGAACCGCTTCACACAAAACGCCGAAACACAAATTCACTCAACTCCACGCAAGTTGGCCTGCTTCTGCGGAAAATCAAAGTAATGGAATATATAAATAGCTGTTGGCATCAAGCTACTTCACTTTTCTAATGACAAGATCGCTGATCACCATTTTGATTTCTGCCCCCGTCTCTCACCTCCAGACACGCTGCCTGCTTCTTCCATCACAAACAGTGGGTAGATCAAAGCCCTCAATCTGAAACAGGTGCTCAGGGCTGTGTCTCCAGACGTATCTTGTGCTTTTGACACCATCTGGCACCCCACTCTCCTTGCCAAGCTCTCTGCCTGTGGCAATCACAGCTGTCTCCATGCCTGCCTTGCTGACTTTCTCAACACATGCAAACAATATCCAGCTATCGATAGCATCCTCTCATGAGTTCTCCCAGTGGATCCTGGCAGGCGCGGAAGGCAGTGTTCCACATCCTATTCTATTCTTGATTAACATAAATGACCTCTCGTTTTCATGAGAAAAATCATATTTACCATTGTGTTTTTTTCATGGAGCTACATTCTGTTAAACAGTAAGTTCCTCCTCCCAGTAACAAAGAAGCAGCGGATACATCCCAGAAGATCCTGAGAGAATCAAAAACTAGGTTGATACCTGCAATGTAACTTTTACTCCAGGTAAGTCCCACATCCTCAGTGTATCTCCTAAACGACAGACAATCCAATTCACATCTTTATTTTTGTGAATAAAATCTAAGAGTAGTTGATGTCCCAGAACTCCTGAGCTTCACAATCACCAACAGTCTCTCATAGGAAGGCCAAATCTCCTAATCCAGAGGTATAGACTTGGCATTACCCAATTAAACGGACTGTCTTTCCTTGGTTCACTGTCTCACGGCACGCAAACCATCTAATTTTGCTACATAATGAAATATCCCTATCCCTTTGTGGACGAGTCGAGTCACACCTTACCTTTCCTGCATTAAACTCCATACGCCAAAACTCAGAAACCAAAAAAAAATCAAAATCACTGACCGAGGCATGGGTTTGTGGCCTTTTGGTATTTCACTGTCTCATTTCCAACCTCACACGCCTATTCCTTAGGCCCTCTGGCCTATCCAGGCTCAATCAGGATGCAAGCAAGCATTGGTCCCGTACCCCCTCAACCTTACAAAGTCCAGACTTCACACTCAAATGCATTCCTTTGTGTTTTTTCTCTGCTGCCTATGGATTCATTTCCTTTTGTCCATCCAATCATTCTCTTCCCTCCAGTGTTTCAAGGTTACAGCCCAACATCATGTCTATGCTATTTCCCATTCCTTCCCATTGCATGATTGTAAAGTCTTGCTAACTTTTTCCCCAAAATATGTAATCTCTCTTCTTTTCTCTGGATGGATGACGTCTGCGTGCAAGTACATCCAACGTCCGACCTGTCCTGCGTCAGTTGAACACTCCCCCAATGTTGTTTTTATGCTCCTTGGGCATCACCTTTGCTTTCAAAAGTCTGTTTCTTTTCCACAATCGGTTCTCACAAGTTACATGTGTTTGTTCTCCATACATAATCACCTTCCGCTCTCATTTCGGTTATGGTTGGCATGGGGATTCATCAACACCTGTTTCTACATCACAACCTTTTAGGCAGGTTCACTGTATTAACAAATAGAATTTCGTTCAAAATTTTGGGATTAGCAAACCTGTACATTTTTGGAATCATCAGAGCATGGAGAATCCGAAAATCAATGTTGGCATTTGCACAGACACCTGCATGGCCGCCATTTTAGATTTTCAAAATGGCCAGCATAAAATACATATTTTGCGCGATCTCGGCTTCTAGCCAACCTAGAGACTTAATTAAATATGCTAATCCTATGTTTTCTGGGTCAAGGAATCCAATAACGGCCTCAACATAGTGCTCAGGGTTATAGAAAAGCAACAAACAAAGGTAATTGAAAACCATTGTCTTTATATTTGTGATGTAACTGTATTACATAATACATGATATTGCAAGTCCTTTGAAGTTATAGGTATGGGGTTATAAAGGAAGAAAGCAGCCTTGTTAGTATCAGATTGAACTATAAGTCCTATACACAGGATCTACGAGGTCTATACCGTTCAGGAATATGCTTTTACAGATCTTCATCACTGTCCTGAGTGTCATTTTCGGAAAGGTGTCTACGCAAATGTAAACATTAATTTTTGGATTCCTCATGCTCTGAATATTCCAAAAATGTATAGTTTTGCTAATCTCCAAAAATTTGGAACGAAAACATAGTGAACCTGACGATTTATTCAATGTCCATCATCATTTGACGTTCTACCTCCCTCACCATGACATGAATCATGTGTTTTTTCCTCCCCATTGTGTGCGTATTATTTTCGTGGCCAGGCCCGACAACTGAATCACCCATTCTCCAGCAAGCATGGAGTTAGATGCATTTCTTTTCATTTCATAACCACAGCATATTTAACTCCATCACTGGCCTCGGCCTCGGCTTTCAAAAATTATAATGGAACTTTGTGAGTCGTTTAAACGTACACGGGATGTATGGGTGCTTTGTACACCAGTGGATTTATAATTATTTAAATGGCATGAAGGTAAGACAGATTATAATCTTGACTTGCGCCCCTGCTGGAATTACCAGCTCAATTTGCTCTGAACGCATTAAGCCAGTGGAGAGAAAGAGAATTGTTCCAGCCATATGGACCATCGCCGGAGTGTATCGTATCGAAACTCCAGCCATAACGTTTCGTTGGCGATATATAAACTCCAATCAAAATCTCAAAAACCTTAAGTCGTACAATCATCATTTTGACCATTGTTGTTTATTGATTCTATTGGGTTTCAACTCCCCCTTCATCCCCTGACTTTTCTCCCCCACTCTCCCACCCCAACTTCCCCCATCTGTGATTCCCAAACGGATTTTTTAAAACCTTCGGTGTGCCCTGACAGTCTGTGAGTTGGTTAGGGATGTGAAGATTACCAAGCGTGCGGTCATGCCATTCCCAAAGAGCTAAAGTGTGGCGTCAAAGGTCTCTCGGGTCCATGCGCAGGCCACCAGTACGGCAATCTTAAAGTTCAACATTTCACAGATACCCACAAGTCATCGAAATGATATATCACTGATAAAACTTTAGGAACCACTTTCTGAATTTTATTCCATTTCTCTTTCAAAATAAATATTTGTGTACAAAATTCCATGCTCATGGAAGAGCATGGGGACAGAGTGAAAAGGTCATACATACAGAGAGTGGGGTCGCGGGTAGGTACAACGAGTAAAGGAATGAGGAGGGAGCAGAAGAGGAAACGTGCAAGTAAGAGTTTGGGTACGTAGAGGAGAAATATATAATGGGTAAGGAAGTAGGGTGGTGGTGGTGCACTGTCAACTTGAAGCCATGGAAGGAAGAGTGCGATTGAAGAGCTTCATGAAGGTGGTTCCACAAAAAGAGGGGTGTGCGGTAACCTGGATTTAGGGATATGTGCCAGAAGGGGGCGTACAGCAAGAATGCATGCGGCCTGGAGAATCTGGACTTCCTAACATCCCAACCTTTTGTGCGTTTCTTAAAGAATGATCATCAATCCCAATTGCTATGATGAACCATTCTAAATTTTACCCATTAGAGTATTAGACCCAGCTTCAACCTAAGAAACCTATTATTTTCACATCATCGCTCGGAGTGGTTCGACAGGAAAGCACAAACGTAGTGAACTCTCTTTTGAGCTATCGTGAGTGGGTTTGATTCCCTGCCTGGACTATGAACTGTAATCCTGGTGCTTCACACACAAGGCCTGGCAGCAAAGAGGATGTCATCCTTCACAGGGTACATTAAGCGAGCTTTCCAGTGTATCCGCATTACCTGCTGAACATTCAATTCAAGATCCCATAGTGCTTTTCAAAAATAGTAAGCTAGTGCGTCTCAGTACACCGCTGACTACATTTCTATAGGCCTTCCCCAATCGATGGGGCACTGCACCCACCTGAATGATGGAAGCAGCAGACCAAATCGGTAATTGAAGTCCTGTTAAGTTTGCATTTTTTTTTTTTGCCAGATGGGCAAGAACCATTTTGTGTTATGGCCTAGACTCTACTGGGTATCAAATATTGAATGTTGTAAGAATATCAGACCAATGCGTAAACCTGAAGACCACACCAATTTCTGTGTTTTTTTTTTTTTTTGTATACAAGATCGAGGCTCGTGAAAGAACTAACATCAATCACAAAAAAGACAAATGGACACGCAAAACATACAATAAAGGGAGCGGGAGACAAGATGGGGAGAGAGAGGGAAGCACGCAAGTACAACAGCAGAGAATATGTACATCGGTAGATCTGTAGGAGCGAGAGGGCTTGGGAGGAGGAGGCATGGGAAGGCGGGGGGGGAGAGTGGGAAAGCTATAAAACACAGGGAGACTGCTATAACTTCCAGGCAAGAAAGAAGTAGGGATTTCAAGAAAAAAAAGGTGGATCTGGGGTGAATTAATGGGGGTAGAAAAGATCAAGGTTTTGGATGGAGGAAGATATGAGATGGTGGTGAACAGCTGTTTTAAAGACCTAGCGGGAGGAGTGGGATTGAAGAGAATGAGGGAGTTTGTTTCAGAGGCGGGAGAAAAGAGGCATGAAGGAGTGAAGGTGAGCAGAGAATCTTGATTTTGGCAGTTTAACCACAAGAGGGTGGCTGGCAGATCTTGTGCGACCTGTAGGAATATTTGGGGGACAGAGCACAGAGAGAGCTGGGGGAGCAAGGCCAGCTTTTGTACATTATTTGCATTAATAGGACAGGTAGGGAGTAGAGGCATTATTATTTTTTCTGTCGGTCAGTTTCAATAGTCGATATGGTGGAGTATGAGCTTTCAAACATTATTAATGTAATACTAATAATATATGAAAATTTCTAAATATAAGATGATTTTGAATGCGTCGTTTGGCATTAGAAACCCAAGATCTTCGTTTATCGCCAATTCCTCGCCCATAAGTACCCCTTGAGTGATCAAAGCCACTCCCTTTTTCAATATTGAAGTACCCAAATGGAACACATCCATCAAACAGTCAATCGACAGAAAAAAACCCCCCTGGCTTTCCTTGCCACATCCGTTTATGTGCAAATTGATTACCCTAGCCATCGATTTTTATTAATGAACTCTCAACAAACAGGCATGCACAGCACTAAACGGTCTGCATTGGAGAGCCACGAGGCACAATGTTTGAGAACAAAGACAGTTGCACGAAATTAAGACTGCAGACCTGCGGGAAGGTAGTTCACCTGCGCGTTTAAATTTTACAATTCCCCTTGGCGGTGAAACACAGTCACTTCGCTTGAAGAACCACGCTCTAATTGAATATGATATGAGAAAAGCTGGTATATAGTAGTTCATCGATAGCCGCTTCTGGCTTCACTTCATAAAGGTGTGATCCAGACATTCGTCCTTCCATGAATGTGATGAGTTCCACCTAATGATGTACCAAACGTTCGTCTGCAGTTCCCTGATGTACAGCTCTCCTTTGTGGGCTGGGGCTACCGTACTCCATCTTGCACATCACACAGCTGGTACATTCAATTTAAGGCATTGAGGACAATTGGTATCTCTCAGTTAGTATACTGAAAAGCAGGGATTCTGGTTCCTCTCACCAGTTTCATATTACCTAGGTCTCATCCTGCTGATGAAGCCTTAAGGCAAAAACAGGAAGTTGTGAAAGACTGCTGCTTTTGTCCATTTACATGACTGTTGCTCAATGATCCATATGGGTGGTGGTCCATGGTAATGCTCTGTGAAGAACTGTTCTACCGCTGACATGTTGGTGGCCTTGCGGGCCTATACAGCCTTTCATAAGTGCTCCTGCCCTCCTCCGATGCAGCTCTTCATTCCGAGCCTGCAGGCCCGTCATTCAACATCCAGCAGCCCAAACCTTGTCATTATTCCCAAATATCATCCCATTGATCACCTTTACTCCTTTGTTTGCTTTTTCGATTTCATCCCTGGAATCGTGTCTCTGAGTCTGTGCAATCTTTTTCTTTCCTCCCCTTTATTTACACACAAAGTGTCATTTTGTGTTGTCTCCCATTTCGACCAACAATCTTTTCTATTCCCACTGACCTTTCCCTCTGTCCATCTTTGACTTTTTTCTATTTTGCTCTCCCATCTTTTTGTGTGGCTCTCATCTGCTTGCGCATCACTGCATCACTGTACAGTATGATTGTTTCTGTCTGTTCTTGTTGTCCCACCTGTTTCTCGGTCGGCGCTCAGTATCTGCCTGCTCCTCTCCACTTCATTGCAAATGCATTTCCCTCTCGCTCTGTTTTTTTGAGGTTCTTTGATGAGTTTCAAAAAATAACAACTGTTTGGATACAGCACAGAAAGATGTATTTTAGAAAGAATGTTTAATCTACTACTTCACACCAATCTTGTGTTAAGGAAAATCCTGTGGTGTTTATCACATGGTGTGGGTTATTGGTCAGCACCAAGGCCAATTAGAGTAAAATGGGGCAAGATAACCCATGTCAGGAATGATGGGGCAAGATAGCCCATCTTTCTGTACAGTGTCTTCAGAAAGTATTTACACACCTTGACTTTTCACATTTTGTTGTGTGCCCCATAAAACAATTTTCAGCCTAAAATTTAAAATGGAATAAATTGAGATTTTTTTGTCACTGATCGATACATAATACCCCATAATGTCAGAGTGGAAATTTGTTTTCAGACTTTCTTAAAAAATAATTAAAAATTAAAAGCTGAAATGTCTTGAGGCATTAGGTGTTCAACTCATTTGCTATTACACTCCAAATTGAGCTCAGGTGCATCCAATTTCCTTTCATCATCCTTGAAAGGTCTCCACAACTTCATTGGAGTCGACCTGTGGCCAATTCAATTGATTGGACATGATTTAGAACGAAACACACCTTTCTATACAAGGTCCAACAGTTGACAGTGCATGTCAGAGCAGAAGAAACTATACATGGGTGATGAGCTGTGAGTTCAATTTTTCAAGTCCAAATAACTGTCCGTAGAACTCCGAGAATTGCCAGGAGCATAGATCTGGGGAAGGTAGAAAACAATTCATAGAGTGTTGAAGGTTCCCAAGAGCACAGTGAGCTCTATCATTAGGAAATGTAAATAATTTGGAACTATTCCTAGAGCTGGCCGTACAAACAAACTAAGCAACTGGGCAAGACGGACCTTGGACAGGGAGGTGACCAAGAACCCATGACCACTCTGACAGAACTACAGATTTCCTTGGCTGGGATGAGAGAACCTGCCGGAAGGACAACAGTCTCTGCAGCACTTCACAAATCTAGGCTTTATGGGAGAGTGGCCAGATGGAAGCCACTCTTGAGAAAAAAGGCACATGATAACACGCCTGGAGTTTGGCAAAAAGTACGTGAAGGACTCAGAGCATGAGGCAAAACTTCTGAGGTCTTTGAGACGAAAATTGAACAGTTTTGCCTGAATGCAAAGCACTACGTCTGGCGGAAACCAAACACAGCTCATCACCCATGTAACACCATCCCTACCGTGAAGCATCGTGGTGGCAGCATCATGCTAAGGGGATGCTTTTCAGAGGCAGGACTGGGAGACTTGTAAGGGTAGAGAGGAACAATGAACGGAGCCAAATAAATGCAAATCCTTGAAGAGAACCTTTCTTAGTGTTCAAAAGACCTTAGACTGCGGTGAAGATTTTCATTGCAACAGGATAATGACCCCCAAGCATACAGCGAAAGCAACACTGGAATGGCTTCAGAACAAGAACGTGAAAGTCCTCGAGTGTCCCAGCCCAAAAAAATATTTGAATCCCATTGACAATCTGTGGAAAGACTTAACGATTTCTGTTCACCGATGCTCCACATCCAACTTGACAGAGCTTGAGCAAATCTGCAAGGAAGAATGGGAGAAACTCCCAAAATCAAGATGTGCAAAGCTGATACAGATACACACAAGAAGACTTGAAGCTGCAATCGTTGCCTATGGCACTTCTATGAAGCATGAACTCAGGTGGTTGAATGCTTATGTAATTTAGATATTTCTGTATTTCATTTTTAAATACTTTCTAAAATTTTTGAAAAAACTATTCCACTTCTACACATAATACTCCATAATGTCAATCAGTGACCAAAAAATCTTAGTTTAATCCACTTTATATTCCAGCTGTAACACAACAAAATGGGAAAAAGTCAAGGGCTGTGAATACTTTCTGAAGGCACTGTAAGCCTCTTCCTGAATCCTTCGATGTCCTTTATTTAAAGTCCTCCAGTTAAACTTGTGGTTTCAGTAGACTTTCAATTTTATATTGAACTGCTGAGCAGCCACTTTGGAGTTCCCAAGAGAAGGGAATAAGTGGGTCCTAGGTCGGTGAATTTTTAAATGCTTATCCTCATGGGAATCGGCGATGTTCAATTAGCGAGTATTGGATCTACTTGTCAGGATGCATGCCATATTGGCAGCACAAAGTAAGGTTTCAGAGATGTGTGCCCCATAAAACACTTCTCAGACCTTTCTCCACAGTTCTGGGTGAAACTCATTAGCACAGTGGTTCGCAGCCATGTGCAATACGTAACGCGCAATTCCAAACCACAGTTCCTGCACCATTTCGTCGTAGGTAACTCAGACCCGCTCCATTAGTTTTACAGCTATGAGGGCAGTGCAAGGGCGTTCACTACTGCAGTCTGCGTTTGCCCCACAAGATGACTCTGATTTCCCTGATTTCATAAACACTTGCACAGGAAGTCACCTCATATGCGGAGGAAGTCAGCATGGCAGTCACATAATTTTCAGCTTTTGCATGGAATATTGCATTTGTTTCAAAATGATATGGAAAACCATGTTTTAAATTAATATGCAGCAACATACCAGAACTAGATTAATAGGATTTGCAAAAGGCAAAATTAATAATGGCCATACATGTTTTTTTCATATTCAGTCGAGTCTCACCAGAGAGAAAGGTGACAGAGGGCAACACATATGGAGGGTCACAGTAGGACAAAATACACCGATGCAACAAAGGGATGAACAAATATGAGGGGCAGACAAAAGACAGAAGCAACATGCAGTTATAGCGGGGGAGATGCGTATGTATGAGATGGCAATTTATTTGAAATTAAGTTTACCCCAACTCTCCCTTTTTTGGCCATCTAAAAGCCTCCAATTTTCAAAGGCATTGTCGAGGCCTATACGTCTTGCAGTAGCACTTTATCCAGGAAATGCATTTTGGAAAATACGATCAAGAAATAGCATAAAGATAAAAGTCATTGGCGTGAACCCATCTTACTTGTCTGCTTGGGTCACAATTGCAGAGATTCATAGCCCGAAAGCTAGGACAGTACCAGTGTTGAATTTTAACCTGTGTTGGGCTGGCAGGATGGCGTAGACGTACGCACACTCACCTCTGAGCAGTTGAGCCTCAATCCAAATCTAGGCCCAGCTACAAACTGCTTTCCTGGTGTCTTGCAGGCAGGGTGAAGTATTGCAGTGTGTGCTGGCCTTCCGATGGACGTTAAATTGAGCATCCCGTCTGCCAACATTACTCGGTGGGTGTTAAAGATGCCACGGTGTCCTTCGCAAAGAGTAGGCGAGCAATCGGCAGCACCCTAAATAAATTCCAAACACCTGTTCTAACCTACAAGGGGCACTGCATCAGCTGTACAGTAACGCCTGGGGCCAACGCTGCTGCTCGCAGCTTTGCGCTGCAATGAAAGAAGAAGAAGAATGAGATATGCGTTGTTCTGGTCCCATCTACAGTACATGGGATCTTTTTAGTTCATCCGTGTGCAGTGTGTCCCATGCTTTTGCTATACCAGCAATGACATATTTCACGATGAAATACATACGTCGATCAATATAACGCCATCTTATTCAAAATGCGTCTACGGAGAAGGAATTGCTCATTACCTGGGGCATGCTTACCATATTGAAAAGGGGCACAAGACACAAATGTGATGTTTCCCCCCCCCCACCTCCCCTTGTACGTGGCATTGGGAGGATGAAGATGCACTGTTCAAACACGAATAAGCAGCGTTTACAGCACATTGATCGCTCAGTTGACTTGCACATGGAATGCAGCATTAGCAGTCACCAAAACATGGCCCTATTCTACTATCCAGCAACTAATTTCTTCACTTTCGATGTTGAATCCAAGTTTATTGTTTACCTTAAAGAGAAATTTCATTCCGCTAGATAATTTGGACTTAACCTGGACCTGTGAGCCACTATTTGACATATCTATGAAGAAGAAGACTCCGCCGAAACTGTGAGCATGAGCGCTTGCTCTCCTGTGACTCTAGCTCGGCCACACGGAACACTCAGGTGTGTCGTTCTTCAGTCGGGCGCCGCATGAAACACCGCACTTAGTATAATGAATCTATCAATGTGCCAAGGCGTTTCATATTTGTAATGGCGCACACATTCACACCGGCGAGACACTTTTATCCCCATGACACTGTGTGGGTAATAAATCTGACTGTTTGAAGCTCAAATTGAAAGCTAGAGAATTTCTTCTTCCTCTGCAATAGCAATTTTCAGGCGGCGCAGATAATCAGCCAGCTGAAGGTTACTTTCTTAAATGTTCCATGTTGGTGACAAAGAATGGGCATTGAGCCGAAGAGGTGGCAAATCCATTGCACCAGAAAACCTGTCATTCCCATTGGCCAATTTGATGTCGTTTTATTTATTCATTTGCTATGGTTCACCATTTTTGAGGAAAACTACTTCATAACTAGAAATATGGCACTAGGTCGAGCCAATATCTCTGCCGGGCTGAACAGTTTACACTTTGTAACCAATCGATAGGCTGGATCTGCACCTGGACCAAAATCGAATCAATTTGGCCTTCGTACATAGATAGCTCTTACCCAACTTGCCCAGAAGTTTCATCCAAAACCGTCCGCAAATTGAGATACACAAAACATACAATAAAGGGAGCGGGAGACAATATGGGGAGAGAGAGGGAAGCACATACGTACAACAGCAGAGAACAGGGACAACGGAAGATCTGTGGGAGGGAGAGGGCTTGGGGGGAGGAGGCTTGGGAAGGCGGCGGGGGTGGGGGGGGGGTGGTGGCGAGGTCTAAAGCACAAGGACACTGCGAGAACTTCCATGAAAGAAGTCGGTATTTCAAAAAAAGTGGATCTGGGGTGAATTAACAGGGGTAGAAAAGATGAAGGTTTTGGATGGGGGAAGATAAGAGATGGTGGTGAACAGCTGTTTTAAAGACTTGGAGGGAGGAGTGGGATTGAAGAGAGTGAGGGAGTTTGTTCCAGAGGTGGGAGAAAAGAGGAATGAAGGAGTGAAGGTGAGCAGAGAGTCTTGATTTTGGCAGTTTAACCATAAGAGGGTTGCAAGCAGATCTTGTGCGAACTGTAGGAATATTTGGGGGACAGAGCACAGACAGAGCTGGGAGAGCTAGCCCGGGGAGGAGTCGGTAGAAGACAGAAAGACCACCAACCTGCCTGCGTTGAGTAAGTGAAAGACCCTCGGAATTATTTTCTTCGTGGGAGATTCCAATGATTCTGAACACTTTGGATTCAACAGCGTGAAGGCGAGCTAGGTGTGAAGCAGGATCACCAGCCCAGAGGGGGGAACAGCATTCCATTGAGCTGCGGATGAAAGCCTTGTATGTGGTGAGGAGCTCAGGTGAGCCAAGGAAGGACTTCGCACGATGGAGGATGCCCAGTCGGCGACTGGCTTTGGAGGCCAGCTTGGAAATGTGGTTTTCCCAGGAAAGATCATGGCAGATAGTGAGACCCAAAAGCTTGAGTGACAGAACTTCTTGGAGAGGATTGTTGAGAAAGTATATGGGAGGGTTATCCAGTCGGTATTTTTGGAGAGACATAGTGAGAGTGTTAGATTTGTCAGGATTGAAAGACATGTTCCACTTGTTTGACCAGTCTGTGATTTTGTCCACCTCTGCAGAGAGTGAGGAGGCTGCAGACTGCCGACTTGTACAGATATACAGTATCTGCTGAATGTTCGTATTTCAACCGTATTTCAAATTCCTACTTCATGATTGTATGTATCGAAGAGGTTGTTTTTCTTTTGGAGTGCAATATACAGGACCTTCAGAAAGTATTCACACCACTTGACTTTTTCACATTTTATTGTTACAGCCTGAATAAAAAATGGATTAAATTGAGATTTTTAAAATCACTGATCGACACATATACCTCATAATGAATACCCCATAATAATGTTGTTTTTTAAAAGAATTTTTTGCAAATTAATTAAAAATGACAAGGTGAAATTTTTTCAGTTAATAAGTATTCAAGTACTTTGCTATGACACTCCAAATTGAGCTCAGGGGCATCCACCTTCCTTTGATAATCCTTGAGATGTCTATACAACTTGATTGGAGTCCACCTGTGGCCTATTCAATTGATAGGACCTGATTTAGAAAGAAACAAAGTCTCTGCATCCCTTCACAAATCTCGGCTTTATGGAAGAGTAGCCAGACGGAAGCCACTCCTGAGAAAAAGGCACATGACAGCACACATGGAGTTTGCTAAAAGGAATGTGAAAGACTCAGAACATGAGGCAAAATATTCTGTGGTCTGATGAGATCAATATTGAACTCTTTAGCTTGAATGCAAAGCGCTACGTCTGGCGGAAACCGAGCACAGCTCATCACCTATCAACCACCATCCCTACCATGAAGCATGGTGGTGGCAGCATCATACTATGGGGATTATTTTCAGCAGCAGGAACTGGGAGAGTTGTAAGGATAGAGGGAACAATGAATGGAGCCAAATAGACGCAAATCCTTGAGGAGAACATGTTTCAGAGTGCAAATACCTTGGACTGTGGTGAAGATTTACATTCCACCAATACAATGACCCCAAGCATTCAGCGAAAGCAACACTGAAATGGATTCAGAACAAGAACTTGAAAGCCCCTGAGTGGCCCAGCCAAAGCCCAGACTTGAATCCCATTTGGAATCTGTGGAAAGACTTGAAGATTGCTGTTCACCGACGCTCTCCATCCAACTTCACAGATCTTGAGCAAATTTGCAAGGAAGAATGGCAGAAACTCCTCCAAATCCAGATGTGCAAAGCTGATACAGACATACCCAAGAAGGCTTCAAGCTGTAATCGCTGCCAAAGGCGCTTCTACAAAGTATTGCCTCAGGGGGTTGAATACTTATGTAAATTATATATTTCTGTATTTCATTTTTTCATTGTTTTGTAAAAAAAACAAGAGTCCATTCTGACATTATGGGGTATTACGTGTATATCAGAGACAAAAAAAAATCACAATTTAATCCATTTTGAATTCAGACTGTAACACAACAAAATGTGAAAAAGTCTAACGGTGTGAATACTTCCTGAAGGCATTGCATGTGTGAGGTTTACCAGAAGACAGCATTGCTACTTTTAAATTCCCACCTGGCTTCATTATGCCTAACAAGTTTAACCATCCGCGAGCATATATTGCACATTTGTTGTTTTTCGCATCCATGACATTCGTTTGCAACTTTGCAACTTCATACTGTGAAATGAATAATAACATTTGCTTTAAGTCGTATACAGTCCTCGTCATTCGTATGCAGAACGTGGCTGCGGGTTAGCATCAGTTCTTACAGGGGCATGCTGGTGCAAGGGCGTGGCAATGCAGGGGCGTGGCGATGCAGGGGCGTGGCGATACAGGGGCGTGGCGATATAGGGGCGTGGCGGTGCAGGGTGCGTGGCCGTGCAAGGCGAGGCGATGCAGGGGTGTGGCGATGCAGGGACGTGGCGTCAGTGGCGATGCAGGGGCGTGGCAGTGCAAGGGCGTGGCCGTGCAGGGCGAGGCGATGCAGGGGTGTGGCGATGCAGAGGCGTGGCAGTGCAGGGGCGTGGCTGTGCAGGGGCGTGGCGGTGAAGGGGCGTGACGGTGAAGGGGCGTGGCAGTTTAAGACGTGGCGATGCAGGGGCGTTGCGGTGTGACTGATGATGATGATGATTCTTCCCCCTATGGGATATGGCTGGTATTTGCAATTTGTTCAGGGTGCCGGCGATGGCTCACCTACTCTTCGTGAAGGACACCGTGGGATCTTTAAACATCCACCGAGTACTGCAGGCAGACGAGACGCACCATCCAGACGAGACGTTAATGTTCATCCAGGGGGACGGCACATCGCCCTACAAGCTAAGCACCAGGATGGCAGTTCATAGCTCGGGCCAAGATCTTCAGAGGCAAAGTGTCTTGTACAGTAAATACAATACAGTGGTGGCATTTCTTACATAATCCTTCCAACCTGTTAATGAGGTGTTCACGTACAATGCAGGCACTACAATATTATAGGAATTGTACTCCCTTCTCTACACATTTTTTTGCGTAAATTCGCTACCTTTTTGTGGATTGCAGGTACTTCGAATGACAGGTGTAATAAAGCAACTCATATTGGTGCACTTACTTGAGTATTGGCAGGTAAGCTTAATGGGCTGATCCATTGGAAACGAGAGGACCCACATCGAGGTGGTTTCATAAACAGGGAAAGACTTTTTTTAACACATCAATGTATGACCACCCAGGAGTGCCGTTATGAAGCTGCACGTTAGCTCACCATAACTTACCTGGTAGTGCACAGAATAGCATTAACCAAAATGAACATAAATAAATCACTCGTGGGTTGTACTGCAGACTTTTGCAGGACTGTGCATCTCACAATCTCACCCACTATCCTAACCTCAGGAGCAAAAAATTGGACCTGCATCAATATAATTTAATTAAATGATAATTACCTGAGTTGTGAAATGTATGTCTATGTGACGTTGGCCAACACAAGGCAATATTGGAATAGGGGTTGTCCATTAACCCCATAAATGCATCGCGAAGCACCGAGTGGTCGTAAAGCATGCGCATCGCGGCTTTCCTCCGCTGCAGACAAACCACCTGTCCATGGCAATGCAAAAGGCAGTTCATCTTAACGTAACAAAATACAATTCTGCTTCTTATCCAGATAAAAGGACCACCCAGCTCAGGAGGAAAGATCAGATATTCCTCTTGCGATGGTTAATGGGACAAGCACAATCAGCTGCGAGAAGGACCGCGAGAGCACTTGTAACCGCCATCGCTTTGGGACAAATGGAATTTGACAATCATTTTTGAAATCCATCTTTGGCATAAATATGAAATGATTTATGACAGTTTCACATCTTGTTGCAATTATCGTGGAGGAAAGTGTGCGAGGATTTGTGGCCAAAAGAGGCGAATGCCTTCCCCACGCAGCACAGTGATAACTTATTTAGCTCTGGATGTCATTTTGACTTGAGGCCTTTATTGCAATTAATTGGGTTGTATTTGGTTATTCGCGTTATTCCCAAACATCCAGATGTTTCCAAAGCGACTGTCAATCCAAGGGAGGACAGGAAACGCAGTGGCATTTAATGAGGATTGTGATGGGAAAGCATGACATGATGGCCTCGTTGCCATTAAAAACAATTGAGTTTTGCCTCTCACCATTTCAATATTAATTGTGACGTTTCCTTGGATACTTCTTTGGATTATCTTGTACTGCATTCTATTTCAGTAGAGATCCCCAAAGATTTTATCGATTTGCTCTTTCTCTCTGGACATTACACCTTTTATCAAATAGGATACCATCGGTAAATTGCGGCGCGTGGCCGGCAAGGTGATGAATTGATGGACACTTTGATAAAAGCTGCACAGAGTTTGGTTTAAAATACTGAGCAATCTGTGCAATAGTCATCAGGCGTGCAGTGGTTGCCTTGCGGTGATTCACTTTTCAAACAAGGGCTGTAATTCCATCCGAGTATATATATATATTGTTGCGGATATGAGGACTGTATTTATTTTTATTGTGTGCTTTATTATTATTATTGTTTATTCTGCGCCTCCTGCCTCCGGAGTTGTGTAAAGGTAAAAAGGGCGTCTCGGTAATTAGTCCATAAAGCATACACGTCAGCCAATCATAGAATACCCCTGTTCGATAGCTTATATCTTATTATGTGTTTTAGAGTAAGGCCTTGTCTTCCATTAGAATGACACTCCATTGCACCGAATTGTCCATTAAGAATAGCTCCCCTTCAATAATTCCATTTCCCAGCCAAACTCTCCATCTGTGGGTAAAGCAGTTCACAAGCATGGGGTGCACGCCCTCTCAATTCGCTGCTATAGTGAAAATGTGCTCCGTGCTCTGTTTGAACAAGAGGGGCGGGGTCGCCAGGGAGAGGCAAGCCCAGGGCGCGCCACGAAGGGCGGGGCTGTGCAGCCCCATGCCCAAATAAGGAAACAAGCCCGTGGCTCACCACGAGGGGCGTGCCGTCGGCGCGATGCCCAAATAAGGAAACAGAGCACGGGGGAGAGGGCGGTACCGAAACCGAAGAGGGCGTGTCAGCCCCGCGCTAACGGTATGCGAGAGGGGTGCAAAAGAAGCAGATGAGCTGGAGAGAAGGGAGAGAAAGGCTGAGCTGAGCTGCGTGGAGAGGTACACGAAAAGGAAGGGTCCAAGAGAAAGCCGAGGAGCTTTTACGAAGCAAGCTACACGAGAGATACAGCCGAGGAGTGCAGCCCCGTTTCAACCAGCCGCGTGAAGCCCTGACGGTGTGCACTGTAAAGCGGATTACAAGGCACTGCCGGCTTCTCACTTCCCGCCCGGAGTGGACCTGCTCATCCTTTCCAGCCATTCCTGCCCGCAAGTTCCCCATTTTGCCTACATGAGTTTGTTATGTTTGTTCTGTCCTGGGTAGTAACTAAGTCTGTATAAGCTAGTATTTTCCCTGTGTCTCTAAAAGCTTCTGTATATTATTTTATTATCTTTCCTTCTCCTTGGTTACTTTGAGCCTGTAAATAGTAATAAATAGTAATTGTATTTCAAACCTTTCTTTGCCTTCGTCTTCCTTTTCTTCACATCCGTGTCATCTTAGTCTTTTCCCGATTGAGTATCTGTGGCGCGATACGGCCAACGTTTGGGTTGAATCGGGTTTAGTCGGGGAATAACTGTTCGGCCGCGGTTACACCACCGCTCGGTAAAAATAACATCTAATCCGCGGACCGTAACAATATATATATGTATATATATATATATATATATATATATATATATATATATATATATATATATATATATATATATATATATATATATATATACAGACTTGGCATTTAATATGGAATATTTTTTTTTTCTTGACTTGGGTTTACTTTCTGAACTCAGTATATCAATCTGGTGAGTTTCTTTTACACTTTGGTGATTTATTTGTTAAAAGAACCATGTCACTGATTGTCTGTCGCAGCAAGAAGTCGACAACAGGATTATATCACAGGTGGCGTGGCAAAATGTACGGACAGGTGCATTTGACGATTGGCTTCACAGTCGGGTATAAAAGGGTTGTTGCGTTCTGTATTAGTGGAAAACAACTGCTGCACATCCCCAAAAGTTATTGCCGCTTCCTCTGGAGATGGTCCGTCAACTCGACAATGCTGTTTGTTATGGAGTGGTGGCTTTACGAAATTACGGCATGAAAGAGCGTGCTATTGCTCGGCAGTATGGCATCACTCAAGGTCAGGTGTCAAAGATCCTGAAACGAAATGCTCAGAGGGGTGTCCCTACTCCGATACCGAGGCCAGGACCTCCCCGCAGAACCACGAGGAGGGATGATCGCCAGCTGCACCGGTTAGTCCGCAATGGCCGTACCAAGTCAGCTAATCAGCTTAGGGCTGAGTGGCAGCAACTGACAAATGTGCCTGTATCCAGAAGGCTAGTCAACCAACGACTGGTTCAAGCAGGCTATCGTGCCAGGCGTCCCCTGAGAAAGCCATGCCTGACCAGACAACACCGCCAGCGCCGATTGCAGTGGGCCAGAGAGCACCGTCAATGGCAGCCAGGACACTGGAATCACGTGATCTTCAGTGACGAGTCTAGATTTCTGGTCTATCGTCAAGACGGCCGCGTCTGAGTGCGCAGACAAGTGCATGAAGCCTACAATAAAGATTGTATAGTGCCAAGAGTCCAAGCGGGAGGTAGTGGGGTGACCGTTTGGGCTGCTTTTCATGCAGGGGGCAAAACTGACCTGGTTGTTCTGAATGGAAACCTGAATCAGTTCAAGTACAGGGCCATTCTGGAAGAAACATTGCTTCCATTTGCTCGTGCAGCCTTTCGAGGAAACTTTGTCTTCCAAGATGACAATGCACATGTGACAAATGACAACATGACAAAGTGACAACATGACATGACAACAACACAACATGACAACAACACAACAACAACACCACAACAAACAACAACACAACATGACAAAGCCTCATCGTGCTCGCATGATCCAACACTTTCTTGCTGACCGTGGTGTAGAGCATATGGGGTGGCCTGCCATGTCCCCGGATATGAATCCAATAGAGAACTTGCGGGCAGAATTAACGCGTCAAATCGACCACTTGGACCAGCAGCCGACCTCTGTGCATGAAATGCAGCAGACTATTGTCACTGCATGGCAAGCGATTCCTGTCCAAACCTTGGCAAATCTCGTGAACAGCATGCCTCAACGTGTACGTGCTCTCCTGAATGCTCGTGGGGGTTACACGAAGTACTGAACTGTAATTTTATTGTCCGTAAACCCAGTCGTAATTTCACTTTTGTTTTTGTTAAAAAAAAATTGGCTATAGCGTATCTTTTGGAAAATTTTCGGTGCTAATTTTTCGTGCATGTATACACAATCGTCGGTTAATGCGTATAGAGTATTCTGAGGCCTAGTACTCGTAGGCTTGGCTACCGTACCGTCTCCGACCTTGTGGTTTTGTTTTTCTCTCAGCGATTCGTCAAATGCGCTGCATTTATTTTCGTTCTCTGTTTCGTCCCAGTCGTTCACCCCATACCTCCTTGTTTAATATCTCTACTCAAAAAAAAAAAAAACCCCAAAAAAATATTTCCTTCCCAGGTCTTATTCGTTTATTTGTTGTTCTTTTTTGTTCGTTCGTTCTTCGTTCGCGATCATGTGGTTAGAAATGTATAATCTCTCCCCTGAACAACTATTTTCTCTCATATATTATAACACCCTTTTCTTCTTTTCCTACAAAAGGATGCTTTCGTCTTGCTCACCAAATCTATTCATTCCAAAATATATATATAATACCATCTCTTACAGTTCCTCCTTTCTACATTCCCTAAACTATCCAGAACTCCACCCCTCCTTCAGTGTCCTCAAACGTATTTTTGACTCGAAGGTCTCAAACTCATTTTGCAAAAAATGTTCGTTTCCCATGAATCGTACACTTTTCAAACTCCAATCTCACCCCTCCCCTCCAAATCCTCCCCATCACCCATCCCTTTCAAATCTCCCCCCTTGCCCCTTCCCTCCCCTCCCTCCTAAACTCCCCCCACACCCCTCCCCTCCGAGACTCTCCCTCGCTCCTCCCCTCCTAGACTCCCCTCTCACCCCTCCTCCTCAAAGCATCCTCCCTGCTTCTTCCCCCTTCCAACTTTCACCTTCATCTCCCCCAACCTTCTGCCTTGCTCTTCCCCCTCCTCAAATAACACCTCACTGTGCCTCACCCAATCTCCATCAAACCTTTTGTCCACCCCATTCTTCCCTTTCTCCAAGCTATTCTGAAATCTCTGAAATCTCTGACACACCTTCAACAGCTCTCCCTTCCTCTTCCTCCTCTTCCACATCTTACCCTACCCCTCCCCCCCCCCCCCCCTGTTCTCGACCCGATGCTCCCCCTTCCTCTTCATTAACGGTATGGACCTCAAACATCCGGGGCCTTCGCTCAAACTTGACTGATCTCTCCATACAGGTTGCTTCTGACAAACCAGATGTGATCTGCTTAACAGAAACTTTCCTCCTTCATGATGTCTCTGATGCCTTGGTATCTCTCCCAGGTTACTCCCTCCTCCGGTATGATAGACCTGATCCTCGTCCTGGAGGTGGGGTTGCTATCTTTATAAAAAACTCTCTTCCTCACTCGCCCTCCACTGCCCTCTCTCCACCTCACCCCCAGGAATACCTTTGGCTATGGCTTCCCCTTCGCTCCCACCTTTTGTTCATATGTGTGTTGTACCGTCCACCAAACAGCGATGACTCCATCTACATCTCGATATCTGATAATATGGACCAACTTCTATCTACCCATCCCAACTCTCTCTTCCTCATATGTGGTGATTTCAATTGTCACCATGCCAGTTGGCTGGGTGTGGGTACCTCTCTCACCAGCCATGGCTCTTCAGCAAAGGACTTCTGCGACTCACTGGGACTGACACAATCTGTCAATTTCCCGACCCGGATCTCAGTCAACGGCGCATCTTCTCTTCTGGATTTGGTTATGACAAACTTCCCTGAAAATGTCTGCTGCTCTTCTTCTGCTCCAATCGGCTCATCTGATCATGTGCTTGTCAAAGTGGACATCTCTCTGACCATTCTCAGAGAGCCTCCTCAGCGTCGACCAGTCTGGCATTTCACTCAGGCCAACTGGCACGGTCTTCAAGCAGCCATCAATCATCTGGACTGGTCTCCCATCTCTACCGCCTCTGACACCAACTCATCCTGGGAATTCTTTCAAAGTAAATTGCTCTCTCTCATGCACAGATTTATCCCATCTCGTCTTCAGTTGTCATACCCTTCCTCCCGTCCATGGTACACGGAATCTTGTGGTGAGGCTGTTGCCCTGAAACAACTTGCTTTCGTCTCCTGGAAAGCAAATCCAACGGAAGGAAATCTCATTTCCTTTCACAAAGCCAGAAACAAGTGTGTGTCCACCCTCAGGAGAGCCAGGAAACAATATCTCACCGTTCTCAAGACCGAACTCTCTTATCTGTCTCCCTCTTCCAAATCCTGGTGGCGTCTGGTCAAATCTGTTTCTGGTGTTTGTTCCCCCTCCATCCCCTCCCTCACCTCAAACGGCTTAACGGCTGACTCTGCACGTGAAAAAGCTGAATGCCTCAACTCTGTGTTTGCCTCTAAATCTCGTGTCCCAAACCCATCCCTCTCTGTACCCACTGTACCCAGTCGTACCCAGCTGCTCCTGGACTCTGTGTCCTTTCCTCCTGACAAGGTGGAAAAGTTTCTGTCAACCCTCGACTCTGATTCTGCAACTGGTCCTGACGGCATCAGCCCACGGGTCCTAAAATCATGTGCTTCCGCTCTTTCACTCCCTCTTTCTGTTCTCTTCACCCTCCCTTTTGCTCAAGGTCATCTGCCATCTGCTTGGAAATCAGCCAACATCACCGCTTTGCACAAAAAAGGTGCAAAAACAGATCCCAGCAACTACAGACCAATCAGCCTTCTCCCAATTATCAGCAAAGTCATGGAATCCATCATTGCTTCAGATATGAAATCTTTCCTCTTCTCCAATGGCTTGATCTCTGATCATCAATTTGGTTTCAGACCTGGTCACTCTACTCTGGACATGCTGCTTCTGCTTTCTCAACAATGGATGGAGGTCCTCCACGCCAAACAGGAAATTAGAGCCGTCTCCCTTGACATTTCACGTGCCTTCGATACGGTCTGGCACCCTGCTCTGCTCACCAAACTCTCCTCCTTTGGTATCCATGGAAATCTCCACGCATGGCTGGCGGACTTCCTCTCTGGTCATAGTCAACGTGTGGCCCTGAATGGGTTTCTCTCATCTCCTCTACCTGTTCAGGCTGGAGTTCCCCAAGGTAGTGTTCTGGGCCCTGTGCTTTTTCTGGTCTTCATCAATGATCTCTCTGACTCTCTTGAAAATCCTCTCTATCTCTTTGCTGACGACTCTACTCTCTGTCGCTCCATTCCTCATCCCTCAGATCGGCAGTCTGCAGCCTCCTCACTCTCTGCAGACCTGGACAAAATCACAGACTGGGCAAACAAATGGAACATGTCTTTCAATCCTGATAAATCTCACACTCTTACGATGTCTCTCCGAAAAGACCGACTGGAAAACCCTCCCATCCACTTTCTGAATAATCCTCTCCAAGAAGTTCTGTCACTCAAGCTTTTGGGTCTCACTATTTGCCATGATCTTTCTTGGGAAAACCACATTTCAAATCTGGCCTCCAAAGCCAGTCGCCGACTGGGCATCCTCCGTCGTGCGAAGTCCTTCCTTGGCACACCTGAGCTCCTCACCACATACAAGGCTTTCATCCGCAGCTCTATGGAATACTGCTCTCCCCTCTGGCCTGGTGCTCCTGCCTCACACCTAGCCCGTCTTCACGATGTTGAAACCAAAGCGTTCAGAATCATTGGAATCTCCCGCGATGAAGCTAACTCCAAGGGCCTTTCACTCACTCACCGCAGGCAGGTTGGTGGTCTTTCCGTCTTCTACCGACTCCTCTCTGGCCTTGCCCCCCCAGCCCTCTCTGGGCTCTGTCCCCCAAATATTCCTACAGGTCGCACAAGATCTGCCTGCAACCCTCTTATGGTTAAACTGCCAAAATCAAGACTTTCTGCTCACCTTCACTCCTTCATTCCTCTTTTCTCCCGCCTCTGGAACAAACTCCCTCACTCTCTTGAATCCCACTCCACCCTCCAGGTCTTTAAAACAGCTGTTCACCACCATCTCTTATCCTCCCCCATCCAAAACCTTGATATTTTCTACCCCCGCTAATTTCGGTCCCCTTGTGTTTTATACTTCTTCCACCCCCCCCCCCCCCGTCCCCTTCCCACACCTCCTGCCCCCAAGCCCTCTCCCTCCCACACTTCTCCCTGCTCTCAAATGTTGTGGTTGTGTGCTTCCCCTTCTCTCCCCATCTTGTCTTCCGCTCCCTCTTTTTGTATATTTTGTTTGTCTGGTCGATTTGTTTGTGAAATAAATGTTAGCTCTTTCACGAGCCTCGATTCAGTATACAAAAAAAAAAAAAAAAAAAAAAAAAAACTAATTTTACTGTCCGTAATCCCAGTCGTAATTTAACTTTTGTTTTTGTTAAAAAAAAATTGGCTAATGTGCAAAATAAAGAGATACTTCTGGAAAACGTACAGAAGTTTAACACAGTACTGTCCATGAATTGAGTTCGATATCAGTTTACATCACTTTCAAGGATCAATTTATTTGTTTCGAAATGTCAAATGTGGTTTTTGTGTCTTTTAAAGGTCACATTAACAAAATCTAGAATAATTTCAACATAATTCCAATGAACTTTTGGTTCTAAGACATCTTGAAAAATAAGTTGACCCCCACAAAAAAAATATTCCATATTAAATGCCAAGTCTGTATATATATATATATATATATATATATATATATATATATATATATATAATATATATATATATATATATATATATATATATATATATATATATGTATCCCTCCCCTCCCCCCCCATGCATCGGTCCTCAGCCATTATGATCACCATTTGTTTCTCCATATGACGTCCATGTTTTTTGATATAATCTCAGGAAAAGCTGAGAATGTGGTTGGGTCTGTAAGCCACTGTTTCTTGTATTGCTATATCATTTACAGGACGATTGTAATCGCACGACTCCTGCCTGAATATAATGAACAATGCCGCTTATGTAAACCTGCCAATATATTGGCCTATTGGAGCCATCTACATATTGAATGCAAAAAATGGTGGAATTTCTTGTCCTCTCCATCCACCCCTCTCCCCCATCCCTCCAAAATGTTTTTTGGGTTTTTTTCCATTTGGTCCTTCTCTGCTGTTGGTCTCATTTTCCCTCTCATCTCCTCTCCTCCTCCTGTGCAACTCCAGCTAATCTCACCCTGTCTTCTTTTTCCAAAATATTCCAATCTTTATATTAAATATTATATTATATAATAAATATTATACATTTTAAATAATAAATATTCAAAATATATAAATATATAAATTAATTAATTAATTAATAAAAAAAAAAAAAGGAATAAAAACATATATTAAAAAAATATAAATATATAAATATATCAAATAATAAATATTCTTTATATTAAATATTGTATTAAATAATAAATATGTATTATTAAATAATAAATATAAATTTTAAATAATAAATATGTATTATTAAATAATAAATATAAATTTTAAATAATAAATATTCAAAATACATATATACAGGGTGATTGAAAAGTAACTCCCAATTATAAAATATTTAGAGATTATTTTTTTATTGTAATATCTTTCTCAAATGTTTAGTGTTTGTTCCTTAATGTATGAGAATGTAATCTGTGTTGGTTTTTTTTCAGATTATTTTTTGTTTGAAATTCGGAAGCCCTACAAACACGGTGTGGTCATTCCACACCACACCGTTACCTTGAGCCGATATTGCGTTTTTTCAGAAATAACACGAGGATCTTCTCCTGCCCAGTAATAGCAGTTGTGACGGTTCACAAACCCACCGATGTGAAATACCGCTTCGTCAGACCAGAGGATATTTTTAAAGAGATCAGACCAATCTTCATACCAAGCCAGCATCACCTCCCCAAACTCCATGCGAATGTCGCAGTCTTCAGCAGAGAGTGCTTGACAGTAGTGCGGCTTCCAAGCATGCCATTTAAGCACCTTTTTGAGCACAGTTCGTACTGTGTGAAAGGAGAGCCCACTTTCCCTTGCTGCTTGTCGAATTGACTTTCTTGGGCTATGTGTAAACATTTCTTGAACTGCTTGCACTGTTTCCAGGTCACTGGACTTGGAAGGGCGACCGCTTCTTCGAGTATCAGATACAGATCCTGTAGCCATGAGTTTTGCATGACAATTCTTGATCGTCTTTGCCTCAACTTGAGCATGTGCTCCTTTAATGGTCCTCCACCATCTTTGCACTTGAACAACGGATTTCCAAACTTCGTAACGTGCCGCTAGCTGGGCACGCTCCTGCAGGGTAAGACGTCCAGCCATGTTTGTAGGGCTTCCGAATTTCAAACAAAATATAATCTGAAAAAAAACCAACACAGATTACATTCTCATACATTAAGGAACAAACAGTAAAAATTTGAGAAACATATTACAATAAATAAATAATTTCTAAATATTTTAAAATAGGGGGTTACTTTTCAATCACCCTGTATATATATATATATATATATTAATTAATAAAAAAATTAATAAATAATAAAAATTAATAAATAATAAATAAAAATATATAAATATGTAAAATAATAAATATTTTTTATATGAAATAATAAATATTGCGGAGCACGCAACCTTTGCAGCAGCGAAGGAGCTTCAACCGCAATATGTGTTCCTTTAATTAAATTTTTCTGTTATTTATAAAACGCTCATCCCTGAACATGTAAAAAAAATATATAAACAATGAACGATGAGTAAATAAACCACAAGAATTTCAAAACTTCCATCTCGTTGAGCTGCACTTAAAAGATTTGGACTTTGAGATCCCGATCGAGCTCCACTGTATTCCAACCCATCAATCTTTGTGTGATTCCTATTTCTCTTCTATTCCCCAGAAAGAACCAGTGGACTCATTTCACATATGGCTATCATGTGCTGCACATTTCAGTGAATCCAACTGACTGTCCGCGCTTGTTGTATAGTGGTAACAAACATTATCTTGTTGTGCTTAGATTTGTTAGCCGAGTAAATAATCAGAGAAAATGGAAATATAATAACCTTTCAGGGCCATGTCCATATGACATACACAAAATGCAGACTTTATCTCTCCCCCATATCCTCTTCTAGTCTCTTCTACATCTTAATATCCTTTTTATCCAACCTGCATGGATTTGCGCATAATTTCTCGATGGGCCTTGTCATGTTCTAACCTCACTTTGTTTAAATTGTCTGTTTGGTCTGTTTGAGCTTGCTTTCCTTGTCTGGCCTGCCCTCTGCCACCATCTTGTCTTGTCACATCTGGTCCAGCATCATTAGTTTTCAGCATTTGTGCATCCTTCATGTATAATAAAACGTGTGAAAGAAAATTCTTATCCCGCACTCCATATGACAAGTCTATTACAATACACATGACTATTAACAAACAAAGAAACTTCTCAACCGCCCCCATACTCTCTTCTTCCCTGTACAAGAATCCATAATTGGTACCCCGATGGGGGCGTGATACATAGATAGGGAAGCAGTGTATCGGAGCCTCAGGCGGCAAGCACCTGGTACAACCGAAATCAAAGGACTCGAGGCAGGGATGATTGGCTGGATCTGGGAAGCCTTGGCAAACAGCCAGGACTACAGGGGATAGCTCTCTGGATAAACACTGTTCATCTCAAAAGCGTTTTGTTTGTTGTGTTTTGTATATTTTCGAGAATATTCTTTTTTACGGCCAATGTTTATTCGAGGATTTTCTTTCCCTTGTATCTCTTATAATTAAGCTCGTTATTTAACCATTAACCTGCCTTGCTGTGCATCTGCGATTCCATTTCATCATTTAACTATAAACCTTCTTTCGCAGATTCCATACTTGAGATGTTACAGAAACATGAGGAGCTTTATATTTTGTACAATAAATTTATCTAAATAATAAAGCAGGAGTGTCTGTCTGTCTATCCCTGAACTACTCCCTCACTTTTGGGGCTAGCCCCACCAAACTTTATGTCGAACCTTTTGGGGTCTGTGTGGGCATCCTAAGGTGGGTGGGATGTTTCATACATTTCTTAGTGCAATTATGTTTTGAGTTTACACCTGTACAAAGCTGCTCTGTCTCCACATGCAAAGTCATTCATGAGTTCAGCATTCAGTTTCACCATTTACTGCATGTGCAAATATCCGCTGGTTCAGTAATATCTCAGGTAATGGTAGGCAATACCTTAGTCTAGAGGTAGAATGCATAGGTAGTGATGCTCTGACTGTCGTGAAGAAGAAGAAACCTAAATGTATCATAAGTAAGAAATTTGTGTAGACCTTATGTCGTGGAAGAGCTTGTATCTTCGTCCCCATGAGAGGGGTGGGGTTTGTTAATTAGCGAGGGATTATGGGTAAATTAATCCCCTGTATGTAATTGCCTCTTTAATATTTTCATGTGTTCCTTATGACACCGCACTACACACCATCGCCAAGCCAAGCAATCGACACCATAATTAATGACACTAATTAAAAATCAACCGGAAACCAGGCATCGAACACTACCGCTGGTGCCGCAGCCTCTACATCACCACCTCAATCAGGCTCGGCCGTGGAGCTATGCCCCGAAGAGCAGCGATTGGTCCGGGATTTGATTGGCACAAGGACTGGTAAGATGGAACTTGCTGATAGGAGCGGAGATGGAGACGTTGTGAGATGACGTTCGAGCCTTGACTATAAAGGAACACTGTGCCGACATTTCCTTCTTCTCATTCTGGATTCCATAGCGTACAGTCGCTATTGCTCTTGCACAAGGAAGATTCATCACGAACGGTCGTGTTCCGACATCTTCATTGTGATCGTGAGGAGGGGAAACTACGGACCGACAACTGCAGTATCCCGTGCAAGAACGACGAGTGAATGGGCGCGGCCTGCTCACTGCACTCTCAACGAAGCCAGGAGTGAGCAGACGTGCGGCGAGGGCTAGTTCGCACCAACGAGCACATTTTCCCGCCAAGGATGCAAGGGGTTTTTCACGATTCCTGACGTGATTCAAGAGCCGATTTGAGCTAAATGCCACAAACTACACATATTTATTTTCTGTTATTTTTCTCATTGTTTGTATTTAAGTCTGTGTGGGGGTGCTCCAATTAGGAATATAGTATTATTGTGCATTATTTTGTCACCGGCATTTTCTTTCAAAAATCCAGTATTTCTGTACATTTTTATTCCATGTCAGTTTGAGTTGATTTATTGCAGGGTCGAGTACGTCGGGTGGACTCGTGAAGGTAAGCTCTTAGGCCTCCCTCACCACGCTTATAACGAATGTCCGCCATTGAATTGAATGTCGAGGAGTTAAAGCTCCTTTTGTCATCTGTGTCGCCCTGCGGTGTTCACCACAGAGGGCAGGCACAAGACAATATATATATATATATATTGTTACTGTCACGGTTAAGATGTTATTTTTGACCGAGCGGTTGGTATGACCGCGACCTAACAGTTCCCCCGATTCTTCCCCAACTCACCCGATTCACCCCAAACTTTGGCCGTATCGCACCGCAGCTGCCCAATCTGGAAAACTCTAAAACGACCGAATGCAAAGAGGAAAAGGAATAAGATGAGAAGACGGACAGAAGAGTAATGGGATTTATTATTTACACATATAATCAAGAAGGAGCAGTCACGATTATGTACAGGGACACGAGACGCAGGTGACACAGTGAATTCCTTATACAAGCTTAATTACCTACCCAGGACAGAACAAACAAAGACGAGACACACGGGGAATTGCAGAGTGGATTGGCTGGAAGGAGGTGTGTGGCTGGAGGGGGAGGACGGCACGGAGCTGGCTGGAGCTTGATCCCGCACGGGGCGTCGGGCTGGACCTCGACGGCCGCTGATGCCACTGATCCTGTCGTGTGCGCGGGATCACGGGTCGGGTCACGGGTCAGATCACGGGTCGGATCACGGGTCGGATCACGGTCAGAGCCGACGCGCTGGTGGGGGGTCTGGCGTGACGGGTTCTCTCCTCTCTCTTTTGTTTGTCCAACCACTCTTTCTCCAACGCAACCACTCAACGCAACCACTGAACGCAACCACTGACCACCCCTGACGACCAACTCAGCTCTTGTCATGGACCTCTCTACGTGCTCTTGCTCTGACGACCCAGCTCTTTCCTTTGTACTCATCTCTCCTCTGTAAAAGCTCATCTGCCTTGGACCTCCTCTCGTCTCAACGGCTTGGGCTCCCTTTCGTCTGCCGGTAAAAGCTCCTCTCCTTTTGGACACGCCCTGCCTTGGGTTATATAGGCCCCGCCCCTCAACCTTTGCGAACCTCCCCGATCGCTCTTCCTCCGCCCTCTCTAGCCACACCCCTGGCTCATGGTTGGTCGAGTGGGGCTGGCTCACTCCTCCCCTCTATGACGAGGTGGAGACACGCCTTTCTTCTCCGACCCTGCCTCGTGGTCAATGGCGGTAATTGGAGCGGAGGTAGTTTCTAATCGGCGAAAAGGGGGAGTGGGGGTTTTGGGAATGGGAATGAACGTTTTGGGAGTGGGAATGAAGGGAATCTATCTCTTTCACTGGTGCAATGGAGTATTTCAATTAATGGGAGACACAGCCTTACCCTAAAACACAGAATAAGATATAACTATTGAACAGGGGTATTCTATGATTGGCTGTGGTGTGGATGCTTTATGGACTAATTATGGGATGCCCTTTGACCTTTACACAGCTCTGGAGGCAGGAGGCGCAGAATAACCAATAATAATAATTCACACAATCAAAAAAATATACAGTCCTCATATCCGCAACACTGCACCCTCCTCCTCTTAGGCACGTCCCGGGCCTACAACTTTTTATTTAGTGTGACACGTAGGTGTAGTTCCCTCTACTTTTAACCTGACCCTGAGTGCGACAGTTTTAAAACATAAATAAATGTGTCCCGCTGCTCCATTGCACCCTGCCTAACAGACTTACGCCCACAGTTAACCGAATTGCGGAATTGTCTTCAAACTATACACTGACGGTGGGGAGCATTATTTACAATGACGCTATTTTTATTTACAAAACTAACCCAGGACCTGTAATTGTTCTTTCTGGGGGGGGGGGGGAGACAGTCTGCTCTGCATCAATGCACCATGAAAGCACCTAAAAACGCACCAATACAAGCACCCTCAAGCACCAATCGGTGCAGTCACCATAGTTCATCAGTGTTCAATGCATGTTCAATGAACCTCCCCGATCGCTCTTCCTCCGCCCTCTCTAGCCACACCCCTGGCTCATGGTTGGTCGAGTGGGGCTGGCTCACTCCTCCCCTCTATGATGAGGTGGAGACACGCCTTTCTTCTCCGACCCTGCCTCGTGGTCACGATGACCAGGTCACTCTACTCTGGACATGCTGCTTCTGCTGTCTCAACAATGGATGGAGGTCCTCAATGCCAAACAGGAAATTAGAGCTGTCTCCCTCGACATATCACGTGCCTTCGACACGGTCTGGCACCCCGCTCTGCTCACCAAACTCTCCTCCTTTGGTATCCATGGAAATCTCCACGCATGGCTGGCGGACTTCCTCTCTAGTCGTCGTCAACGTGTGGCCCTGAATGGGTTTCTCTCATCTCCTCTTCCTGTTCAGGCTGGAGTTCCCCAAGGCAGTGTTCTGGGCCCCGTGCTTTTTCTGGTCTTCATCAATGATCTCTCTGACTCTCTCGAAAATCCTCTCTATCTCTTTGCTGATGACTCCACTCTCTGCCGCTCCATTCCTCTTCCCTCAGATCGGCAGTCTGCTGCCTCCTCACTCTCTGAAGACCTGGACAAAATCACAGACTGGTCAAACAAGTGGAACATGTCTTTCAATCCTGACAAATCTCACACTCTTACTATGTCTCTCCGAAAAGATCGACTGGACAACCCTCCCATCTACTTTCTCAACAATCCTCTCCAAGAAGTTCTGTCGCTCAAGATTTTGGGTCTCACTATCTGCCATGATCTTTCTTGGGAAAACCACATTTCCAAGCTGGCCTCCAAAGCCAGTCGCCGACTGGGCATCCTCCGTCGTGCGAAGTCCTTCCTCGGCACACCTGAGCTCCTCACCACATACAAGGCTTTCATCCGCAGCTCAATGGAATACTGTTCTCCCCTATGGGCCGGTGCTCCTGCCTCACACCTAGCTCGGCTTCACGCTGTTGAAACCAAAGCTTTCAGAATTATTGGAATCTCCCGCGATGAAGCTATCTCTGAGGGCCTTTCACTCACTCACCGCAGGCAGGTAGGTGGTCTTTCTGTCTTCTACCGACTCCTCTCCGGCCTTGCACCCCCAGCTCTCTCTGTGCTCTGTCCCCCAAATATTCCTACAGGTCGCACAAGATCTGCCAGCAACCCTCTGATGGTTAAACTGCCGAAATCTCGGCTCTCTGCTCACCTTCACTCTTTCATTCCTCTTTTCTCCCGCCTCTGGAACAAACTCCCTCACTCCCTTCAATCCCACTCCTCCCTCCAGGTCTTTAAAACAGCTGTTCACCACCATCTCTTATCTTCCCCCATCCAAAACCTTGATCTTTTCTACCCCCGCTAATTCACCCCAGATCCACCTTGTTTGAAATTCCAACTTCTTTCCTGGAAGTCCTGGCAGTGTCCATATGTTTTATACCTCTCCCACCGCCCCCTTCCCATGCCCCCCCCCCCCAAAGCCCTCGCCCTCTCTCAGATCTCTCGATGTCTCCATGTCTCTCGGTCCCTGCTCTCAAATGTTGTGTTTGTGTCCTTCCCCCTCTCTCCCCATCTTGTCTACCGCTCCCGATGTTATATGTTTTATGTGTCGGTTTGTCTTTCTGTGTGATTAATGTTCGCTCTTTCACGAGCCTCGATCTTGTATACAAAAAAAAAAAAAAAAAAAAAAAAAAATAAATCAACAACCCCTAACCCTGTAGGTGATCTCTTGCTCTTCGGCCCCCTCTGCTGGTTATTATTATTTGTTCTTCCAGATGTTGTCTTTCTTTCATTTTCTTACTGGCGGCCTATTTGCAATAAAGTGTGCCCAACGTGTCCATTTTATTTTCTTTATTTATGGCCCACAGGGCCGACTACGTGTGGTTCACCTGTGGGGCATCGGTGCCCTGTGGCCAAGGTCCGCCAGCAAGATTTCGGGCCCTCATGGCCGGTTCCAGCAGAGGGGCCATGCCCCAACCCATGGGGTCCATCAGTGGTGCTCGGCCACAGGCATGTGGTCCATAATGTGGTGCATCGATGCAGACAGCTGGTTCTGAGAGTGCCGGCCGCACAATGGCCGACTCACGCACGCTCCCCTCGGCGCCCAATGGCGCACAGGTCATGTGGGAGACAAAAGAGACAATTGAGCAAGGGGTAAGGTCACAAGGGTACACATCAATAAGGCAATGCAAGGCGAAATGCGTACGGAGAGCGAAGTGAGAAAGCTCGTCCCTACCGTACGTCACCCCCCTGTCACCTACACTACCCTTGCCCTTACCCCATATGTACAAAAATCTACACATTACCAATCCGTCGCTACCGTCACGTCTTCCCTTTATTTCCCTTATACCAAATTCGTCTTCACTCCCCCACTACCCAAAATTTGCCATCACCCAATTCGTCATCAATCCTCATAAGGAGGGAGAGATGGAATTACGCACAATGTCACACCCACGTCATGATGCGTCTCACAATCCAAAACATTTGCATTAATGAAAAATAATAAAACATGGCATGGTGTGGAGTTACGTCATCTCAGGTGAGTGGATGCAGATGGTGCGAGGAGACTTCAATCCTAACTATCCTCTAAATGACTTTAACACACTTTACACTACCCGGGGTCTTTCCCTGCCAATCCATTGGCCAGCTTACACTATGGGTTCTAAAAACCAATTCCCATTGACCAAACTGTGGTGCTCATCAATTTGGGGTCTCACTCCTCCGATTCATCTCCCGGTGCCCTTGCACAATTTCTGGGCTGTGACGTGTAGCTCTCCCAGCAGGTCTACCCACCTGCACACCTCCACCACTGCAGTTGCCACCCGAGCTTACCTGCTCCTTAACCTAACCTATCTACTGGGGAAGGCCCCTCCTGGCTCTGTCACCCCACTCGGTGCCCTCTGGCACTGGGCTACCCGGGTCCGTCCTCCGGATCCTCGGGCCCCATCCACAACTACCGGCTCCCAGAGCCCACCTGCGGCCTCACCTGGCCGACATCCTCACAGTGGTGGAGTGCCCAAACCAACTACACACACTAACAGGCTACACGCCCAACCATTTCCACAACACTAATGCACCCATCCAAATACCATTCTGTCACCCGCACCACAGATGCCAATATCCAACCACAATTTACCTATACCCTCTACCTAACACTTACACTACCCGCCCCAGGTATTCGTGATGGGGGTCCACTCTTCCCCCATTCACACCTTCGCACCACCCACTCCACTCCATCGTTTCCACCATACTCACTCCACGACCATCCATTCCAATACTCCACTTATTCCACACTCCATGTCTTCCACACAACCATTTATTCCATTCACCTGTTGGCGCACACCTGTGCACTCACACCTGGTGCCACCTGCACCCTTCTCTCCCCTTCCTAGACCATTTGGTCAGCACAATACACAATCACCTTCACTCACTCATACACTGCTCCATCCACCTGTTCAGTTGCACACCTGTGCAATCACACCTGTTCAATCCTCAAACACACGGCATCATCTCTTCTTACTACTCCCCTCTGAAACTTGCGCTTCCCAGTCGCCCCTTTAAACTATTGCGCTCCCACGTCATTATCATCCAATCTACTCTACCTGCGTCCCCACTACAGGTATCCTTGTCACTAACTAACCTTAACGTCACCTAATGTCATCTTCTAGGTCCCTACACACAATATCCTAACCCACCCGGGCTAGTTTTCACTGCCATATACCCCATAATCTAGTGCTCCTTTGCCCCCCCGCTGTGAGGGATGGTGGATTTGCCATCCCACCACATCGGGGAGGTCCTATCAATTTCGCTCGTCCAAATCCAACAAATCAAAAATTTGCCATTTACTGCTAATCACCGTACCAATCATCAAATTTTGCCTTTTTCTAATTTTGGGTCCAAAACACTAACCTCATCACCCGTCTACTTATTAAATCCTCTCGGTGCGCCAATTCCCTTCTAAAGCTCGGCTTCGTACAGCCGAGCAATGAATGTGGGTTGTTTTGTGCCAGCGGCTGGATACGTCCCGCATTCGGGGCAGGGACGGGGGCTTACCCGGGCCGAGATCCCACGCACCACCTCGGCGTGGAGCCATCCAATGTCCCGATCTCGACCTGCCGGCACGTCTCAACAAAAAGTGGTCGCCATGACGACCCTTCCGATCGAGCTGCCCGCTCTGCCTAGTTGAGCACGGACGCGGCCATTCCAAGCGAGGCCCAGCGTGGATCGCGTACGGCGGTCCTTTCGAACCCGCCGTGGCTCGGATCCCCGCTGGTTCTCGCGGCACGCGAAGCCCGGCACGCACCGAGGGCCCGATTCGGCTAAATGTCGCTCTAACCGCTAACCCGGTTACCGTCGATGCCTCACCTGCATGCTTGCACGCATACGCTACCCCTGTCTTGCCCATACATCCAGCTGTTGCCATGCTCCTCGTCGTACCTTCTCTAACACACCCAGGTACACTCATTGCACTCACAGACTTGGTCACACACCTGACCACCGAACACTTTGGCACACATTCGTTGTTCGCACACCTCACCAACAAACCTCTTCGCGCCCCTTCCTCGGTCACCTCCTCTGTGACAATCACAGGTGTGCTTTCACTCGCACACCCAACCACGTGCCTCACGACCAACTCAAGTGTGCATTCCCACGCACGCTCTACCATTCCAGGTGTGCATCCTTCCATTCCAGGTGTACATCCTTGCTCACCTGTCATAACCAACTCATGCTCCGTGTCACTCTCACTACTCTCACCTCCACTCTCGGTCGCGCACTCACCCTTACTCTCGACAGCACACTCTTTCCTCATGCACCCGTCCGTTACACATCTTTCTCGCGCACACTCTCCCGTTACATCCTCTGTAACACTCACCACAGGCGTACACTTTCTCGTTACATCCTCTGTAACACTCACCACAGGCGTGCATTCCCCCTTACTCTTGACAGCGCACTCTTTCCCCATGCACCCGTCCGTTACACACCTTTCTCGCGCACACTCTCCCGTTACTTCCTCCGTAACACTTACTACACCGCGCTTCCATGTACCCCCTCGCACACGCGCTACGACCGACTCACTCTCGACAGCACACTCACTGGTCGGCGCGCACTTTTTCCTCACACACCCCATGGTCGGACATTCTCGCACACCTCTTTTTTCGCACACCTGACCTGTCACACACTTCACCAACGGCCTTTCATGAACACCCGGATCCACACCACCCCCCAAGCCGACTGAATCTCCCCTCACATCATGTACATTGCCACTCACCTCCGTACCTCGTCGTCGCACCTCCTCTGCCACCTGCAAACTTTTTATTTGGTTAGTGAGCACCTCATCATGATTTGAACACAGACCTTGTACATATTCCATGACTTCCTCCTTTATCTCCCTCTTAGTTTCCCCCCGTCTCTTCTTAATTTCACTCACCCCCTCTTCCACCTCCTCTAATTTTTCCTTTACCTCCTTCAGCTCCCGGTGCGCCCCCTCCATTTCTTCCTCCATCGCTACTTTAACCGTTTCTATGTGCATCCTCACCTCTCGGTCCTTCGTCTCCATTACTTCTGTCACCTCCTCCAACTTCTTCGTCAACCCCTCATGTACCATCTGACATTCCTTTTGTGTCGCTATTAATTCGTTCTTAATGTCTTTTTGTGTCGCTTTTAACCCCCCGATTATTTCCGTGTTCTTTTCCACTTGGTCCGCTAATTCCCTTTGTCCTACTGTCAGCTGCTCTACTCCCTTCGTCAGACCCTCTATGCCCCCCTGTAACCTCGCCGTATTATTTCTCACCTCTTTCTCCATACGCTTCTCCCCTCGCTTTACCTCCTCGCGTAGCCCCGAAACCTCCTCACTTACACCTCGTCGTATCCCCTCTTTCATCCCCTCCATCTCTTTTGTAGATGCCACCCTCATCTGTCCCAATTCATCCCTCTGAGCATCCAGTTTACTTTCTAACCCGATTTGCACCTCCTCTATCTGGTTCCCCATTCGTTTGATTTCCCTGGCAGATTGTTCCCCTATTTCCCGCAATTTGTCTTCCATCCTATTTTCTAACCCCATTAACCCATTTTTCACCTCTTTTATCCCATTGTCTAACCCCTCAAATTTAGCTTCTAGCCGTTCCCCCATTTCTCCCATTTTGCCCCCCATTACCCCCATACTGTGTTTCAAACCTCCAATTTGGTCTCCCATTTGTCCCATCAGGGCCCCCATCATTCTGTTTTCCATTTTTTCACTATTCTTCTCCATAAGGGCCTCCATTTGTAACATAAAAAGGTTCGGGTCCAGCAGCGGCGCTGCTACGGTCGCGGGCGTGGCAAAATTTGGTGCCGCTACACCCACGTGCGTGAGGACGCTATTTTGTGCGCCTGATACCCCCTCAATCACCTCCTCCATATACATTTCCCCGAGGTCCTGGGTCGATTCCACCCCGTCTATCTCTCCCACCGGCATCCGATCGCCTTGACCAGCCATGGCGCGATTTCAAAATTCGGGTTTTTCTTTTAAAACACAATTTTTTAGCAGCTCGTAATTTTGAGCGCGTTAACTTTTAAGCGCGCTTCGGGTCCGTATCTCACTCCCAACACCAATTGTTACTGTCGCGGTTAAGATGTTATTTTTGACCGAGCGGTTGGTATGACCGTGACCTAACAGTTCCCCCGATTCTTCCCCAACTCACCCGATTCACCCCAAACTTTGGCCGTATCGCACCGCAGCTGCCCAATCTGGAAAACTCTAAAACGACCGAATGCAAAGAGGAAAAGGAATAAGACGAGAAGACGGACAGAAGAGTAATGGGATTTATTATTTACACATATAATCAAGAAGGAGCAGTCACGATTATGTACAGGGACACGAGACGCAGGTGACACAGTGAATTCCTTATACAAGCTTAATTACCTACCCAGGACAGAACAAACAAAGACGACTCACACGGGGAATTGCAGAGTGGATTGGCTGGAAGGAGGTGTGTGGCTGGAGGGGGAGGATGGCACGGAGCTGGCTGGAGCTGGATCCCGCATGGGGCGTCGGGCTGGACCTCGACGGCCGCTGATGCCACCGATCCTGTCGTGTGCGCGGGATCACGGGTCGGGTCACGGGTCGGATCACGGGTCGGATCACGGTCAGAGCCGACGCGCTGGTGGGGGGTCTGGCGTGACGGGTTCTCTCCTCTCTCTTTTGTTTGTCCAACCACTCTTTCTCCAACGCAACCACTGAACGCAACCACTGAACGCAACCACTGAACGCAACCACTGACCACCCCTGACGACCAACTCAGCTCTTGTCATGGACCTCTCTACGCGCTCTTGCTCTGACGACCCAGCTCTTTCCTTTGTACTCGTCTCTCCTCTGTAAAAGCTCATCTGCCTTGGACCTCATCTCATCTCAACGGCTTGGGCTCCCTTTCGTCTGCCGGTAAAAGCTCCTCTCCTTTTGGACACGCCCTGCCTTGGGTTATATAGGCCCCGCCCCTCAACCTTTGCGAACCTCCCCGATCGCTCTTCCTCCGCCCTCTCTAGCCACACCCCTGGCTCATGGTTGGTCGAGTGGGGCTGGCTCACTCCTCCCCTCTATGACGAGGTGGAGACACGCCTTTCTTCTCCGACCCTGCCTCGTGGTCAATGGCGGTAATTGGAGCGGAGGTAGTTTCTAATCGACGAAAAGGGGGAATGGAGGTTTTGGGAATGGGAATGAAAGTTTTGGGAGTGGGAATGAAGGGAATCTATCTCTTTCACTGGTGCAATGGAGTATTTCAATTAATGGGAGACACAGCCTTACCCTAAAACACAGAATAAGATATAACTATTGAACAGGGGTATTCTATGATTGGCTGTGGTGTGGATGCTTTATGGACTAATTATGGGATGCCCTTTGACCTTTACACAGCTCCGGAGGCAGGAGGCGCAGAATAACCAATAATAATAATTCACACAATCAAAAAAATATACAGTCCTCATATCCGCAACAATATATATATGTGTGTGTGTGTGTGTGTGTGTGTGTGTGTGTGTGTGTGTGTGTGTGTGTGTGTGTGTGGCTAGAAAGCTCCAGGCCGTGCTCTCAAGGTATAAGCAGTCATGATGGATTCAAACTGATTCATACATCTCCAGCAACCTCAGCACCAGGAATGCACCAGGCACCACGGTTCCAGAAAGCTCAGATACAATGGCTTCGAACCAACCACCAACCGCAGCTCCATCAATGCCCTCAGACGTACCTCAAACAAAGCCATGCCAAGCTTGTGGTCGACAACATAGCGTCAAAGCACAATTTCCTGCACTTGGAAAACAATGCAGTGCTTCTGTTAAAATTAACCATCTTGCACAGGTGTGCAGGTCATCAAAGAGGCGGACATCATCCGTTCTTCAGATTGTTGAACTAAATGCATCTGACATTGAAAGATAACACACGGTGTACACCATCGAAAACAAAATGCCTTTCTGTCCTCCGCCAGGGAACAAATTCAAGGATTGTGAAGTTGTGATCGTGGGGATTTTGGTATCACTACTCATTGATGTAGGGGCAAAAGTCTCCATTGTGGGTGACAATCTCTACCACAAGTACTTTTTGTCTTATCCACTCGACTCTGTGCAATCTACACTTCAAGCCTACAAATGACTCCATAATTCGGGTTTTGGAAATGATAACTGTTCCCGTGAACTACAAATGTGTCAAGCTCGACAAGTTCACCTTTTTTGTTGCAAAAGGCATGGGTTTGGTTTGGTTTGGCAATGGGTTTGGGGAGTGTAAAAGTTGCTGTCACACTCCTCGAGTGGACCTTGCGGTTCCACTTGTGTCTCAAGGCTCGAGACGTCTACCTTTCGCTGTTCACGAATAAGTTTTCAAGGAGCTAAAATGCCTTGAATCTGAGAGCATCATTGAACGCATTGATTAGTCTCCATGAGGGTTGAATCTCGTCATCACAAGACGTAAGAATGTAGAGTTAATACTTCGTGTTGATCTTAAGTCAGTGAATAAAGCTGTTATTCCTGATAAATACCCACTTCCAAACATCAATGAATATAACTATCTGCTTCATTCCACAGTTTGACAGTGTTCACGAAGCTAGACCTAAGAGGAAGCTATACATACAGGTAACTCTTGAACAACAGCGCAGACATTTGACTGCATATATGACTCATGAAGGCACGTTCCGGTAGCGTAGACTCAGTTCATGCGGCCTCAGTTCTGCACCAAGTGCGTTTCAGAAGATAGTCGCTTCGGTCCTGTCTGGTATTGAGGGGACCTTCAACCTCCTTGATTATGTCCTCTACAAAAAAGACAAAGCAGAGCATGATCAGCGGCTGTATGAAGTGTTGTCACAACTAGTCAAGCACAACTTGACGCTGAATGAGGAAAAGTGTACCTTTGCTATGTCAGAGATCAACTTCTTAGAATATCATGCGACATCCAAAGGTGTGTACCCAAATTAGGACAACATCGAAGCAGTTCAGACTCTTCCTACTATGTCAAATGCAAAAGAGCTTGCATCATTCCTAGGGACTACAAAATTCTACCTCCACTTTGTACCCAAAACACATGGAGATCGTTTATCCTCTTCGTAAACTACTGCGCAAGGATGTGCCCTGGGAATGGACTCGTATACAACAGCAAGCGTTTATCACACTGAAGGAGGTCACATCTCCTCCAGTCCTCGTACAATTTGCTCCTAATGCAAGACGATCATCACGACAGATGCATCAGCTTCATCAGTGGGAGCAGGACTTTCGCAATGGATCACGGGTGACGAAAGGCCTGTAGATTTTATTTTTTTTTGTATACAAGATCGAGGCTCGTGAAAGAGCTAACATTAATCACAAAAAAAGTCAAACCGACACATAAATCACAAAAAATAAGGGGAGCGATAGACAAGATGGGGAGAGAGGGGGAAGGACACAAACACAACATTTGAGAGCAGGGACATCGGGAGAAATGTGGGAGGGGGAGGGCTTGGGGGGAGGTGGGAGAGGTATAAAACATATGAACACTGCAAGGACTTCCAGGAAAGAAGTTGGAATTTCAAAAAAAAAAGTGTAGGTTTTGGATGGGGGAAGTTAAGAAATGGTGGTGAACAGCTGTTTTAAAGACCTGGAGGGAGGAGTGGGATTGAAGGGAGTGGGGGAGTTTGTTCCAGAGGCGGGATAAAAGGGGAATGAAAGAGTGAAGGTGAGCAGAGAGCCTAGATTTTGGCAGTTTAACCATAAGAGGGTTGCAGCCAGATCTTGTATGACCTGAAGGAATATTGGGGGGACAGAGCACAGAGAGAGCTGGGGAGCAAGGCCGGAGAGGAGTCGGTAGAAGACAGAAAGACCACCAACCTGCCTGTGGTGAGTGAGTGAAAGGCCCTTGGAGTTAGCTTCATCGTGGGAGATTCCAATGATTCTGAACGCTTTGGTTTCAACAGCATGAAGCCGAGCTAGGGGTGAGGCAGGAGCACCAGCCCAGAGGGGGAAACAGTAATCCATTGAGCTGCGGATGAAAGCCTTGTATGTGGTGAGGAGCTCAGGTGTGCCAAGGAAGGACTTCGCACGACGGAGGATGCCCAGTCGGCGACTGGCTTTGGAGGCCAGTTTGGAAATGTGGTTTTCCCAAGAAAGATCATGGCAGATAGTGAGACCCAAAAGCTTGAGCGACAGAACTTCTTGGAGAGGATTGTTGAGAAAATAGATGGGAGGGTTTTCCAGTCGGTCCTTTCGGAGAGACATTGTAAGAGTGTGAGATTTGTCAGGATTGAAAGACATGTTCCACTTGTTTGACCAGTCTGTGATTTTGTCCAGGTCTGCAGAGAGTGAGGAGGCTGCAGACTGGCGATCTGAGGGATGAGGAATGGAGCGGCAGATAGTGGAGTCATCAGCAAAGAGATAGAGAGGATTTTCCAGAGAGTCGGAGAGATCATTGATGAAGACCAGAAAAAGCACAGGGCCCAGAACACTACCTTGGGGAACTCCAGCCAGAACAGGAAGGGGAGATGAGAGAAATGCATTCAGGGCCACACGTTGCCTACGACCAGAGAGGAAGTCCGCAAGCCATGAGTGGAGATTTCCATGGATACCATAGGAGGAGAGTTTGGTGAGCGAAGCAACATGTCCAGAGTAGAATGACCTGGTCTGAATCCAAATTGATGATCAGAGATCAAGCCATTGGAGAAGAGGAAGGATTTGATATCCGAAGCAATGATGGATTCCATGACCTTGCTGATAATTGGAAGCAGGCTGATTGGTCTGTAGTTGCAAGGATCTGTTTTTGCCCCTTTTTTGTGTAAAGCGGTAATGTTTGCTGATTTCCAAGATGCTGGCAGATGACCTTGAGCAAAAGAGAGGGTGAAAAGAACAGAGAGAGGGTGATGTAGAGTGGCAGAGCAGGGTTTTAGTACCCATGGGCTGATGCCGTCTGGTCCAGTTGCAGAATCAGAGTCGAGGTTTGACGAAAACTTCTCCACCTTGTCAGGAGAGAAGGACACTGAGTCCAGGAGCAGTTGGGTTCGACTGGGAAAGGTGGGAACAGAGAGAGATGGGTTTGGGACACAAAATTTTGAGGCAAACACAGAGTTGAGGCATTCGGCTTTGTCATGTGCGGTGTCAACTGTGTAGCCATTTGAGGTAAGGGAGGGGATGGAGAGGGAACAAGCACCAGAAAGGGATTTGACCAGACGCCACCAGGATTTGGAGGAAGGAGACAGGTTTGAGAGTTCAATCTTGAGTGTGGAGAGATAGTGCTTCCTGGCACTCCTGAGGGTAGACACACACTTGTTCCGAGCTTGGTGGAAGGAACTGAGATTGCCTTCAGTTGGATTTGCCTTCCAAGAGGCAAAGGCAAGTTGTTTCAGGGCAACTGCCTCACCACAAGATTCAGTGTACCATGGACGGGAGGAAGAGTAAGACAACTGAAGACGAGATGGGATAAATCTGTGCAAGAGAGAGAGCAGTTTGCTTTGGAAGAATTCCCAGGAAGAATTGATGTCAGAGGCAGTAGAGATGGGAAACCAGTCCAGGTGATTGATGGCTGCTTGCAGCCCGTGCCAGTCGGCCTGAGTGAAATGCCAGATTCGTCGGCGCTGAGGAGGCTCTCTGAGAATGGCCAGAGAGATGTCCACTTTAACAAGCACATGATCAGAAGAACCGATTGGAGCAGAAGAAGAGCAGCAGACATTTGCAGGGAACGTAGTCATCACCAAGTCCAGAAGAGAAGATACTCCATTGACTGAGATCCGGGTCGGGAAAATGACAGATTGTGTCAGTCCCAATGAGTCACAGAAGTCCTTTGCTGAGGTGCCATGGCTGGTGAGAGATGAACCCACACCCAGCCAGCTGGCATGATGACAGTTGAAGTCGCCACATATGAGGAAGAGAGAGTTTGGATGAGTTGATAGAAGTTGGTCCATGTTGTCCGACAGCGAAATGTAAATGGAGTCATCACTGTTTGGAGGACGGTACAGAACACATATGAACAAAGGTGGGAGCGGAGAGGAAGCCGTAGCCAGAGGTACTCCTGGGGGTGGGGTGGAGAGAGGGCAGTGCAAGGAGAGTGAGGAAAAGAGTTTTTGATAAAGATAGTCACCCCACCACCAGGACGAGGCTCAGGTCTATCATACCGGAGGAGGGAGTAACCAGGAAGAGATATTAAGGAATCAGACATCTTGAAAGAGGAAAGTTTCTGTTAAGCAGATCAAGTCTGGATTGTCAGAAGCAACCCGAATGGAGAGATCAATCAGGTTTGAACGAAGGCCGTGGATGTTTGAGGTCCATACCGTTAATGAGGAGAGATGGCGAGCATCGGGTGCAGGCCAGGGGAGACGAGGGGTAGGGTCAGATGAAGGATGAGAGGGGGAGGTAGGAAGAGCAGTTGATAGTATGTCAGAGATTACAGAAGAGTTACAAGAAAGGGAAGGATGAGGACGAAAGGTTTGATGGTGATGGGATGAGGCACAGTGAGGGGTTGTTTGAGGGGGGGGGGGGGCAGAGGAAAGTAGAAGGTTGGGGGAGGTGGAGGTATGAGATAGAAGGTAGATGAAGTGGGGAGGAGGCAGCTTTGAGAAGGTGGGAGGAGGGAGAATTTGGGAGGGATGGTTGGGGGGGAGATTTGGAGGGTAGGGGCAAGGGGGGAGATTTGGAGGGGAGGGGCAAGTGGGAGTTTAGGAGGGGCGGGGCAAGGGGGGAGTTTAGGAGGGGAGGGGCAAGGGGGAGATTTGGAGGGGAGGGGCAAGGGGGAGTTTAGAAAGTGGATGATTAATGAAAGATGAACATTTATAACAAATTGGGTTTGTTGTGATTTTCAAGTTAGCAATCTGTTTAAGAACGATGGAGGAGGGGTGGAATGAATAAGAATTTAGAGCATGTAGTGAGAAAGAATTATAAGAGATTGAATATATTTTTGAAATGGAATGAGTTGAAGAGGAAATTGAAAGGAGCCTTTTAAATAGGAATAAAAACAGCGTGTTGTAATAAACCACTGAATAAAACACTCCAGGGGAAAGTTTAAACATATTTAAACAGAACCGTGAATAACAATCTTATATTCACAAAAATACCAATGGAGAGAGGGAGCTGAGAGGGACAACCACGAGTCACTTGAACAGGGCAAAAGGTGGAAGGCAAGGATGGGGGCGGGGCGGGACAGCGCACATGGACAGAGGCAAAAGCACACGATGGGACAAAAGCACACGAGGAGAAAGGGAAATAAAAGTTGTTTTTTTTTGTGGGGGGGTGGCGGTTACAACGTTAGCCAAAGAGTAGATGTTCGGTGAAGTTTGGGGGAGAAGGGAACATAAAAAAACCTAGCAAAACCAGCGAAGGAAGGAACAAACTTCTCATACACTTTCAGAGACAGAACGCAAGTACTCCACAGGGGAACGCAACGCGTTAACATGTGTCTACGCATGCAAACACTGGCACGTATATTTGTATGGTCGAAGGTTCACTCTGTCTTTGATAAAGGTTGTCTTACCCGTGGCACCCGTGCGGTGATGTCAAAAGCACTACAGCAGCGCATGATGCATCCGCTCATGAGGGACATCCTGGGATCATCAAAATGAGACAGAAATGTTGTGATTCTGCAGGTGACCGGGTATTGACCAACGCATCGAACAGTTTGTGAAGAAGTGCGAAGCATTCATCCTCAATGAGAAAGCAGGAGATCCAAGTCCTGCTGCTCCTCAGCTTCCATCATGGGTGGAGAAACCGTGGCAACAACTACAGTTGGACATCTTCGGTGAGGTTCGAGTTGCACCTCACAACCGGAAATACTTAGTCGTAGTCAATGACTTTCACAGCAAATGGCATGAGATTGCAGCTACAAGCTTGATTACAACTTTGTCCATTATCAGCATCCTGGATAAGTTGTTTGCAAGATGGTGGCTTCCTGAGTCCATTATGACAGACAACAGACCTCAATTTATTTCTGAGGAATTCACACAATACCACAAGGCCAATGGCATCTAAACTCTTCACACTACACTGTATAATCAGCAGAGCAACGGTGAAGTTGAGAGGTTCAACAGTCACCAAAGAGAGCATAAAAGCAAGTCCTGCTGAAAGGCATTCGATCAAGCTATGGATACTCTGTTGTGCTCGTATTGTTCTATGCCTCATTCATTGACCGGGAAGATGCTCACGGAGTTAATGATTGGGTGCACCTTTCCCCTGCCACCTAATCTCCAAAAATCACCTACAGTCACGTGAAAGAGTAAGTACACCCCATGTAAAGTTTTTACTTTTTCAACATATATTTCAACATACAGCTATTTGATCTTCATTTCAACAATATTGATAGATAAAGGTGATGTAACATAACAAATATCATGAAACATTTACATTTTGTAGTCCATTGTATAATTTAAATAAATATAAATGCAAATTTCGCATGTGGAAAAAGTAATTACAACCCTACATTTATCACTACTTCAAATACCTAAAATTAGAATCAGGTGCACCAGCTCAGGTGCAAATGATTAGAACATCGTTAGAGAGGATCTTGGAGGAACCTGTCTTATTTAAACCTCAGACATTTGGTTTGGTTTGCTCTTTGTTGTTGAAGTGTGCGGCATCACCATGCCTAGATCAAAAGAGCTCTCTGAGGCCTTCAGAAAGAAGGTTATAGATGCCTACGAGTCTGGGAAGGGATTTGAAAAGATCTCCAAACAATTTGAAATCAATCATTCGACTGTCCGGAAGATCATCTACAAGTGGAGAAGATTCCAAACAACTGCCAACTTGTTCAGGCCAGGCCGCCCGAGCAAGTTCAGCACAAGAGCAGACCGCAAGATGCTGAAATAAGTCTTGAAGAACCCCAGAATGTCATCACGGGACCTACAGGTAGCTCTTGCCACTGTTGATGTCAAAGTGCACGAGTCTACCATTAGAAAGAAGCTGCACAAATTTGATCGACATGGGAGGTGTGCCAGGAGGAAACATTTGCTGTCCAGAAAGAACATCAGGGCAAGACTAAAGTTTGCCAATGAACACCGAGACAAAGTCCAGCATTTCTGGAACAATGTCCTTTGGACAGATAAGTCAAAGGTAGAGCTATTTGGCCACAGTACCAGAAGACAAGTTTGGCAAAAACCAAAGACAGCATTTGACCACAAGAACCTGATACCAACTGTAAAGCATGGTGGTGGAAATATTATGGTTTGGGGCAGCTTTGCTGCATCAGGGCCTGGGAAGATCACCATCATATAATCCACTATGAATTCTTCATTGTACCAGAGGGTGCTTGAGGATAATGTGAGGCCATCTGTCAGAAAGTTGAAGCTCAACCGAAGGTGGACCTTGCATCATGACAATGACCCTAAACATACCAGTAAATCCACCAAGGAATGGCTGAAAAAAAAGAAATGGAGGGTTCTGGAATGGCCAAGTCAAAGCCCGGATCTAAATCCCATCGAGATGTTGTGGGGGGATTTGAAACGAGCTGTGCATGCAAGAAACCCCTCAAACATCGCACAGCTGAAAGAATTCTGCATCGAGGAGTGGGCAAAAAATTCTTCCAGTCGATATCAGAGACTGGTAGAGTGGTAGACAGTTATAAGAAACGCCTCCTTGAGGTTGTTTCTGCCAAAGGGGGCAATACCACCTATTAGAGCCAAGGGTGTACTTACTTTTTCCACATGCGAAATTTGCATTTATGTTTATTTAAATTATACAATGGACTACAAAATGTAAATGTTTCATGATATTTGTTATATTATATAACCTTTATCAATCAATATTGTTGAAATGAAGATCAAATAGCTGTATGTTGAAATATGTTGAAAAAGTCAAAACTTTACATGGGGTGTACTTACTTTTTCACGTGACTGTATATCGGCAAATGCAAAAATATAAGCGATCGCAGTCTATCGCATAGCGACAGCAGAAAATGAAGGAATACACAGGTAATCGGTCGAGAGCAAAGTCACCTTCATTTGCAGTGGGCCAATGGGTCAGAGTGGAACACCCCAACCACGCACATAAACTAGCGACTTCACTATCACGTCCCCAACATATCTCACAACAACTGGGTCATCATAGCTACCTACTTGGAGATGGTACAAAGTGTAATGCATGAAATCTGGCAGCATCCAACCTGTAATATGTAGAGAATGATGGCAACTGCCTCTTCTATCCACAAACTCTTCATGATGATAATCATCACAATGATCACATCACAATCTCAGCATCACAATGATTCCGCTGGGCTGCAATCTGGCGAATACAGATCTTGTTGCGTTCGGAAGCGTCCTCAATACTTGAGAGATTTCCAGTGTATATGGACTTCCTAATCCATGAATATGGTGCAAACTTCCACATAATGAACTTTAAAATTTTGAACACATATCAGAGAAAATGTTGGTCGCAGTTTTAGGTAACTACGGATTTTGAAATGGATAAAGTCTTTATTTCAGAATGGGGGAAAATATGTTCTGTTTGAATAGGGTGTTTGTTGCTCCAGGGACATCAAGTTTGATGAGGTACCCTGAGTGCAGCGTTAACGAGACGCACAGACAAGACAAACAGACAAACAGACAGGGGTGAAAACATAACATCCGTCCACCTTCGGTGACAGAGGTAATAACGCTTGGAGCAAAGAAAAAACATCCGTCAATAAGGAGCATGCACATGTCAAGCTGAATGTTATTGCACAATAGATAGCAAAAACGAGTTACTCGATAATATACATGGAAACTTTATTAAGAGCATGTGAATATATACATATACGTAGTATATCGCTGCAAAGACATTAAAATTTATTATGTGAAGTATAGAGAAGGACATATGGTGACCAATGACCATGCTGTCTTGAACTTAGTGAATCAAGTTCCTCCCGATTTTTCCATATCCAGTATTATTTTGCAATTCTGCCAAATTTCAAAAAATGCCTCTGAGCCTTCCAATGGATCGGATTATTTCTTATTTGAAACTTTACACTCGAACAAATATTTTTACAGGTCCGAATTCCCGTCACTCGTAGTTTGACCCTGGAAAACTTAAGTTATGAGTTACATTGTTCCAGCTTCTTGATTTCACTATTTGTTGAATTTTAGTGGATTAAATATACTGGTAGATACAGTGAATTCAGAAAGTATTCAGACCCCTTCACTTTCTTCACATTTTGTTATGTTGCAGCCTTATGCTGAAATCGTTGAAATTCATTTTTTCCCTCATCAATCTACACTCAATACCCCATAATGACAAAGAGAAAACAGGCTTTTAGAAAGTTTTGCAAATTTATTAAAAATAAAAAACTGAAATATCACATTGACATAAGTATTCAGACCCTTTGCTATGACACTTGAAATTTAGCTCAGGTGCCTCCCATTTCTCTTGATCATCTTTGAGATGTTTCGACACCTTGATTGGAGTCCACCTGTGGTAAATTCAATTGATTGGACATGATTTGGGAAGGCACACACCCGTCTATATAAGGTCTCACAGCTGACAATGCATATCAGAGCAAAAACCAAGCCATGAGGTCGAAGGAACTGCCTGCGGAGCTCAGAGACAGGATTGTGTCGAGGCACAGATCTGGGGAAGCCTACAAAAAATATCTGCTGCATTGAAGGTTCCCAAGAACACAGTGGCATCCATAATTCTTAAATGGAAGAAGTTTGGAACAACCAGGACTCTTCTTGGTGTTGGCTTAGCAGTTGGGGTGCTGGCTTGGGATCCTAGGATCTTGGGTTCGAATCCCAGCCGATCGCTGAATTAACACCAGGGGGGTTGACTCAGCCTGTCATCCTTCCGAGGTCGGCAAATTGAGTACTAGTTTGCTGGGATGAATGATCACGGTGTGTATCCCGATTTAGAATAGGTACACCGTATCCCCACACATTGTAAGAGGCGACCAAGGGTTGGCGTCAGGAAGGGCATCCCGGCCATAAAAACATTGCCTCAAACAGGGAACCATGATTGTCATGGGGCCCGCAAGGCTAACACCGGCTCTAGCGGGGAAAATGGCCTTAAAACGATCATTCATTCATTTGATTGTATATAAATTATAATACAACAAACTTGTGAGATCACGAGAAGCAAATTTCAGAACTAGGATTTACAGTTTAAACTCCGTGCTACGTGTCAATGTGTCAGGTTGATGTTTAAATTCCTTTCCATCCAGATTCACTTTTTTCCTAATTACTATTTCTATCACCTTCCACAGATGTCCGTGAAGTTAGTGTTACGAGAAAAACTACTACCCCCATTTTCATTACTATCACCCCATAAAAAAACTCAAAATAATGATGAGCTTAAAGCGCGGTGCTACGCGCGCTTACTTGCTACCAAGGAGGAAGCGGACAACGCGGTTAAACAAAAGGGTCTTTATTCTCAAGAGGTCACTGTAGCACTGGCGCGCTCCGGGCTGCGCGCCCAGTGTATATCCTGAGGCCACGCCTACCCCTCGGGCGTGGCCGCCGCCCACTTGGTGCGCGGAATGATGTCACCACGCCAGTGGGCTTTCGTGTCCGCCACACGCGCCCCCCCAGAATTCCCACGCACCTGGAGGGCCAGTTTGCGGGGCAAACGGATGACCCGGCCGAAGCGCCCTCTGACGACCGGCGGCGTCCGGGGTGCAGGGATGCGAGCTGGGATGCCCCCGGCTGTACCCGGGATGGGTGCCGGACCGGGGGGTGGTGTGCTGGCGGTGCTGGGAGGTGCCGGGGGTCCGCCCGCCGGGGGGCGGCCCCGACGCGGGGGCCGAGCCACCGGCGGTGGGTGGTCCACGTCGAGGTGGGCCGGCTTGAGTCGATCCACCGAGACGTGGTCGGGAGTACCGCCGATGTCCAAGGTGAAGAATTTCACCCCGGTCTCCAGCACGCGGAAAGGCCCATTGTACAGGGGCCGCAGTGGTGTCCAGTGGGCGTCGTGCCGGACGAAGACATACTCCGCGGTGCGAAGCTCCGGGGCGACGTGCGTGGGTGGGTGCCCGTGGTGCGCCGTCGGCACCGGGGCGAATCTCCGGGCGGTCTCCTGCAGCGCGGAGCGCTCCTGCGCCACGGACCAAGGTGCTGTGGGGTCGGGGAGGAACTCGCCCGGCACCCGCAGCGGTTGTCCGAAGACCAACTCCGCCGTGGATGCGCGCAGGTCCTCCTTGGGCACCGTCCGGAGGCCCAGCAGGACCCAGGCGAGCCTGTCGACCCAGCCGCCGTCGCGGAGGGTGGCCCGGAGCGCGGCCTTCAACGAGCGGTGGAACCGCTCGCACAGGCCGTTAGCCTGGGGTTGGTAGGCCGTGGTGCGGTGCAGCTGGACCGCACGACCGCCCCCCAGAGCTCCGAGGTGAACTGGGGGCCGCGGTCGGACGAGTTGTCCGAGGGGGTGCCGAACCGGGCGACCCAGGTGGCGATGAACGCCTGCGCGACGTCCACCGCCGTCGTCGACGCCAAAGGCACGGCCTCCGGCCACCGGGTGGTGCAGTCCATCATGGTCAGGACGTGGGTGAAACCCCGCGAGGGGGGCAGAGGTCCCACCAGGTCCACGTGAACGTGGTCAAACCGACGTTCCGGCACCGCAAACGGGGCCAATGGGGCCTGGGTGTGTCGGTGCACCTTCGCGCGCTGGCATGCGAGGCACATCCTGGCCCAGCCGCGGACGGCCTTCCGGAGGCCATGCCAGACAAACTTGTCGGCGATCAACCTCTGGGAGGCCCTCGTGCCCGGGTGGGACAGGCCGTGGATGGAGTCGAAAATCCGGCACTGCCAGCCCGCGGGCACGATGGGGCGAGGCCGCCCGAGGGAGACGTCGCACCAGAGGGCCGTGCCCGTGCAGTTGAACGGCACCTCGGTGATGCGGAGGCCCGTAACGGCAGTCCGCAAGGCCTGGACGTCGGGGTCGGCGGCCTGGTCCGCCGCCATCCGGGCATAGTCGATGCCGAGGTGGACCGCATGGGCAACGGACCGGGAAAGGCAATCTGCCACTGGGTTGTCCTTCCCCACGATGTGCCGGATGTCCGTCGTGTATTCGGACACGGCCGAGAGGTGACGCTGCTGCCGGGCCGACCACGGCTCGGCGACCTTGCCCATCGCGAATGCCAGTGGCTTGTGGTCGAGGAAGGCTGTGAACACACGGCCCTCGAACAGATGGCGGAAGTGCCTGACTGACAGGTGGAGCCCGAGCAACTCGCGGTCGAAGGTACTGTACCGGCGTTCGGGCGGGCGAAGCTGCCGGCTGAAGAACGCCAGCGGTTGCCAAGCTCCGCGCACCCATTGCTCGTGCACCATGCCCACCGCGTAGTCCGAGGCGTCGGTGGTGAGGGCGATCGGTGCATCGGTCGCCGGGTGCTTGAGCATGGTGGCGTTAGCCAAGGCGAGCTTCGTGCCCACGAATGCCGCGTCCATCTGCTCGGTCCAGGTGACGTCATCTTTGCCCGGCTTCCCCCGGAGGGCCTCGTGCAACGGGCGCAGGAGCTGGGCGATGCGGTGCAGGAAACGGTGGAAAAAGTTTACCATGCCCAGGAACTCCTGGAGCCCCCTGATCGTGCGGGGGCGCGGAAACCCTTTCACCACCTCCACCTTGGCCGGTAGGGGGATGGCCCCGTGCCTGGTGATGCGGTGCCCCAAAAAGTCGATTTCGGCGACACCGAACCGGCACTTGGCGGGGTTCACGATCAGGCCGTGCTGGCCCAGACGTTCGAAGAGCATGCGGAGATGGTGTAGGTGCTCTTCGCGGGACGCGCTTGCGACGAGGATGTCGTCCAGGTATACGTACACAAAATCCAAGTCGCGCAAGACGCTGTCCATGAGGCGCTGGAACGCCTGAGCCGCATTCTTCAAACCGAAGGGCATCCGAAGAAATTCGAAAAGACCGAACGGCGTGATGACAGCCGTCTTCGGGATGTCCTCTGGCCTGACGGAGACCTGGTGGTAACTGTGTATGAGGTCCACCTTCGAAAAGAAGGACATATTCACCAAGCGGGCGGAAAAGTCCTGAATATGGGGGACAGGGTAGCGGTCGGGGGTGGTGGCGTCATTGAGACGGCAGTAGTCCCCGCACGGTCACCATGCCCCGCCGGGCTTGGGCACGCTGTGGAGCGGCGACGCCCACGCGCTCTCGGAGCGCCGCACGATGCCGAGCCGCTCCAGCGTAGCAAACTCCGCTTTAGCTACGGCGAGCTTCGTCGGCTCGAGGCGGCGTGCCCGGGCATAGACCGGTGGCCCGGCGGTGGGGATGTGATGTTCCACCCCGTGCTTGACAGTCCCCGCCGAGAAGGTGGGCCTCGTGAGGGCCGGGAAACCCGCGAGGAGGCGGGTGAATTCGTTCGCTGCCGGAAGCGTGCAGATGAACCTGGCCGGAACGGAACCGCTCAGCAAGCCGCTCGATGAGCCGCTCAGTGAGCTGCTCAACGAGGTGGGCAGCGCACACGCGAGCGAGCTGAACGTCTCAGCCCGGACAAGCCTTCTGTGCTTGACGTCGACCAACAGGCCATTGGCACAGAGGAAGTCCATGCCGAGCAGTGCCATAGGCACGTCGGCAGTGACGAACGACCATCGGAAAACCTGCCTTCCGAACCGCAGAGAAAGGCAGCGTTTTCCGTACGTGCGAATGGGCGTACCGTTGGCAGCAAGCAGCGCGGGGCCCCGGCCCGCGGGCTGCTTGTCGGACGTACTGGCGTGAACGACACTCACCTGCGCTCCCGTGTCGCACAGGTAATGGCGCCCGGATAAGGTGTCCGTTATGTATAGGAGGCTGTTTAATCGGCCGGCGCTCAGTGCCACTACCGGGGGCCGGCCCGGGCGTTTACCGACCTGCCGAATGAGCACGGCGGGCGACATTGCCGAGCCTCGTGGCCGAATCTAGCGTGGAAATGGCACCAGGTTTGCGGCGAAACCGGAGGCCGCGGTTTCCGCGGTGGTGGTGGGCGGGGCGTGGCGACCGCCATGAGGCGCCCCTCGGAGCAGGGGTGGGCACCCGCAGGAGGTTCGGGTTCGGGAGCCGTTACGGCCGCACCGAAACTCGCCCGCGTGTCCAAAGCTGCGTAGTACTTGTCGGCCTCGGCCGCGAACGCACGGGGTTCCATCGTCGCGGCACCAGCCAACGCGAGGCGGACTCGTGCCGGCAGCTGGCGTCGAAATAACGCCCGGAATAGAGCGTTCAGGGTTTCGTCGCCCATGAGCGACAGCATATGGTCCATTCGGACCGACGGTCGCGTGTCACAGAGCTCGGGGAGGTCCAAGAGGCGATCGGCCCGTGCGTCCACGGTGAGGCCGAACGTGGTGAGGAGGAGACGCTTGATCGCCTTGTACCTGTCGTGGGCCAGTGGGTTCCTCAGGACCGACACGACGCGGGCGGTCGCGCCGGCCCCGAGGGAGGCGACCACGTGGCAGTATCGTGTCTCATCTGCCGTGATGCGTCGAAGCCTGAACTGGGCTTCGGCCTGCAGGAACCAGCTCTCCGCCTGAGCTTCCCAGAACTCGGGGAGCTTCATTGCCACCGCATTGGTTGCCATGTCGGGTGGTCAGCGACGGCTGACCAGAACGTCGGAGGTCACCAATTAAAGCGCGGTGCTACACGCGCTTACTTGCTACCAAGGAGGAAGCAGACAACGCGGTTAAACAAAAGGGTCTTTATTCTCAAGAGGTCACTGTAGCACTGGCGCACTCCGGGCTGCGCGCCCAGTGTATATCCTGAGGCCACGCCTACCCCTCGGGCGTGGCCGCCACCCACTTGGTGCACGGAATGATGTCACCACGCCAGTGGGCTTTCATGTCCGCCACAAGATTAATATTAAAACGCAGAAGGCAGCCTGAATGTTAACAAGGAGTGGAGATGCAACCGCTGACCACCGGGTGTTAATGACACAGTTGCTTTTACAGCACCTCACGTTGCCGCGAACGGCGTATCTGAAGGCACCAAGCCTGCATCTCCTGTTTTATATCTGCGATTATTATACAATTCAGAATAATGATGAGATTAATATTACAACTCAGAAACCAGTCCGAATAATAATAATGAGTGGAGATGCAGCCTCGGAGCATCTGCTGTGAACAACACCACTGTTCTACAGCACATCCGGTTGCCGTGAATATTGTATTTGAATGTGCCAGGCCGGCATCTCATGTTGTGCATCTTTGATTATTATTCCAGTAAAATAATTTGGAATTGGAATGGCGCCTCTGCTCTGATCCATCTACCTCATCACCCTGCACCATCACACCGGAATACTGTTATAGTGCAACATTTTGGCGAGCCAGGTAGGAGGAGTTTTTCATCAAGCACAAGAGCCTGAACCAACTCCTCGAGTGAATCGAACCTTTATTGGCGCTGAGGAAGCGCCTTTAGCGATTGACTTCCAGCCAGTGTAACGCTAATTCCTGTCACAGGAATTCTGAGATCATATAAGTGGGCGTGGCAGTTCCTGATTGGTTCGTGTTGGGGAACGCCTTCTCGCTGCCGACGTGACGTAAATTCGCGCACGCGCACTGGTGATTGGCGCTGAGGAAGCGCCTCTAGCGAATGACTTCCAGCCAGTGTAACGCTAATTCCTGTCACAGGAATTCTGAGATCATATAAGTGGGCGTGGCAGTTCCTGATTGGTTTGTGTTGGGGAACGCCTTCTCGCTGCCGACGTGACGTAAATTCGCGCACGCGCACTGGTGAAGCTTACTCGATCTTACTCGATCCCATATTACATGTACTTTCATTGCATACAAATTATACTTCCTCCTAGAAATTCCATGCCCGAACCTCAGCGCAATCCAAGAGGATTCACTTGTTTAAAAAACAAAACAAAACAAAAACAAATGGCTACAGAGCAAAAGCTGTTGTCCAAGATGAATCTCGAACAGCTGCAGGAGAGTGCCAGTACTGTGTTAAATGAGTTAGACCAGGACCAGCTTATTGAGGCCTGTAGTTATTTGAAATGTTTTTCAGGAGAAGATGAGGCTTGGAGACAAAAGAACAGGCGCACTTTGATCAGAGCAGCAGAACGTGAGTTAGACGTTGTTGAAGAACAACAGGAATGGGTTGAGGCACAACAGTTTTTGCAGAACTTCCTGGCATTTGTGGAGACACTCGGAGAAACACATACCAGGAACCTGGAGACACAGTGTCAGCACGCCATCAGTTTGAGCTCCTGAAAGCACAATGTTATGGGTTGCAGAAGTCCCAAGAAGAATCCAGAGAGGCATTGGAGGAAGGTCTGAGAGCCCTCAGCCTAAAACTGGAAGGACGGGGCAGTTACTCAACAGAAGTCCTCACACCGACACTAGGTAAACTCCCAGAAGTGACAATTCGACGAGAATTCAAAATTCAGGGACAAATTGGGGAAGGGGGTCAAAAGGATAGGCTGTCTTACACAAATCTCATGCACCAGATTGAGGCAGGCCTCTGCAAGAGACATGGGGAATCAGAGATTGTTGATGCAGTAATAAAAGCAGTCAGCCCAGGACTGAGTTTGCGAAATATGTTGGAGATCAAGAATGACTTGACACTAGGGAAACTGAAGATCATTCTGAAGGGGTACTTCAAAGAGGAAAGCACAACTGATCTTTATCAGCGGATGGTTAACATATCACAGAGGCCCAGAGAGTCTGCACATAATTTCTTGTTTCGGGCCATTGAGCTCAAGGAGAAGTTGTTGCTGGCATCGAAAGAGAACGAAGCTGAAGAACAGTTTAAGCCTGAATTGATTCAAAATAAATTTCTCAGATCCCTAAGCACAGGGATACTGAACAACAATTTGAAATTCCAGATAAAGCCATACCTAGACGACCTGAACTCGACAGATGAACTACTAATTGAAAAGATGGGTGAAGCAGCTAGCTGGGAACAGGAGAGACAACAGAAACTGAGAAATCACACCAACCTCAAAGTGATGGTGATGTGTGTTGTGTTGACCAAATGGTCCAGGAAGGAAGGAGGGTGCAGGTGGCACCAGGTGAGATTGCACAGGTGTGCAACTGCAGGTGTATGGAGAATGGTTGTGTAGATTATATGGAGTATGGAATGGATGGTCGTGGAGTGAGTATGGTGGAAACTGTGGAGTGGAGTGGATGGTGCGAAGGTGTGGATGGGGGAAAGGAGGATGGACCTCATCACGAATACCCGGGGAGGGTAGTGTAAGTGTTAGGTAGAGGGTACAGGTAAATTGTGGTTGGATATTGGCATCTGTGGTGCGTGTGGAAGAATGGAGTTTGAATGGGTGCATTAGTGTCATGGAAATGGCTGGGCGTGTAGCCTGTTAGTGCGTGTAGTTGAATGGGCACTCCACCACTGTGAGGATGTCGGCCAGGTGAGGCCGCAGGTGGGCTCTGGGAGCCGGTAGAGTTGTTGTGGATGGGGCCCGATGATCCGGAGGACGGACCCGGGTAGCCCAGTGCCAGAGGGCACCGAGGGGTGACAGAGCCAGGAGGGGCCTTCCCCAGTTAGATAGGTTAGGGCGAGGAGCTAGGTAAGCTCGGGTGGCAACTACAGTGGTGGAGGTGTGCAGGTGGGTAGACCTGCTGGGAGAGCTACACGACTCAGCCCGCAAATCGTGCAAGGGCACCGGGAGATGAATCGGGGGAGTGAGACCCCAAATTGATAAGCACCACAGTTTGGTCAATGGGAATTTGGTTCTTAAAACCGCATCGAGTAAGTTGGCCAATGGGTTGGCAGGGAAAGACCCCGGGTAGTGTAAAGTGTATTAAAGTCATTTAGAAGGTAGTTAGGATGGAGATCTCCTCGCACCATCTGCATCCACTCACCTGGGATGATGTACCTCCACACCATGCCAGGTGGTTTTTATTATTTTATTGTGCAGATGTTTTGGATTGTGAGATGCATCATGACGTGGGTGTGACATTGTGCTGTTGTTCCATCTCTCCCTCCTTATGAGGATTGATGATGAATTGGTGATGGCAAATTTTTAAGTAGTGGGAGTGAAGACGAATTTGGTATAGGGGAAATGTGGGGAAGACGTGACAGTAGTGACGAATTTGTAATGTGTAGATTTTGTACATATGGGGTAAGGGCAAGGGTAGTGTAGGGCACATGTGGGGGGGCGTACGGTAGGGATGAGCTTTTCTCCACTCCGTCTCCATACGCACCTCGCCTTGCATTGCCTTTATTGATGTGTACCCTTGTGACCTTACCCCTCGCTCACCTGTCTTTCACCCCCCCCCCCTTGTCTCCCACACGAGGACTGTGCGCCACTGGGCGCCGAGGGGAGCGTGCGGGAGTCCGCCATTGTGCGCCCGAAACTCTCGCAACCACAGCTGTCTGCATCGATGCACCACGTATGGACCACATGTCTGTGGCTGAGCACCACTTGTGGACCCCATGGGTTGGGGCATGGCCCCTCTGCTGGAACCGGCCATGAAGGCCCGAGATCTTGCTGGCAGACCTGGGTCACAGGGCACCTATGCCCCACAGGTGAACCACAATAGTTGGCCCTGTGGGCCATAAATAAATAAAAACGGACACGTTTTGTGCAAGTTTTATGTCCAAGTAGGCCACCAGCGAAGAAGATGACAACAACTGGAAGAGAGCATTAGCCAGCAGAGGGAGCCGAAGAGCAAGACCGACACCAGGGGTTTGGTTCGTTATTTTTATTGAACTATGATGACTGTGCACCGATTGGTGCTTTGGTGCATTTTGGGTGCTTTATGGTGCGTCGATGCAGGGCAGACTGTCTCCCCCCCCAAAAGAACAATCACAGGTCCTGGGTTAGTTTTGTAAAGAAAATAGAGTAATTGTAAATAATACTCCCCCATCGTAAATGTATAGTTTGAAGACCATTCCGCAATTCGGTTAGCTGTGGGCGTGAGTCTGTTAGGCAGGGTGCAATGGAGCAGGGGGACATACTTATTTGTGTTTTAAAACTGTTACACTCAGGGTCAGGTTAAATGTAGAGGGAACTACACCTACGTGCCACACTAAAAGTAAAGGTAATAGGCCCGGGACGTGCCTAAGAGGAGGAGGGTGCAGTGTTGTGGATATGAGAATTGTGTTTTTTTATTGTGTAGTACATTGTAAAATATCACCCTCCTTCCTCCAGTTGTGTATAACGGTCAAAGTGCATCCCGTAATTAGGGCATAAACAATCACGTTAGCCAATCATAGATTTCCTCCTTGTTGGTAGTTTATTTCCTTATTCTATGTAGGTTAAGGCTGTGTCTTCCATTAATTGACACTCCATTGCACCGAATTCAAATAGATAGATCCCCTTTCATTCCCATTCCCAAAGCCTCTACTGCCAACTGCATTTGCCGCCATTACGGCATGGTCAGCTCGGGGAAGAAGGGCATGCCCGCCCATCGTCATCAAGGGTGGAGCCAGAGAGCCCGTGCCCACCAATCGGACTGTGGAGAGCGACCCGATGGGCGTTTCCTGGAGGCCGGCGGCTTGATCGCCCGAGGCGTTATATAAGCGCGCGCGGAAGCCTTTGAGGGAGTTCTGAGAGTTGCGCCAGAGACGGCAGAGTTGAGTTGCGCTAGAGACGGCAGATGAGTCGAGACGAGCCCTCGGAGAGAGAAGGGAGACGCATCCTGAGGTGAGCCAGAGAAGCAGCTTTGGCTCCACCAGCAGTTTTGGCTCCACCAGCAGTTTTGGCTCCACCAGCAGTTTTGGCTCCACCCATAGTTTTGGCTCCACCCGCAGTTTTGGCTCCACCAGCAGCTTTGGCTCCACAAGCAGCTTTGGCTCCACAAGCAGCGTTGACTCCACCAGGCAGCGTGGGCTCCACCAGGCAGCTTCAACCCGTTACCCCGCGGGAGCCAGGTTGCGGTGGCATCGGTGGCCGTCGAGGTCCAGCCCGACGTCCCATGCGGGATCAAGCTCCAGCCAGCTCCGTGCCTTCCTCCCCTTCTCTGCCGTCCCAAACCATTCCAGCAAATCGTTCCTGCCTCCATTCCCCATTCGTGTGAGTCCGTCTTTGTTTGTTCTGCCCTGGGTTAAGTAAGACTGCATAGGTAAGCTAAGTTTCACTGTGTCCTTCTGGTCCGTCCCTCTTTCTGCATTATTTTATTATCTTTCCTTCTTCCTTGGTTATTTTGGTCCTGTAAATAGTAATAATAAATCATATTCGTATTTCCTACCTCTTGTCTTCTTCTTCTTCACATCCGTCGTCTTTGTCTTTTCCAAATTGAATACCTGTGGCACGATGTGGCCAACGTTCAGAATCGGGTTAGTCTTTGTTAACGGTTCGGGCCGCGGCTGCCATCCGCTCGGCAATCAAGTAACATCTTATCCGCGGTCGCGAACGAAGCTACCCACCGGCCTTTCCGGGGTCCGCGGTGCAGCTTCAGGGACCACGTCGGTCAGCAATAATCGAGGGGACTAATCCCCCCTCAAAGGGGAACCATAGGCTGACGTTGGGTTCCGCAACAATATATATATATATATATATATATATATATATATATATATATATATATATATAGATAGATATATATATATATATATATATATATATATATATATGTATATATATATATATATATATATATATATATATATATATATATTGTTACAGATCTGGGACGATGGCTCTCCCGTTAGCAAGGGGGGTTAACCCCTTGTCCGTTATACTGGCCGTTGCTGATCCTGGGGGTCTGTGACGTCACTGGTGGTCAGCCACGACCAGGGTAATCGGGCCAGAGGCCCAAAAGAAAGACCCCCCGAATACCTGCTTACCGTGACCTCCCAACCAGCGAGGAGACAGCCCCGCCCGAGTCGCGACGGTAATGGACACGCTGAGCGAAGCGAGTCACAACCCAGGCCATTAACAATTACTAACCCGATTATAGCGGTTTTAATCGTGCCACGTAGACCAATGGAAAGAAAAGACTAAAGCAAGTGGATGAAGACGAAACCAAAGCTTGGAGAAAGAGCACACATTTATTATAACAACCACCAGAGGAAAAGAAAGATCAAAGTTGTACAAAGGTAGATGGATGTAAAAAGAACACAGGGCAGCCTTATCTATAGTCTTACTTATACCCAGGACAGAACAAAGACAGACTCACACGGGGATGATGACAGGAATGGAAGGAGAAGGTCCGTTCAGCTGGCAAAGGCGGCCAGTTCGGCTTGTTCAGCCGTCGAGGTTCCGTTCCGACCTCACGTCATGGTTTAAAGCGAACCCGACAACCGCTGGAACCAACGTGGTTGCGTCGACGCCACGACCCTCTCGCTCTCTCAGTAATGATGGGATTTCCTCTCAGGCAAGGCACGATCTCTCGCGTCAGGCAACCCTCCTGTGCTGTGCACTCATCACCTCTGCTGGTCTCAAGCCTTCTCTCTTCCCATCTCCTCCCATCTCTTTATGCGCGATCCTCGAACGCATATATGAAGCGGGGTCGTGACACGCCCTCGGCCGTTTGGGTCCCGCCCACGTGCTCTGTTTGTAGCCTTATTTGGTAACGGAGCTGAACAGCTCCACCCTTGTGGTGAGCCACGGCCACGCCTCTTCTCGGCGACCCCACCTTCTTGTCCAATGCAGAGCACCAAGGCCAGTGAGAGGGCGCGCACCCCACGCTTGTTGAGCTGTTTGCAGAGAGAGTTTGCTGGGGTATGGCGTTTATTGAAAGGGAGCTATCCTTATTTGTTAATGCAACGTGGTGTCAATCTAGTGGATACAGAGCCTTAATTAAACATAGAATAGGAAATAATTAGCAAGATGATTCTAAGATTGGCTGCGTGTTGCGATGGCCTAGGGTGCGATATTTAATAATTAATAAAAGGGGATAATATTACAAAGGGGGATATTTACAAGTGAGGGGGGGGGGGCTTCCCAAATCGGTAACACTGCACCCTCCCCTTTCCCAGGGCCGCCCCTGGCCCGATAACTTTACTTTTAGTGTGGCACGTAGATGTAAAACCCTCTGATATTACACTGACCCTGAGTGCGACAGTTTTACCAGGGAATTAAATATGTCCCCCTGCCACGTTGCATTCTGTCTAACAGACTTACACCCACAAACTAACCGAATTGCGGAATTAATTTCAAACTACACATTTACGGTGGGGAGCTTATTTACAAGAGACTGCACTATTTGGTATTTACAACACTAACCCAGGACCTGTTCTTTTGGGAAACAAAATGTAGATGTTGTTTTTGAAAAGGAGAGGAAAGGCATGCATTGCACTGCACCGATACACCAACCCACGGGTGCTCTGAGGCACGCATTGATATGCAGCGCAACCTCAGAGCACCGATAAAAGCACCATAAGCACCAAGAAAGCACCACACCCAAAATACAGCCATGCAGTTAGCACGATCCAGTGCACAGTTATTTCAAACAAAGTTCAAATGTCACTGGTGGTGTCAGCACGGCCGATGGTCCGCCGTGCTCTGATGGTCTGCCGATGGCGATCTTCTGTCTTCTTACTTGGCTGGACTTCCTGGTGTGCGGCCTATTTAGGACTAAGGGGAGAAAGCACAGAAAGGGCACAAAAGTGTCCACCTTTTTTATTTATGGCCAACAGGGGCCGACTACAGGGTGGTCCACCTGTTAGGCTTAGGTGCCCCCTCCCGAGGTCCGCAAGCCAGCATGCTGGCAGCAAAGATGCCAGGCCCCATCCCGTGGGGTCCATAAGTGGGTGGTGCTTGGCCACAAAACCCGTGGTCAATACGTGGGTGGCCACACAGATCGTGTGGTCCATAGGTGTACCGGTCCAGTCAGCAGGCAGCGGAAGTGCGGGTACACAAATGCAGCGCCGGCACATCCTCCCCCCCAGTGCCCAGAGCACACGGTCCTCGGGTGGGAGACAGGGAGACAGAAGACAGGTGAGTAATGGGTCAGGGTGCAAGGGTACACATCAAAACAAGGCAATGCAGAATGAGGGGTGCATGGGAGCGAGCTGAGAAAGGTTCGTCCCTACGTACGCCCCCCACATGTGACCTACACTGCCCCCCTTGCCCCTCCCCGTATTTACGAAAACCTACACATTACACTACACCTTACAAATCCATCGCTATCTGTCTCGTCTTCCACATATCTCTCTTAATACCAAATTCGTCTTCACTCCCACTAATCCAAAATTTACCATCACCCAATTCATCATCAATCCTTATAAGGAGGAAGAGATGGAATTACGCACAATGTCACACCCACGTCATGATGCGTCTCACATTCCAAACATTTGCACAATAAAAATAATCAAACCAACCTGGCATGGTGTGGAGGTACCGTCACCTCAGGTGAGTGGATGCAGATGGTGCGAGGAGATCTCCATCCTAACTATCCTCTAAATGTTATTAACACACTTTACACTACCCGGGGTCTTCCCTGCCAATCCATTGGCCAACTTACACTATGGGTTCTAAAAACCAATTCCCATTGACCAAACTGTGGTGCTTATCAATTTGGGGTCTCACTCCCCCGATTCATCTCCCGGTGCCCTTGCACAATTTCCGGGCTGGGTCGTGCAGCTCTCCCAGCAGGTCTACCCACCTGCACACCTCCACCACTGTAGTTGCCTCCGAGCTTACCTGCTCCTCACCTAACCTATCTAATTGGGGAAGGCCCCTCCTGGCTCTGTCACACCTCGGTGCCCTCTGGCACTGGGCTACCCGGGTCCGTCCTCCGGATCCTCGGGCCCCATCCACAACTCTACTGGCTCCCAGAGCCCACCTGCGGCCTCACCTGGCCGACATCCTCACAGTGGTGGAGTGTCAACCAACTACACACACTAACAGGCTACACGCCCAGCCATTTCCACAACACTAATGCACCCATCCAAGTACCATTCTTCCACACGCACCACAGATGCCAATATCCAACCACAATTTACCTGTACCCTCTACCTAACACTTACACTACCCTCCCCGGGTATTCGTGATGGGGGTCCATCCTCCTTTCCCCCATCCACACCTTCGCACCATCCACTCCACTCCACAGTTTCCACCATACTCACTCCACGACCATCCATTCCAATACTCCATATTTCCCACACTCCATGTAATCCATACAACCATTCTCCATACCTCCTGTAGTTGCACACCTGTGCAATCACCTGGTGCCACCTGCACCCTCCTTCCTTCCTGGACCATTTGGTCAGCACAACACACATCAATATCACTCTCTCAAACACTGCTCCACACACCTGTTCAGTTGCAAACCTGTGCAATCACACCTGTTCCTCACACACGGCATCATCTGAACTACCTGTTGCCCTGCTAACTTAGTGCTCCCCGTCTTCCCTTTAAACTTAGCACATACCACGTCATTATCATCCATACTAATCTACCTGCGTCCCCACTTCAAGTATCATTGTCACTACCTAATCTTCCTGTTACCTAAGGTCATCTTCTCTAGGTCCCTACACACAATATCCTAACCCTCCCGGGCTAGTTTTCACTGCCAAACCCCATAAGTCGATTGCTCCTTTGCCCCCGCTGTGAGGGATGGCAAAGTTGCCATCCCACCACATCGGGCATCTTCCACTACCAATTTTGCACACCAAATTCCAGCTAATTAAAAATTTGCCAATCACTACCAATCATCACTCTGCCAATCCTTTGCCAATCATCAAATTTTGTTTTTCTAATTTCGGGGCCAAAACACTATCATCATTACAGTCCGCTTTAGCCTAGCCTCGGTGCGTCGTCACATCATTAAACTCGGCTTCGCAAAGCCGAGCAATGAATTTGGGTGGTTTGGTCGCCTGTAGTTGGATCCATCCGGCATTCACGACTCTGGGGAGGAGGCATGCTCGGGCCGAGGTTCCACGCATCATCGCGGCTCGGTACCTTGCGGTCCCGGGCCCGATTGCTCGATCTCGCCCGGTCGGAACCCTGCCCCCACGAGGGGGAACCGTGCCGCTTCCTCCAACCTGTCCCTGAACCGGACCGGTCGCCTCGCCCGACAAGGCCCGGACTCGACCGTGCGGGGCGGGGCCAAGCCCGAATCGGCAACGATGCTTCGAAGAGAAGCGACGCAGCATCGATCCGTGCCGGGCCTAGCATCCAACAAAGTGCACCGCGCCCCGAGTGCTCGCATCGGCTATCCGTCGCCCTAAACGCTGCCCCGTTCAATGTCGATGCCTTACTCGCATGCTCACACACACACGCGACCCTTTTGACACTCACAAAACCCGGCGTCTCGGCGCCTCCAGTGCATCCCACACACTCCGTCCATTCCACCACCACACTCCCTGTTACACACCACACCTCTCACGCACCCTCTTGCGCAAACTCGCCGTTCGCACACTTCATTCCACACCTCTCCTCCGTTACGTCCTCCGTAACACTCACCATGGGCGTGCACTCTTGCATCCACCCACTCACGCGCTCCGATGTGCCCTGCCGCACACGTGTCACAACCAACTCAGGTGTGCGTTCTCGCACACTCTCAACCATTCCAAGCGTGCATTCTCGCACCCGCTCCACCACCAACTCACTCTCCGGGTCACTCTCACCCTCGCACGTACACTCCGTATCGCTCTCACTCTCTGTGTCACACTCCGTACACCCCGACGTGCATTCTCGCTCGCACTCGGTTTCACACTCGCACTCCGATGTGCCCTCTCGCACTCGCACCACAACCAACTCACTCTCTTGGTCACTCTCACCCTCGCACGTACACTCCGTATCGCTCTCACTCTCTGTGTCACACTCCGTACACCCCGACGTGCATTCTCGCTCGCACTCGGTTTCACACTCGCGCTCCATAACACGCTCATTCCCCGATGCACACTTTTTTTTCCACAAGCGCGCCATTTCCACTCACAGGGGACCCTTCACCAATGCCCGGATGCTTCCTCGATCCCAAGCGCGCGAAAATTCTTTTGTCGCCAAACATCCTCTTACGAAATCTCCCCGCACAATACACAGCACGACTCACCTGGGGGATTCTCTTCTCCACGCGCACCTGCAAATCTTTATAAGGATTAGCAAGTACGGCATCAGGATGTGAACTTAGACTTTGTGCACAATCCATTCCTTCCTCCTGCCGCGAGTGCTTTTCTAAGTCCCCGGTCGCTCCAATTTCAATTCCCAGCACTTTTTCTTTATTCACCTCGACGACCGCTGGCTTTAATAAAATTCCCTCTTCTACCTCAACGGTCACCGGCTGCCCCATACCCCAGGTCGCGATCTCCATCCCCGTCATTTTACCAGGGCTTTTCTCCGCTTCGCTCAACCAGCGCTTCTCGACCCGCTTTACCTTGTCGTGCACCCCTGGGACCTGCTCGCCCGATCTGCCCCCAAGGTTCTCCCCCACTGCCAAATTGGTCCCCATCTTCCTTTTTGACTCTGCATTCATTTCTTTTAGTTCCATAGTCATTTGAACACCCATGTCGTTAATTTTCCTGGTGGATATGAGCCCCTGGGCATACATTTTGTTTTCCTCATTCCATTGGGTCCAAAATTTCGACAAATTTGCAAAAAATGGATCCCAGACCGCTGACAACGCAGGCTCGACTGCCGCAACCATGTGCGAAGCGCCATTTTGTGCGCCTCCAACCTCGTGCGCGGCGTCGCCATTTTGTGCACCTGCAACCCCCACTGTTAGTGTTACACCTTCTCCAACCTCCTCCCTGGGGTCCTGGGTCATTAACTATACCTTAGCTTCTAACCCCACCGGCATCCAGTTGCCTTGGTCCTCCATGGCATGACTCAAATTTGGGATATTCTAAAATTTCGGGCGCTCTTAATTTTGACCAAATTTTTTGATGTTAAATAAAAAATTTGGTTCGGGCCTCAAATCTCACTCCCAGACACCATTTGTTACAGATCTGAGACGACGGCTCTCCCGTTAGCAAGGGGGGTTAACCCCTTGTCCGTTATACTGGCCGTCGCCGATCCTGGGGGTCTGTGACGTCACTGGTGGTCAGCCACGACCAGGATAATCGGGCCAGAGGCCCAAAAGAAAGACCCCCCGAATACCTGCTTACCGTGACCTCCCAACCAGCGAGGAGACAGCCCCGCCCGAGTCGTGACGGTAATGGACACGCAGAGCGAAGCGAGTCACGACCCAGGCCGTTAACAATTACTAACCCGATTATAGCGGTTTTAATCGTGCCACATAGACCAATGGAAAGAAAAGACTAAAGCAAGTGGATGAAGACGAAACCAAAGCTTGGAGAAAGAGCACACATTTATTATAACAACCACCAGAGGAAAAGAAAGATCAAAGTTGTACAAAGGTAGATGGGTGTAAAAAGAACACAAGGCAGCCTTATCTGTAGTCTTACTTATACCCAGGACAGAACAAAGACAGACTCACACGGGGATGATGACAGGAATGGCAGGAGAAGGTCCGTTCAGCTGGCAATGGCGGCCGGTTTGGCTCGTTCAGTCGTCGAGATTCCGTTCTGACCTCGCGTCATGGTTTAAAGCGAACCCGACAACCGCTGGAACCAACGTGGTTGCGTCGACGCCACGACCCTCTCGCTCTCTCAGTAATGATGGGATTTCCTCTCAGGCAAGGCACGATCTCTCGCGTCAGGCAACCCTCCTGTGCTGCGCACTCATCACCTCTGCTGGTCTCAAGCCTTCTCTCTTCCCATCTCCTCCCATCTCTTTATGCGCGATCCTCGAACGCATATATGAAGCGGGGTCGTGACACGCTCTCGGCCGTTTGGGTCCCGCCCACGTGCTCTGTTTGTAGCCTTATTTGGTAACGGAGCTGAACAGCTCCGCCCTTGTGGCGAGCCACGGCCACGCCTCTTCTCGGCCACCCCGCCTTCTTGTCCAATGCAGAGCACCAAGGCCAGTGAGAGGGCGCGCACCCCACGCTTGTTGAGCTGTTTGCAGAGAGAGTTTGCTGGGGTATGGCGTTTATTGAAAGGGAGCTATCCTTATTTGTTAATGCAACGTGGTGTCAATCTAGTGGATACAGAGCCTTAATTAAACATAGAATAGGAAATAATTAGCAAGATGATTCGAAGATTGGCTGCGTGTTGCGATGGCCTAGGGTGCGATATTTAATAATTAATAAAAGGGGATAATATTACAAAGGGGGATATTTACAAGTGAGGGGCGGGGGGGGGGGGGTTCCCAAATCGGTAACATATATATATATATATATATATATATATATATACACACACTTTATACCCCTTTAAAAAAAGTTATTTTTAATTCTAACATGTTGGCTCAATGGCCTAATGGATGAAGCATCCGACTCCCAAGATGGGGAATGTGGGACATCGTCTTGAATAAAGTCTTGTACGATGAACAAATGCATTTTGTTAGTATTTAAAATGTATCTTGTGAAAAATGCAAGGGGCATGGAAAAGGCCCCTTTATATGGTGTGTGCCATGTGGCACATTTTCGGGAACTGAGTGGCGTGCTGACGAGGAAGGGAGTGTCGTTGAAGCTGAAGGAAAAGGTGTATGCTGCACGTGTGAGAATTGTTACGATTTATGGGAGTGAGACATGGGTAATGAACGTAGAGCAGCAACGAAGGTTGGAAAGGGTGGAAATGTGAATGGTTCGGTGGATGTGCGGAGTATCGTTGAGAGAGAGAAAGACAAATGATGAATTGCGAAAGATGATGGGAATAGAGCCTGTGATGGATGCTGTGAAGAGAAACAGGTTGAGATGGTTTGGTCATGTGTTGAGGAAGGATGAAAGTGACTGGTTGAGAAGAGTGATGGAAATGATTGTAGAAGGAAGTAGAGGACGGGGAAGACCGAGAAAGACTTGGTTAAAGATGGTGGAAGAAGAAATGCAGGCAAGGGGGTTAACAAGGAGAGATGCAGAAAATAGGGCAAAATGGAGAAGATTGTCATGGGGACCGCAAGGCTAACCCCCACTCTAGCAGGGAAAATGGCCTTAAAATGCCTGTTGTTGTTTGTTGTTGTGCCAGGTGGAAAAGTATAGAAAAGAAGGGACATTCCATAGTTTGTAGAAAATGCCAAACAATACAAAATAAGGAGCATTCAAAAAATATCGTGTGCATGCTGGACTACCCTTGTGTTCTGAGGAGGAACCAAGCAATGCTCCAGAAAAGTTCATATAGAGGGGCGCTCTACATCTGGCAAATAAAATACATTTACTTCTTCATGCAGCTGTATGAACCAAATTGGCGTCCCTTTATATGACCTAAGGCTTTCAACAAAACCACCTGCACTGTGAGTTATGTAAGGCTGTGCAATTGTGCTGACACTGTGTGAAAGTTTTGAGGCTGTCATGTGAAGTCACCATGGTTCACAGCTGTGGCTTTACACTATTACCACTTCTGCCACCATGCTAGTATTTCATGTGGGTAATAAAGAATACTGAGCATGTTTGCCAAGCTTGAGAGACTCGAGATTGTGAATGGAGAGGAGATGGAATGTTTCGCAAGCAGCTCCATGATGAGATACTGCACTTTACTTTCTCCATGTGTTTTCATCTGAAACCACATTTCATCACACACGTGACCTGATTGTCCTAACGGTGATTCTAAACGAGCATTAAATATTATAAATATTTTGGGAAAAACCATTTGTGATCCAGCATTTTTTGAAAGAAGGAATTGGGGGGGGGGGGGGGGGGGGGAAAGCAGATATTTCTTCAAATCTGCATCCACAACTGAAAACTTTTTCTTTTAAAGTTGTTGAAAAGTCAAATTAAAACTTTTTATCGTGTTCATTTGGCATGCACATTGATAGAATGAAGGCGATCAGACAGAACAGCCAGCTTATACGGCTCTCGAAAAAGGCTGAACACTATATGATGTAATCATGTAATACCTTCTCTGCTGAGCACCTGATCCTATACCTTTGGGAATCGAATGTGTGCCATACAACCTGAAAGGCAGGTAGGCGTTATAACCTGTCACCCGTCAAAAAGTCTAACGAGCATGGTTATCAAAATGCACGAGCATCGATGCTCGATTTTGATGCACGAGCATCAAAATGGATGCAGGTTAAGGACAATGTGAAATGAGCAAATAAGCGAACTTTAGCCGTGTTAAACTGGATATAGATTTGAATGAAAGCCGTGGCCTAGTGGCAGGTGCGCTTATATCTTCTTTATTTATTAGACGTCATACAGATGTAAATGAACACTCGCTTTACTCTCTGTGCACGTTGCACATAATGTGCTTCGAATTGTATTTCACGTTATTTAAAAAAAAAACACTCCTGTACACCGCCCTTGAGGCTCGGTTTGCAAGCCACCGTCTACAGTTCCAATAGAAGAAACATAATTACTCTTTTATGGAAAATGTTTTTTGAGGTCGTTTTATCCACAAAAATAGACTGCAGTGAACACGCATTCGTGTTAAAAGATTGGCCTTTAAAACTACCGTAATGAAGGGGGACAGACATCTGTACAAACACACAAACTGACATTGTGTTTTACATGATGGATGTGTATATGTATATATGGACAAAATGACTCAGACTTCCATTTAAAGTTCACACAATAGGATTGGTAATGGTGGTGCCAGTGGTTCGCATGCAGCCTGGGGCTCCTGGTTGCATCATTTCCCTGGGGCGCAGCTGTGCCACCGGTGCCACCCCATTACCAGTCATCTGGTACTCATTTTGCCAACCTAGGAAGGATGACATGCTGAGTCAACTCACCCGGTGTTAATTCAACGGCACGAACAGGGGCTCAAACACAAGACCCGAAGATCTCAAGCCACGAAGATTAGGATTGGTAATAATTTGACATGGGGTTAAGGACTTGCACTCAAGCTGGAACGTTCTCGGTTTCTCGGAATTGAATGCAGTACGTTGAGAAGTGAAAGATTATTCACCTTTTTCTCATTTTAAATGCCTGCAACGTCTTCGTCATCCAAGATAGAAACTGAGATGCCAGTGGCACATTACCTTGAAACGATGGTCCCAGACTCTCATTCGATTGTAGGTGTTGCAAAAGTGTCAAATTATTGAAGAGCGATGCAGACTTTTTCTCCAGGCTGAATCTAAAAAGAAAAAGGAAGGAAGAAAGGGTGATCCACACCCTGCAGCCGTGAAGATGGTCTTTGATTGCTTCTGTTAAGAAGTCGAGTTAGAAGGCAGCACACCCACTCGGTCCTTGGCACGCTCTTTATCACTTTGACAAACTCTGGAGAGCCTTGGTCATTATGTGGTCCCAAACTTAGGAATTATGGACTTCTAGGGTGAAACTATCAACAAAACAGGGGGGCTCATTCACCATGAAGGTTGTCGAGTGCCAGCAACTGTTATTCCAGTGGTAAACAATTTATATCTTATTATCCACTCATTCGGGCAAGGAATCAGTTCTTGAAGGCTGGAGGACGTCACCAAAAGGCCCTCAACTCGAGTTTGTGTCCAAATATTTATAGGGAGGGATGGACTGCAATTCTGGAGTGTTAATGAATACACTTTGAAAGATAGCGTTGTATGGGAACCGCCAGTGGCAGTGGGAAAGTGGACAGATGGAAGGAGTGTTTGGAGGGAGGTAACGTTCCATCATATTCACCAACCAGACAATAATTATCACATGGGAATCCAGGCATGCGAAAAGCTTCTCTCTGAGTATCTGCGATATTAGACTATGGTTCGGATAATTCATCGCATCCAGAGACGATTCCTGATCCGAGAGAGGAGATGGCGACGACAGAATCCTTCAACGGATGCAAACCTACGGCTCCATCTGGTGGTGACACTGGATTATTGCAGAATATAAATTATTTTTCAGCCAAATTGATACTTGGAGGTAGTTGGACAACTCTAAAACAATTAGACAATGCATGTTGGTTTTCGACGAGTTTGGTAAGTATTTACACAGCTCATCAAGGTAGGTTTTGATTACATACATCGCGTACAGCAATCTTAACCTGACGACAATTGATCTGGAATATTTCACAGGATCTAATATGCAGAATTTGATTCATGTGACGTCACTGGTGCACTTTGGTGTGGACCATCAGCAGGTTGTAAGCAACTTGTGTCTTATTGCATCTCATTCATCGTCTCTTATGACCTCAAATTGGATGTTCATGAGGTCACAGGATAGTTCAGAGGTGACATCCTCATTTGCAATCCGTCTTTTATTTGTTTCATTCCAGGGCATTTGCATCATCGAGTGCGCCATCCTTTTGGGTGGGATGCAAAGCCGGCTGTCCCAGTTACTAAAACACACCGATGCACGTTAAAGACCTCATGCTACCCTTCACAAAGAGTATGCCATTGTGGGCGAATACCCTGACCAAATTCGAAATTCCCAGCACTGATCTAAGGAGCTGTTGCAATGGAGGCAAGACCATGACGCCCTCTGGGTTGATGCAACCAGCAGCCGAGTTCTGAATCAGACTGGAAGGATGAATAGGACTTTATATTCAAGTTCAACAAACATTGAACATCAACATACAATGCAGAAAAAGAGACTTTTCATCAGAGTTTCTCATGCTTGGTTGAGAATTGTTACGATAGTTAAACTGGAGGTTTTTGTAAGTGCCAAGAAAGAGATTTGTGTTGTACGGTTTTCAAGTAGGGGCTGACAGGATGGCCTAGAGGGTCGCACTCTAGCCTGGGTTCGAATCTCAACACAGCTATGAACTGTCATCCCAGTGTTCCACAGGTATGGCGATTCATCAATGTGTGTGCCATTCCCCAGACAGACAATCCAAAAGGTGTCCCATCCGCCAGCATTGCTTGGTGGACGTTGGAGATCCAATAGTGTCCTTTGTGAAGAGTACGTGAACTATCGCCGGTACCGACCAAATTACAAATTCCTGCTCAAACCAGCAGAGGGCATTGCATCAGCAGCACAGCCGCACCCCCAACCAATGATGCTATAGCACAGCATTGTATTGTAGACAAAGAAATGTTCAAAGTAAATAACTAAATCGAAATAAAATAAAAGTTAGAAATATTGTAGAAAAAGAACATTTTGAAGTTTACTGCGGTGGATGCACTCTCTTTTTACACCACCTTGTTTAACATATTAAATAAGTTATTTGTGCCTGTTCTTTGTGTCCTTTATGACATCCATAAAAGTACGTTTTCTGTTTGTATTGATTTTCAATTTTGTTTGACTGCAATAAAGTTTGTACTTTCAATTTTGTTTGATTTTGTTTGACAGGCATTTCACGCCTTTCTGCACATGTACGATCCGGCCGAGATTCCGTAGAATTTGTAAAATTTGGAGCCAAAGTTCTACTAAACTGCAGGTTAGTGTTCCGATCGCATGTTCCAAATCATGTTCTCGGGTTCAAAATGTAACATTCAGCTTAAATTAAGTAATTCCTCGATTATAGAATGACCTATGGAGACAAACACACAAACCGTGAAACAATTGCTTAACTCCACCTTGATACTTTGAGACGACCTGAGAGGGCTCCATTCTATCTTCTGAAACAAGCATATGGAGATAACTAACTAACACACACACACACACACACACACACACACACACACACACACACACACACACACACACACACACAAATTTATGCGTCACATCAACCTTATATTCTTCCAAATTCCAAGCTTTTTGCTTCATTGGTATTTCTTGCCACTTTTACAAAACACAAGGTGCTATATCTTCATCGCACAAATCATTTGCTGCTTCCGTTCTTCCTCTGGCAAATCTATTTCAAAAAGCCGAAGTTGTCGAAAATTTAGCCACTCTCCAGAACCCATTCCTATCCCCATCGGTTCCCAACAATAAACATGGAGATCAAACATTCAAACCTCCATTCAATATTCTCAAGTATAATGAGCGAACAATGCACGAAGTTTCCACCATATTGCTTATCGAGCCCCGTGGCATCCAGATCCTGATATGAAGCTCCTACGGTAATGGTTTTCCAAGATGAACAGAGCTTTTCACCGTAGGCACTCAACATGGTGTGCCATGCGGGCAAAACAGAAGCACCTGCACAAAACTGGATAAATGTGCATCGTTACATTGTGGGATCCTCCATCACACTAATAGTTGTGCACAGTGGATGAAACCTCTTGGAAGAATCGAGTGCAGCAAATGTAAGGCTCGTTAAACTTTCTGCTCAACCAGCTGCATTCAACCATCACCACCTTCCAAATATTACTGTGCACAACGCACCACGTAATTTAGAACACTTACAACGTGCATATATATATATATACGTAAATAAATATAAATATAATACATACATGTACAGTATCGATATCTGTATATATATATTATATATATATATATATATATATATATATATATATATATATATATATATATATATATATATATATATATATGCATATATACATATATATATATATATATATATATATATATATATATATGTATATATATATATATATGTACATATATATATATATATATATATATATATATATATATATATATATATATATATATATATATATATATATATATATATATATATATACAGACTTGGCATTTAATATGGATTATATTTTTTTGTGGGGGTGAACTTACTTTTCAAGATGTCTTAGAACCAAAAGTTCATTGGAATTATGTTGAAATTATTCTAGATTTTGTTAATGTGACCTTTAAAAGAAACAAAAACCACATTTGACATTTCGAAGCAAATAAATTGATCCTTGAAAGTGATGTAAACTGATATCGAACTCAATTCACGGACAGTACTGTGTTAAACTTCTGTACGTTTTCCAGAAGTATCTCTTTATTTTGCACATTAGCCAAATTCTTTTTTAACAAAAACAAAAGTTAAATTACGACTGGGATTACGGACAGAAAAATTACAGTTCAGTACTTCGTGTAAACACCCACGAGCATTCAGGAGAGCACGTACACGTTGAGGCATGCTGTTCACGAGATTTGCCAAGGTTTGGACAGGAATCGCTTGCCATGCAGTGACAATAGTCTGCTGCAATTCACGCACAGAGGTCGGCTGCTGGTCCACGTGGTCGATTTGACGTGTTAATTCTGCCCACAAGTTCTCTATCGGATTCATATCCGGGGACATTGCAGGCCACTCCATATGCTCTACACCATGGTCAGCAAGAAAGTATTGGATCATGCGAGCACGATGAGGCCGTGCATTGTCATCTTGGAAGACAAAGTTTCCTCGAAAGGCTGCACGAGCAAATGGAAGCACTGTTTCTTCCAGAATGGCCCTGTACTTGAACTGGTTCAGGTTTCAATTCAGAACAACCAGGTCAGTTTTGCCCCCTGCAGGAAAAGGAGCCCAAACGGTCACCCCACCACCTCCAGCTTGGACTCTTGGCACTATACAATCTTTGTTGTAGGCTTCATGCACTTGTCTGCGCACTCGGACGTGGCCATCTTGACGATAGACCAGAAATCGAGACTCGTCACTGAAGATCACGTGATTCCATTGTCCTGGCTGCCATTGGTGGTGCTCTCTGGCCCACTTCAATCAGCGCTGGCGGTGTTGTCTGGTCAGGCGTGGCTTTCTCAGGGGATGCCTGGCACGATAGCCTGCTTGAACCAGTCGTTGGTTGACTAGCCTTCTGGATACAGGCACATTTGTCAGTTGCTGCCACTCAGCCCTAAGCCGATTAGCTGACTTGGTACGGCCATTGCTGACTAACCGGTGCAGCTGGCGATCATCCCTCCGTGTGGTTCTGCGGGGACGTCCTGGCCTCGGTATTGGAGTAGGGACACCCCTCTGAGCATTTCATTTCAGGATCTTTGACACCTGACCTTCAGTGATGCCATACTGCCGAGCAATAGCTCACTGTTTCATGCCGTAATTTCGTAAAGCCACCACTCCATGACAAACAGCATTGTCGAGTTGACGGACCATCTCCAGAGGAAGCGGCAATAACTTTTGGAGACGTTGCAGTTGTTTTCCACTAATACAGAACGCAACAACCCTTGTATACCCGACTGTGAAACCTGTCATCAAATGCACCTGTCTGTACATTTTGCCACGCCACCTGTGATATAATCCTGTTGTTGACTTCTTGCTGCGACAGACAATCAGTGACATGGTTCTTTTAACAAATAAATCACCAAAGTGTAAAAGAAACTCACCAGATTGATAAACTGAGTTAAGAAAGTAAACCCAATTCAAGAAGAAAAAAATATTCCATATTAAATGCCAAGTCTGTATATATATATATATATATTGTTGCGGATATGGGATTTGGCCTCCATCCATATCCGCTTGTAAATAGTCCCCTATTTCCCCAATACTCCCCAACTATCCCCAATCCCCCATTCCCTAGTCCCATTGTCTGTAAACAACACTCTGTAGCCCCGACCTTCCCCTTTTTCCCCCATTAAATGTCGTACCCAGGTTCACCGCATCTCACGTAGACAACTATAGGACATCTTGCTAGTTATTCTTAGTCTATGTCAGTTAAGGACTCGTTTCCATTAATTCTGACTCTTCGTTGCACCAGAATGTGATTGTATGGCACCGTTAGTAAGTTTAGGACCTCCCAATACCTCCCCGCATCTCTTCCTCATGGAACAACAACACCAACAACAACAGCAGCGGCGGCGGTGCGGCGGCGGCGCGGGGAGTGTGCGTCCTCACTCCGGCTTGGTTAGCCGCCATTGAGCATGTGCTCCGACGGGGTTACCACGCAGGGGCTCACTGTCAGCTCCTCGTCAAGGGCGGAGCTCGGTAACCCCCCGCACCCAATAAGAAGCGGCGGACCGATTCCATCTGGGGTGGAGCTAACGAGCCGTGGGCATGTCACTCCCCGCTGGACATGCGCAGGAAGACGGAGGTGACGTGAGATGCGCCTCAGCTTGGAGAGAAAAGGACGCCACCTCCAGCGCGACGATACCTCCACGCATCTCTAGACCGGACCGGGTCGATTCTGCCCCTGAGCCAAGGTGCACCTTGAGCTATCGACTGCCTGTCCTTCCCAGCCATCAATCCCTGTGTGAGTCAGTCTTGTCCCGTTTGTCTGTGGTCTGTCGGGAATAAGATAAGACTGTGTCTAAGTGCTTATCTTTCTGTGCTGTACCTCTTGTCGTGTAATCTAACCGTTCTGCATAACCAATATTATATGCTCCTCCGGAGGTCTTGAGAACTGTACCCCTTGTGTCGTTGCCTTAATCCCAGCCGTTGTGTCCTTTTCCTTCATTGATTTAGCATAGCGCGATTCGGCCAACGTTCGAGTGTAATCGGGTAACTTGTGCGAACACGGCGGCCATTCCGCTCGGCCCATCATAACATCTAAGTCGTGTCCGTAACAATTGGTTGTCAGGAGTTGGATTCGGACCTGGGACTAAATTTGTTAGGCCCAAATTTTGGAACACCAATTGTACTATTAGAGTAACAATTGGTGTCGAGGAGTGAGATTGGACCCGGAGCGCGTTTCACGCGCTCGAAATTATAACGGCGAAATTTGATTGTGTTTTACAAAAATAAAAACCCGAATTTTGAAAGTCGCGCTATGGCAGATCAAGACGGCTGGGTTCCGGTAGAGGAGACTGAGGCAGGGTCGATCCAGGACCAAATTGAGGGACATGAGGGACAAGAGAGCGAAGCAGTGAGGGTGGCAGGTTCGCAAAATAGCGTCGTCGCGCACGAGGTTACGGGCGCGCAAAATGGCGCCTCGCAGATGGCCACGGCGACCGTGCCCGCGACCGTAGTAGCGCCACCGATGGATTTGAACCTTTTTTTTATACGAATGAAGGCCCTTATGGACAAGAATAATGAAGAAATGGAAAACAGAATGAAGGGGGCCCTTATGGGGTAAATGGGGGTAATGGGGAACCGGATGGATGCTCAGGGTGAGCGATTGGAGGGCCAAATGGGGGTAATGGGAAACCAAATGGGGGTAATGAGGGACGAAGCGAGGGGTACCGGTGAGGGGTTAGACAATAATTTAAAGGGATTAGACAAGAAATTTGGGAAGTTAGACGACAAATTTGAGGGGTTAGACAACGGGATAAAAGAGGTGAAAAATGGGTTAATGGGGGTAGAAAACAGAATGGCCGCTCAAGAGAATCAAATGGAAGGGATGCAAAAGGGGTTAGAGGGGTTAGAAAACAGTATGGAAGGCAAATTGAGGGACATGAGGGACCAAGCGGAAAGGGAAGTTAAACAAATGGGGCAGCAGATAGAGGGGGTCAGAATGGGGGTAGAAACTAAACTGGATGCTCACAGGGAGGAAATGGAGCAGATGAGGGTGGCATCTGGGCAGGAGATGCAAGTGATGGGAGAGGAGATCAGAAGAGGTGTGAGTGAGGAGGTCGGAGGAGTGTGCGAGGAGGTGAGGCACTGTAAGGAGCACATGGAGAAGGAGGTGAGAAAGGGGACTGTAAAGTTACAAGGGGGCATAGAGGACCTGACGCAGGAGGTGGAACAGCTGACGGAGGGACAAAAAGGACTAACGGAGCAGGTTCAAAGGAACACTGCGGTATTAGGAGGGTTAAAAGCGACACAAAACGACATAAAAAACGACTTGATAGCGACAAAGAGGCAATGTCAGATGGTACGTGAGGGACTGACAACGAGGTTGGACGAGGTGACAGAGGTAATGGAGACGAAGGACCGGCAGGTGAGGACGCACATGGAAACGGTCAAGTTAGCCTTGGAGGACGAGCTTGAGGAGACGTACCGGGAAATAAAAGAGGTGAAGCAGAAATTAGAAGAAGTGGAAGAAGGGGTAAGCGAAATTAAGAAGCGACGGAGAGGGGATAAGAAAGAGATAAAGGAGGAAGTAAAAGAATTGGTCCAAAGTCTGTGTTCGGATCGTGATGATGTGCTCATTAACCGGATGAGGGATTCGCAGGTGATGGAGGAGAAGCGAAGAGGAAGAGGACCCGGTGTAAGTGGTGACCAATATGGTCGTGCGTATGATGCGCCAGGTGATTTAATGAGCTTGGGGGTCGAGATGGACCCGGGTGTTCGTGAGAGGCCGTTGGTGAAGTGTGCGACAGGTCTGGTGTGCGAAAAAGGAGGTGTGCGAGAAAGTCCGACTCTGGGGTGTGTGAGGAAAAAGTGCGTGCCAAGGAGTGAGGGTGCTGGCGAGAGTGAGTCGGTCGTACCGCGTGTGCGATGGAGCACATGGAAGCACGTAGTGAGGAGTGTTACGGAGGGTGTAAAGGGAGAAAGCACGCCTGTGGTGAGTGTTACAGAGGATGTAACGGGAGAGGGTGTGCGAGAAAGATGTGTGACAGACAGGTGCATGGGGAAAGAGTGCGCTGTCGAGAGTAAGGGTGAGTGCGCTGTCAAGAGTGGAGGTGAAAGTAGTGAGAGTGACACGGAGCGTGAGTTGGTTGTGACAGGTGAGAAAGGAAGCACACCTGGAATGGTAGAGCGTGTGTGGGAATGCACACTTGAATTGGTCGTGAGGCACGTGGTTGGGTGTGCGAGTGAAAGCACACCTGTGATTGTCACAGAGGAGGTGACCGAGGAAGGGGCGCGAAGAGGTGTGTTGGTGAGGTGTGCGACCAACGAATGTGTGCCAAAGTGTTCGGTGGTCAGGTGTGTGACCAAGGCTGGGAGTGGAATGAGTGTACCTGGGTGTGTTAGAGAAGGTACAACGAGGAGCATGGAAACGGCTGGATGTATGAGCAAGAAAGGGGTAGCGTATGCATGTAACCACGCAGGTGAAGCATCGACGGTAACCGGGTTAGAGGTTAGAACGACTTATAGCCGACTCGGGCCCTCGGTGCGCGTCGGGCAGCTTCGCGTGCCGCGAGGACCAGCGGGGATCCGAACCACGGCGGTTTCGAAAGAACCGCCGTACGCGATCCACGCCGGGCCGCGCTTTGAACGGCCGCGTCCGTGCTCCACTAGGCGGAGCTGGCAGCCCGATAGGAAGGGTCGTCATGGCGACCACTTTTTGTTGAGGCATTCCGGCAGGTCGAGATCGGGCCATGGGATGGCTCCGTGCCGAGATGGTGCGTGGGACCTCGGCCCGGGTAAACCTCCTTCCCTGCACCGAATGCGGGACGTATCCAGCCGCTGGCACCAAACAACCCGCATTCATGGCTTGGCTGTACGAAGCCGAGCTTTGGACAGGAATTGGCGCACCGAGAGGCATTAGTGAGTAGACTGTGTGATGAGGTTAGTGTTTTGGACCCAAAATTAGAAAAAAACAAAATTTGATGATTGGCAAAGGATTGGCAGTAATGATTGGCAGATGATGGGTAGTGATTGGCAAATTTTTGATTTGTTGAAATTTGATGTGCAAAATTGGTAGTGAGCGATGGGCCCGGTGGGTAAGGGTGGCATCCCTGCCACCCTTCCCATGATGGGGGGCAAATGCGCTATAGTTTATGGGGTTGATGGCAGTGAAAACTAGCCTGGGTGGGTTAGGATATTGTTAGGGATCTAGCGAAGATGACATTAGGTAACGTTAAGGTTTAGATAGTGCCTGATACCTGTAGTGGGGACGCAGGTAGATTAGTATGGATGATAATGACGTGGGAGCGCAATAGTTTAAAGGGACGACTGGGAAGCGCAAGTTTCAGAGGGGAGTAGTTAGATGAGATGATGCTGTGTGAGAACTGGACAGGTGTGTGGAGCAGTGGATGAGTAGTGAGTGTTGTGGATCAGCGCGAATGCGCTTGGGGAGAGAAGGGTGCAGGTGGCACCAGGTGTGAGAGCACAGGTGTGCGAGTACAGGTGTGTGGAATACGTGGAGTGAGAATGGTGGAAATTGTGGCGTGGTGTGCATGGTGCGAAGGTGTGGATGGGGGAAGAGTGGACCCCTTTCACGAGTACCCGGGGCGGGTAGTGTAAGTGTTAGGTAGAGGGTATAGGTAAATTGTGGTTGGATATTGGCATTTGTGGTGCGGTTGCAGAATGGTATGGTGGATGGGTGCATTAGTGTTGTGGAAATGGCTGGGCGTGTAGCCTGTTAGTGTGTGTAGTTGGTTGGGCACTCCACCACTGTGAGGATGTCGGCCAGGTGAGGCCGCAGGTGGGCTCTGGGAGCCGTTAGTGTCAGTGGGGCCCGAGGATCCGGAGGACGGACCCGGGTAGCCCAGTGCCAGAGAGGGCACCGAGTGGGGAGAGCGCCAGAGGGCCTTCCCCAGGTAGTTAGGTTAGGGTAAGGAGCAGGTAAGCTCGGAGGCAACTGCAGTGGTGGAGGTGTGCAGGTGGGTAGACCTGCTGGGAGAGCTACACGTCGCAGCCCAGAAATTGTGCGAGGCACCGGGAGATGAATCGGGGGAGTGAGACCCCAAATTGAGAAGCACCACAGTTTGGTCAATGGGAATTGGTTTTTAGAACCCATAGTGTAAGTTGGCCAATGGATTGGCAGGGAAAGACCCCGGGTAATGTAAAGTTGTTAAAGTCATTTAGGAAATAGTTAGGATTGATGAACCTGTCGCACCATACGCAGCCACTTACCTGTGGTGATGATGATGACTCCACACCTGTGTTTTCTTTGTTCTGTGTGCAGGAAATGAGAATTGCTGTGTGGATTGGTGAGACGCATCACGACGTGGATGAGACATTGGGGTGATTCCATCTCTCCCTCCTTAGGAGGGACTGATGATGAATTGGTGATGGCAAATTTTGATGTTGAGTTGGAGATGGCAAATTTTGATGAGAGTTGGAAATAGCAAATTTGATTGGTTAGGAGGGAGAGAAGACGAATTTGGTTTATGGGAGGAACGGGGAAGACAGTAGGGACGTTTGTTGATTTGTAAAGTAGATGTTTATGGGTAGTGTTGTGTTTTGTGGATACAGTAAGGGGTAAGGGAGGGGCAATGTAGGTTACCTGGTGGGGGGGGGGGGGCGTACAGTAGGAACGTACCTGTCTCACCTGGTTCCCATGTGCCCCCAGTGTGCATCATCTTGTATTGCGTGCACTTTTGCGCCCTTACCACCTTACTCACTTGTCTTCTTTTTTTGTCTCCCACCTCCGAGGATCTGGCTTTGGGGCAGAGAGAGAGGAGAGAGAGAGGTGCTGGCTCCGCAGTTGTGGGCCTGTACTTTCGCTGCTTGCTGCCTGGATCGATACACCATATGGACCGCAATTTTTGTGGCCGCCCACCATGGACCGCAGTTCTTTTGCGGGCAAGCACCACCCGTTGATGGACCTATGGGTCAACGTGGCACCTATGCCATACAGGTGAACCACTAATAGTTGGCCCCTGATGGCCACAATTTAGAAATGGACGCGGTTGGCGCCTTTCTTTATTTTTAAAGAAGCCAGAAGGCCAAGTACACCACATGAAGGCAAGACCAGCGGCAGAACATCGGCCGGCTGCGACACCACCGGTGACTATTGAACACTTTATTGGTGCACCGGATGGTGATGACTGTGTTATGGGGTGGTGCTTTTGGTGCTTGGATGGGGTGCTCTGCACATTATTAAAGGCCGTAAGGCCACAGAGCACTCGTGGGTTGGTGTATCGATGCTGGCATGCGTGCTCTCTCTCTCTCTATGCATAACATCTGCATGTGTTCCTCCAAAAACAGGTCCTGGATCGTAGTGTAAATATCAGTGTAGTCTTGTGTAAATAATGCTCCCTACCGGCTGTATGTTTAGTTTGAGGATTCTTTCCGCGATTCGGTTATCCTGTGGGTGTGTTTCTGTGAGGAGAAGGGTGCAACGTCGCAGGGGGACATATTTACTCATTTGTGAGCATCTGTAAAACTGTCGCACTCAGGGTTGAGTTAATAGTAGAGGGAACAACATCTGAGTGCCACACTAACGTAGGTAAAGATTTATCGGGTCGGGACGCCCCGAGGTAGAGAAGGGTGCAATGTTGCGGATATGGGATTTGGCCTCCATCCATATCCGCTTGTAAATAGTCCCCTATTTCCCCAATACTCCCCAACTATCCCCAATCCCCCATTCCCTAGTCCCATTGTCTGTAAACAACACTCTGTAGCCCCGACCTTCCCCTTTTTCCCCCATTAAATGTCGTACCCAGGTTCACCACATCTCACGTAGACAACTATAGGACATCTTGCTAGTTATTCTTAGTCTATGTCAGTTAAGGACTCGTTTCCATTAATTCTGACTCTTCGTTGCACCAGAATGTGATTGTATGGCACCGTTAGTAAGTTTAGGACCTCCCAATACCTCCCCGCATCTCTTCCTCATGGAACAACAACACCAACAACAACAGCAGCGGCGGCGGCGCGGCGGCGGCGCGGGGAGTGTGTGTCCTCACTCCGGCTTGGTTAGCCGCCATTGAGCATGTGCTCAATGAACGGGGTTACCACGCAGGGGCTCACTGTCAGCTCCTCGTCAAGGGCGGAGCCCGGTAACCCCCCGCACCCAATAAGAAGCGGCGGACCGATTCCATCTGGGGCGGAGCTAACGAGCCGTGGGCGTGTCACTCCCCGCTGGACATGCGCAGGAAGACGGAGGTGACGTGAGATGCGCCTCAGCTTGGAGAGAAAAGGACGCCACCTCCAGCGCGACGATACCTCCCCGCATCTCGAGACCGGACCGGGTCGATTCTTCCCCTGAGCCAAGGTGCACCTTGAGCTATCGACTGCCTGTCCTTCCCAGCCATCAATCCCTGTGTGAGTCAGTCTTGTCCCGTTTGTCTGTGGTCTGTCGGGAATAAGATAAGACTGTGTCTAAGTGCTTATCTTTCTGTGCTGTACCTCTTGTCGTGTAATCTAACCGTTCTGCATAACCAATATTATATCCTCCTCCGGAGGTCTTGAGAACTGTACCCCTTGTGTCGTTGCCTTAATCCCAGCCGTTGTGTCCTTTTCCTTCATTGATTTAGCATAGCGCGATTCGGCCAACGTTCGAGTGTAATCGGGTAACTTGTGCGAACACGGCGGCCATTCCGCTCGGCCCATCATAACATCTAAGTCGTGTCCATAACAATATATACAGACTTGGCAGTTAATATGAAAAAAAATATTCCCATATTAAATGCGATGTCTGTATATATATATATATATATATATATATATATATATATATATATATATATATATACAGACTTGGCAGTTAATATGGAATTTTTTTTTTCTTGACTTGGGTTTACTTACTTAACTCAGTATATCAATCTGGTGAGTTTCTTTTACACTTTGGTGATTTATTTGTTAAAAGAACCATGTCACTGATTCTCTGTGGCAGTAAGAAGTCAACAATAGGATTATATCACAGGTGGCGTGGCAAAATGTACGGACAGGTGCATTTGATGATTGGCTTCACAGTCAGGTATACAAGGGTTGTTGCGTTCTGTATAAGTGGAAACAACTGCTGCACGTCTCCAAAAGTTATTGCCGCTTCCTCTGGAGATGGTCCGTCAACTCGACAATGCTGTTTGTCATGGAGTTGTGGCTTTACGAAATTACGGCATGAAACAGCGTGCTATTGCTCGGCAGTATGGCATCACTCAAGGTCAGGTGTCAAAGATCCTGAAACGAAATGCTCAGAGGGGTGTCCCTACTCCAATACCGAGGCCAGGACGTCCCCGCAGAACCACAAGGAGGGATGATCGCCAGCTGCACCGGTTAGTCCGCAATGGCCGTACCAAGTCAGCTAATCGGCTTAGGGCTGAGTGGCAGCAACTGACAAATGTGCCTGTATCCAGAAGGCTAGTCAACCAACGACTGGTTCAAGCAGGCTATCGTGTCAGGCATCCCCTGAGAAAGCCACGCCTGACCAGACAACACCGCCAGCGCTGATTGCAGTGGGCCAGAGAGCACCGCCAATGGCAGCCAGGACACTGGAATCACGTGATCTTCAGTGACAAGTCTAGATTTCTGGTCTATCGTCAAGATGGCCACGTCCGAGTGTGCAGACAAGTGCATGAAGCCTACAACAAAGATTGTATAGTGCCAAGAGTCCAAGCTGGAGGTGGTGGGGTGACCGTTTGGGCTGCTTTTCATGCAGGGGGCAAAACTGACCTGGTTGTTCTGAATGGAAACCTGAACCAGTTCACGTACAGGGCCATTCTGGAAGAAACATTGCTTCCATTTGCTCGTGCAGCCTTTCGAGGAAACTTTGTCTTCCAAGATGACAATGCATGGTCTCATCGTGCTCGCATGATCCAACACTTTCTTGCTGACCGTGGTGTAGAGCATATGGAGTGGCCTGCCAGGTCCCCGGATATGAATCGGATAGATAACTTGTGGGCAGAATTAACGCGTCAAATCGACCACTTGGACCAGCAGGCTACCTCTGTGCGAGAATTGCAGCAGACTATTGTCACTGCATGTCAAGCGATTCCTGTCCAAACCTTGGCAAATCTCGTGAACAGCATGCCTCGTCGTGTACGTGCTCTCCTGAATGCTCGTGGGGGTTACACGAAGTACTGAACTGTAATTTTACTGTTCGTAATCCCAGTCGTAATTTAACTTTTGTTTTTGTTAAAAAAAATTTTTGGCTAATGTGCAAAATAAAGAGATACTTCTGAAAAACGTACAGAAGTTTAACACAGTACTGTCCATGAATTGAGTTCGATATCAGTTTACATCACTTTCAAGGATCAATTTATTTGTTTTGAAATCTCAAATGTGGTTTTTGTTTCTTTTAAAGGTCACATTAACAAAATCTAGAATAATTTCAACATAATTCCAATGAACTTTTGATTCTAAGACATCTTGAAAAGTAAGTTCACCCCCACAAAAAAAATATTCCACATTAAATGCCAAGGCTGTATATATATATGCATACATATACTAGCTTGGCTCGACTCGCTACGCTCGCCTCACCAAGCGTCGTTACTGAGGAATGGGCTTATTTTAGCTGAGGAAAATGACTGCACCAGAGTTGCTGTGTTGTCATGATTTACACCAATCATAATACAAACAATTACTTTGCACAAATGTATTTGTTGTGTTTGTGATATTACATTTTTATAGGCAATTTAGGTTGAAGATTTAGGTTGAATGTTTTTTTTTTCAAGAAAGAACCCCTCAGCACGTACATAGGGGAGGAGTAGGTGCAGACTGGAAGTTTGGGACGATTACACCTCACCACCACGTCATTTAAAACACCTCACCACCACGTAATTCAAAACACCTCACCACCACGTAATTTAAAACACCTCACCACCACGTAATTCAAAACACCTCACCACCAAGTAATTTAAAACACCTCACAGCCATAAAACACGTAATAAAAAACACCTCACAGCCATAAAACACGTAATAAAAACACGTCACCACCAAGTAATTTAAAACACCTCACAGCCAAAAACACGTAATAAAAACACCTCACGGCCATAAAACACGTAATAAAAACACCTCACCACCACAAAATTGAAAACACCTCACAGCCATAAAACACGTAATAAAAACACCTCACAGCCATAAAACTCGTCATAAAAACACCTCACAGCCATAAAACACGTAATAAAAACACCTCACAGCCATAAAACACGTAATAAAAACACCTCACAGCCATAAAACACGTATTAAAACACCTCACCACCACAAAATTGAAAACACCTCACAGCCATAAAACACGTAATAAAACCACCTCACAGCCATAAAACACGTAATAAAAACACCTCACAGCCATAAAACACGTAATAAAAACACCTCACCACCACAAAATTGAAAACACCTCACAGCCATAAAACACGTAATAAAAACACCTCACCACCACAAAATTGAAAACACCTCACAGCCATAAAACACGTAATAAAAACACCTCACAGCCATAAAACACGTAATAAAAACACCTCACAGCCATAAAACACGTAATAAAAACACCTCACCACCACAAAATTGAAAACACCTCACAGCCATAAAACACGTAATAAAAACACCTCACAGCCATAAAACACGAAATTAAAAACACCTCACAGCCAAAAACACGTAATAAAAACACCTCACGGCCATAAAACACGTAATAAAAACACATCACCACCACGAAATTGAAAACACCTCACAGCCATCAAACACGTAACAAAAACACCTCACAGCCATAAAACACATAATAAAAACACCTCACCACCACGAAATTGAAAACACCTCACAGCCATAAAACACGTAATAAAAACACCTCACAGCCATAAAACACGTAATAAAAACACCTCACAGCCATAAAACACGTAATAAAAACACCTCACAGCTACGAAATTAAAAACACCTCACAGCAATAAAACACGGAATAAAAACACCTCACAGCCATAAAACACGTAATAAAACCACCTCACAGTCATAAAACACGTATTAAAACACCTCACCACCACAAAATTGAAAACACCTCACAGCCATAAAACACGTAATAAAAACACCTCAGCCATAAAACACGTAATAAAAACACCTCACCACCACAAAATTAAAAACACCTCACAGCCATAAAACACGTAATAAAAACACCTCACAGCCATAAAACACGTAATAAAAACACCTCACCACCACAAAATTGAAAACACCTCACAGCCATAAAACACGTAATAAAAACACCTCACAGCCATAAAACACGTAATAAAAACACCTCACCACCACAAATTGAAAACACCTCACAGCCATAAAACACGAAATTAAAAACACCTCACAGCCATAAAACACGTAATAAAAACACCTCACCACCACAAAATTGAAAACACCTCACAGCCATAAAACATGTAATAAAAACACCTCACAGCCATAAAACACGTCATAAAAACACCTCACCACCACAAAATTGAAAACACCTCACAGCCATAAAACACGTAATATAAACACCTCACAGCCATAAAACACGTAATAAAAACACCTCACCACCACAAAATTAAAAACACCCCACAGCCATAAAACACGTAATAAAAACACCTCACCACCACAAAATTGAAAACACCTCACAGCCATAAAACACGAAATTAAAAACACCTCACAGCCATAAAACACGTAATAAAAACACCTCACAGCCATAAAACACGTAATAAAAACACCTCACCACCACAAAATTGAAAACACCTCACAGCCATAAAACACGAAATTAAAAACACCTCACCACCACGAAATTGAAAACACCTCACAGCCATAAAACACGTAATAAAAACACCTCACCACCACAAAATTGAAAACACCTCACAGCCATAAAACACGAAATTAAAAACACCTCACCACCACGAAATTGAAAACACCTCACAGCCATAAAACACGTAATTTAAAACACCTCACCACCACGTAATTCAAAACACCTCACCACCAAGTAATTTAAAACACCTCACAGCCATAAAACACGTAATAAAAAACACCTCACAGCCATAAAACACGTAATAAAAACACGTCACCACCAAGTAATTTAAAACACCTCACAGCCAAAAACACGTAATAAAAACACCTCACGGCCATAAAACACGTAATAAAAACACCTCACCACCACAAAATTGAAAACACCTCACAGCCATAAAACACGTAATAAAAACACCTCACAGCCATAAAACACGTAATAAAAACACCTCACAGCCATAAAACACGTAATAAAAACACCTCACAGCTACGAAATTAAAAACACCTCACAGCAATAAAACACGGAATAAAAACACCTCACCACCACAAAATTGAAAACACCTCACAGCCATAAAACACGTAATAAAACCACCTCACAGCCATAAAACACGTAATAAAAACACCTCACAGCCATAAAACACGTAATAAAAACACCTCACCACCACAAAATTGAAAACACCTCACAGCCATAAAACACGTAATAAAAACACCTCACCACCACAAAATTGAAAACACCTCACAGCCATAAAACACGTAATAAAAACACCTCACAGCCATAAAACACGTAATAAAAACACCTCACAGCCATAAAACACGTAATAAAAACACCTCACCACCACAAAATTGAAAACACCTCACAGCCATAAAACACGTAATAAAAACACCTCACAGCCATAAAACACGAAATTAAAAACACCTCACAGCCAAAAACACGTAATAAAAACACCTCACGGCCATAAAACACGTAATAAAAACACCTCACCACCACGAAATTGAAAACACCTCACAGCCATCAAACACGTAACAAAAACACCTCACAGCCATAAAACACATAATAAAAACACCTCACCACCACGAAATTGAAAACACCTCACAGCCATAAAACACGTAATAAAAACACCTCACAGCCATAAAACACGTAATAAAAACACCTCACAGCTACGAAATTAAAAACACCTCACAGCAATAAAACACGTAATAAAAACACCTCACAGCCATAAAACACGTAATAAAACCACCTCACAGTCATAAAACACGTATTAAAACACCTCACCACCACAAAATTGAAAACACCTCACAGCCATAAAACACGTAATAAAAACACCTCAGCCATAAAACACGTAATAAAAACACCTCACCACCACAAAATTAAAAACACCTCACAGCCATAAAACACGTAATAAAAACACCTCACAGCCATAAAACACGTAATAAAAACACCTCACCACCACAAAATTGAAAACACCTCACAGCCATAAAACACGTAATAAAAACACCTCACAGCCATAAAACACGTAATAAAAACACCTCACCACCACAAAATTGAAAACACCTCACAGCCATAAAACACGAAATTAAAAACACCTCACAGCCATAAAACACGTAATAAAAACACCTCACCACCACAAAATTGAAAACACCTCACAGCCATAAAACATGTAATAAAAACACCTCACAGCCATAAAACACGTAATAAAAACACCTCACCACCACAAAATTGAAAACACCTCACAGCCATAAAACACATAATAAAAACACCTCACAGCCATAAAACACGTAATAAAAACACCTCACCACCACAAAATTGAAAACACCTCACAGCCATAAAACATGTAATAAAAACACCTCACAGCCATAAAACACGTAATAAAAACACCTCACCACCACAAAATTGAAAACACCTCACAGCCATAAAACACGTAATAAAAACACCTCACAGCCATAAAACACGTAATAAAAACACCTCACCACCACAAAATTGAAAACACCTCACAGCCATAAAACACGAAATTAAAAACACCTCACAGCCATAAAACACGTAATAAAAACACCTCACAGCCATAAAACACGTAATAAAAACACCTCACCACCACGAAATTGAAAACACCTCACAGCCATAAAACACGTAATAAAAACACCTCACCACCACAAAATTGAAAACACCTCACAGCCATAAAACACGAAATTAAAAACACCTCACCACCACGAAATTGAAAACACCTCACAGCCATAAAACACGTAATTTAAAACACCTCACCACCACGTAATTCAAAATACCTCACCACCAAGTAATTTAAAACACCTCACAGCCATAAAACACGTAATAAAAAACACCTCACAGCCATAAAACACGTAATAAAAACACGTCACCACCAAGTAATTTAAAACACCTCACAGCCAAAAACACGTAATAAAAACACCTCACGGCCATAAAACACGTAATAAAAACACCTCACCACCACAAAATTGAAAACACCTCACAGCCATAAAACGCGTAATAAAAACACCTCACAGCCATAAAACTCGTCATAAAAACACCTCACAGCCATAAAACACGTAATAAAAACACCTCACAGCCATAAAACACGTAATAAAAACACCTCACAGCCATAAAACACGTATTAAAACACCTCACCACCACAAAATTGAAAACACCTCACAGCCATAAAACACGTAATAAAACCACCTCACAGCCATAAAACACGTAATAAAAACACCTCACAGCCATAAAACACGTAATAAAAACACCTCACCACCACAAAATTGAAAACACCTCACAGCCATAAAACACGTAATAAAAACACCTCACCACCACAAAATTGAAAACACCTCACAGCCATAAAACACGTAATAAAAACACCTCACAGCCATAAAACACATAATAAAAACACCTCACCACCACAAAATTGAAAACACCTCACAGCCATAAAACACGAAATTAAAAACACCTCACAGCCATAAAACACGTAATAAAAACACCTCACCACCACAAAATTGAAAACACCTCACAGCCATAAAACATGTAATAAAAACACCTCACAGCCATAAAACACGTAATAAAAACACCTCACCACCACAAAATTGAAAACACCTCACAGCCATAAAACACGTAATAAAAACACCTCACAGCCATAAAACACGTAATAAAAACACCTCACAGCCATAAAACACGAAATTAAAAACACCTCACCACCACGAAATTGAAAACACCTCACAGCCATAAAACACGTAATAAAAACACCTCACCACCACAAAATTAAAAACACCTCACAGCCATAAAACACGTAATAAAAACACCTCACCACCACGAAATTAAAAACACCTCACAGCCATAAAACACGTAATAAAAACACCTCACCACCACGAAATTAAAAACACCTCACAGCCATAAAACACGTAATAAAAACACCTCACCACCACGAAATTAAAAACACCTCACAGCCATAAAACACGTAATAAAAACACCTCACAGCCATAAAACACATAATAAAAACACCTCACAGCCATAAAACACGTAATAAAAACACCTCACAGCCATAAAACACATAATAAAAACACCTCACAGCCATAAAACACGTAATAAAAACACCTCACAGCTACGAAATTAAAAACACCTCACAGCAATAAAACACGGAATAAAAACACCTCACCACCACAAAATTGAAAACACCTCACAGCCATAAAACACGTAATAAAACCACCTCACAGCCATAAAACACGTAATAAAAACACCTCACAGCCATAAAACACGTAATAAAAACACCTCACCACCACAAAATTGAAAACACCTCACAGCCATAAAACACGTAATAAAAACACCTCACCACCACAAAATTGAAAACACCTCACAGCCATAAAACACGTAATAAAAACACCTCACAGCCATAAAACACGTAATAAAAACACCTCACAGCCATAAAACACGTAATAAAAACACCTCACCACCACAAAATTGAAAACACCTCACAGCCATAAAACACGTAATAAAAACACCTCACAGCCATAAAACACGAAATTAAAAACACCTCACAGCCAAAAACACGTAATAAAAACACCTCACGGCCATAAAACACGTAATAAAAACACCTCACCACCACGAAATTGAAAACACCTCACAGCCATCAAACACGTAACAAAAACACCTCACAGCCATAAAACACATAATAAAAACACCTCACCACCACGAAATTGAAAACACCTCACAGCCATAAAACACGTAATAAAAACACCTCACAGCCATAAAACACGTAATAAAAACACCTCACAGCTACGAAATTAAAAACACCTCACAGCAATAAAACACGTAATAAAAACACCTCACAGCCATAAAACACGTAATAAAACCACCTCACAGTCATAAAACACGTATTAAAACACCTCACCACCACAAAATTGAAAACACCTCACAGCCATAAAACACGTAATAAAAACACCTCAGCCATAAAACACGTAATAAAAACACCTCACCACCACAAAATTAAAAACACCTCACAGCCATAAAACACGTAATAAAAACACCTCACAGCCATAAAACACGTAATAAAAACACCTCACCACCACAAAATTGAAAACACCTCACAGCCATAAAACACGTAATAAAAACACCTCACAGCCATAAAACACGTAATAAAAACACCTCACCACCACAAAATTGAAAACACCTCACAGCCATAAAACACGAAATTAAAAACACCTCACAGCCATAAAACACGTAATAAAAACACCTCACCACCACAAAATTGAAAACACCTCACAGCCATAAAACATGTAATAAAAACACCTCACAGCCATAAAACACGTAATAAAAACACCTCACCACCACAAAATTGAAAACACCTCACAGCCATAAAACACATAATAAAAACACCTCACAGCCATAAAACACGTAATAAAAACACCTCACCACCACAAAATTGAAAACACCTCACAGCCATAAAACATGTAATAAAAACACCTCACAGCCATAAAACACGTAATAAAAACACCTCACCACCACAAAATTGAAAACACCTCACAGCCATAAAACACGTAATAAAAACACCTCACAGCCATAAAACACGTAATAAAAACACCTCACCACCACAAAATTGAAAACACCTCACAGCCATAAAACACGAAATTAAAAACACCTCACAGCCATAAAACACGTAATAAAAACACCTCACAGCCATAAAACACGTAATAAAAACACCTCACCACCACGAAATTGAAAACACCTCACAGCCATAAAACACGTAATAAAAACACCTCACCACCACAAAATTGAAAACACCTCACAGCCATAAAACACGAAATTAAAAACACCTCACCACCACGAAATTGAAAACACCTCACAGCCATAAAACACGTAATTTAAAACACCTCACCACCACGTAATTCAAAATACCTCACCACCAAGTAATTTAAAACACCTCACAGCCATAAAACACGTAATAAAAAACACCTCACAGCCATAAAACACGTAATAAAAACACGTCACCACCAAGTAATTTAAAACACCTCACAGCCAAAAACACGTAATAAAAACACCTCACGGCCATAAAACACGTAATAAAAACACCTCACCACCACAAAATTGAAAACACCTCACAGCCATAAAACGCGTAATAAAAACACCTCACAGCCATAAAACTCGTCATAAAAACACCTCACAGCCATAAAACACGTAATAAAAACACCTCACAGCCATAAAACACGTAATAAAAACACCTCACAGCCATAAAACACGTATTAAAACACCTCACCACCACAAAATTGAAAACACCTCACAGCCATAAAACACGTAATAAAACCACCTCACAGCCATAAAACACGTAATAAAAACACCTCACAGCCATAAAACACGTAATAAAAACACCTCACCACCACAAAATTGAAAACACCTCACAGCCATAAAACACGTAATAAAAACACCTCACCACCACAAAATTGAAAACACCTCACAGCCATAAAACACGTAATAAAAACACCTCACAGCCATAAAACACATAATAAAAACACCTCACCACCACAAAATTGAAAACACCTCACAGCCATAAAACACGAAATTAAAAACACCTCACAGCCATAAAACACGTAATAAAAACACCTCACCACCACAAAATTGAAAACACCTCACAGCCATAAAACATGTAATAAAAACACCTCACAGCCATAAAACACGTAATAAAAACACCTCACCACCACAAAATTGAAAACACCTCACAGCCATAAAACACGTAATAAAAACACCTCACAGCCATAAAACACGTAATAAAAACACCTCACAGCCATAAAACACGAAATTAAAAACACCTCACCACCACGAAATTGAAAACACCTCACAGCCATAAAACACGTAATAAAAACACCTCACCACCACAAAATTAAAAACACCTCACAGCCATAAAACACGTAATAAAAACACCTCACCACCACGAAATTAAAAACACCTCACAGCCATAAAACACGTAATAAAAACACCTCACCACCACGAAATTAAAAACACCTCACAGCCATAAAACACGTAATAAAAACACCTCACCACCACGAAATTAAAAATACCTCACCACCACGTCATTTAAAAACACCTCACCACCATGTAATTATAAATACCTCACCACCACATAATTGAAAACACCTCACCACCATATGATTTAAAATACCTCACCATCACATAAATCAAAATACCTCACCACCACGTGATTCAAAACCACCACAACGTTATTAAAAACACTTCACAACCACGGAAACAAAAGTTTGAGGGAGTCGTTAAGTGACAACACAGACACTGCCCAGATGTGTAGATATATAGATAAATGACTGTACCCGAGTTGCCGTTTTGTCATGGTTTAAACCAATCATAATTCAAACAATAATTCAAAATATTCAATATTCAAATGTATTTGTAATATAGGTGATATCACATTTTATAAACAATTGAAGTTGAAAACTTAAGTTGAAACAAAAAATTCCCAAAACAATTCCCCCCCCCAAAAAAATAAAAAATTGGAAGATCTTTAAAAAAAATAATACGCTTAGGACATACAGACGGGAGAGATATGTGCATACCAGAAGTTTGGTACGATTTCACAACAGTCTGAGAAAGTAGTTCAGTGACAACACAGGACAGACGCTGCACAGATATATATATAGATATATACATACATACATATATATATATATATATAAACAGTGCATTCAGAAAGTATTCAGACCCCTTCTCTTTTTCACATTTTGTTATGTTGCAGCCTTATGCTGAAAGCGTTTAAATTCATTTTTCCCTCATCAATCTACACTCAATACGCCATAATGACAAAGAGAAAAGACGATTTTAGAAAGTTTTGCAAATTTATTAAAAATAAAAAAATTGTGAAATATCACATTTACATAAGTATTCATACCCTTTGTTATGACACTTGAAATTTAGCTCAGGTGCCTCCCATTTCTCTTGATCATCTTTGAGATGTTTCTACACCTTGATTGGAGTCCACCTGTGGTAAATTCAATTGATTGGACATGATTTGGAAAGGCACACACCTGTCCATATGAGGTCTCACAGCTGACAATGCATATCAGAGCAAAAACCAAGCCATGACGTCGAAGGAACTGCCTGCAGAGCTCAGAGACAGGATTGTGTCGAGGCACAGATCTGGGGAAGCCCACCAAAAAAAAAATCTCTGCTGCATTGAAGGTTCCCAAGAGCACAGTGGCCTCCATAATTCTTAAATAGAAGAAGTTGGAACAACCAGGACTCTCCCTAGAGCTGGCCGCCCGGCCAAACTGAGCAATCGGGGGAGAAGGGCCTTGGTAAGAGAGGTAACCAAGAACCCGATGGTCACTCTGGCTGAGCTCCAGAGATCTTGTGTGGAGATGGGAGAAACTTCCAGAAGGACAACCATCACTGCAACACTCCACCGATCTGGGCTATATGGCAGAGTGGCCAGACGGAAGCCAAACAGTTCAATATTGGTTTCATCAGATCACAGAATCTTGTTTCTCACAGTGAGAGTCCTTTAGGTGCTTTTTTGCAAACTCCAAGCAGGCTTTCATGTGTCTTTCACTGAGGAGAGGCTTCCGTCTGGCCACTCTGGCAAAGGGTCTGAATACTTATGTAAATGTGATATTTCAGTTTTTTATTTTTAATAAATTTGCAAAACTTTCTAAAATCCCGTTTTCTCTTTGTCATTATGGGGCATTGAGTGCAGATTGATGAGGGAAAAAATGAATTTCAACGATTTCAGCATAAGGCTGCAACATAACAAAATGTGAAAAAAGTGAAGGGGTCTGAATACTTTCTGAATGCACTATGTATATATCAGGTTGCAAGTCAGACAGGCACAGCAAGGTGCTATATATATGAAGTGGGGATCCCGATGGGATGTACCATCTCCCCTATTTTGTTTGTTCTGGTTATGGAGTTGTTGATACGTGTGGTGAGTGGACATGGGAAAGCAGTGGAGCTAGCCCCTGGTCAGAGGTTGCCAGCAATGTTTGCTTTCATGGATGACCTGACAGTTGTCCAACAGTCCGCTGATGCAGCAGTAGAGGTACTGGAACGACTGGAAAGGTTGATGCGGTGGGCAAGAATGGGATTTAAAGCAAGAAAGTTGAGGAGTGTGGTTGTGAGACGAGGAGTGGTGGATAACATGCACAGGTTTGAGCTGGGAGGGGAGGTGGTTCCATCATTGGTGGAGGCCCCTGTGAAGAGTTTGGAAAGATGGTATAAAGTGGAGTTGAATGATGTGGGAAGGGTGGAGGAGGTCAGAAACAAGCTTTTGAGAGGTTTGAAGAGGATTGATGGATGTAGTTTGCCAGGTATGTTGAAGGTATGGTGTTTGAAGTTTGGATTGATGCCACGAGTATTGTGGCCATTGATGATGTATGATATTGCGATTGGGAATGTGGAGAGGATGGAGGTTGTGGTGAGCGGGTTTGTGAGGAGGTGGTTTGGAGTGCCACGCTGTTTGACGAACATTGCCTTTTATGGTCAGGGTGGAAAAACTCCAGTTTCCCTTGACATCATTAACCGAGGAGCTTAAGGTGGTGAGGGTGCGGGAGTTCATGATGTTGCGGGATTCAAGTGATTCAGTGGTAAAGTTTGCTCTCCCAGAGAAGAAGGGAAGTCGGAAGTGGATTGCAGGAGCAAAGGTGGATGAGATGGAGGAGCGGTTGCAACAGGAGGAGGTCGTGGGGATGGTACAACACGGGAAGCATGACTTGGGGTGGATGAAGCATGAGCGATGGGAAAAGGCATGTGTGAAAGAGAGGAGGAAGATGGTTGAGAGGGAGGTGAGAAAAAAGGAGGAGGAGGGGAGATATGTGAAAGCAGTCAGACAGGCACAGCAAGGTGCTTGGACTAGGTGGGAAGGTGTGCGGGTGAGGACATTGAAGTGGCAAGAGATTTGGAGGATGGAGCCAATATTGTTTAGTTTCCTGTTGCAGGCAACGTATGATGTGCTTCTGTCACCAGTAAACTTGAGATTGTGGGGGTTGTTGCAGGAGGAGGGATGTTATTTGTGTGGAGGTGTGGGAACGGTGCAGCATGCACTGAGTGCATGTTCAGTAGCATTGGCAGCAGGACAATACCAGTGGCGGCATGAGCAGGTGCTGGTGGTGGTGGTGCAGATGGTGCAACAAGAGCTGCTGAGATCGACAGAGAGAGAGAAAAGAGTGGAGAAGGAAACCGAAGGGGGAGAGGTGTTGTTTGTCAAATAGGGCTAAGTGGTAAGAGGTGGAAAGAGGAGGAGGTGGAAAGCAAGAGCGCCGTCAGATGCTTGTGATTGGCAGGTGGTGGCAGACCTAAAGCCACAATTGGTATTCCCAGAGGAGATCTGTGTGACAAGGTTGCGGCCTGACATTGTCATCTGGTCAGGTGCAACAAGACAGGTCATCTTAGGGGAATTGTCTGTACCTTGGGAAGAGAACATGGAGGAGGTGCATGAGAGGAAGAGAGGAAAGTACAGTGACCTGGAGGCAGAGTGTCGGGAGAAGGGTTGGCGAGTTTATTGTCAGCCATTTGACCTCCCAGGATCCTGGGTTCGAATCCCGGTCGATCGCTGAATTAACGCCAGGGGGGTTGACTCAGCCTGTCATCCTTCCGAGGTCGGCAAATTGAGTACCAGCTTGCTGGGATGAATGATCCCGGTATGTACCCTGGTTTAGAATAGGTACACCGTATCCCTGCGCATCGTAAGAGGCGACTAAGGGTTGGCGTCAGGAAGGGCATCCAACCATAAAAACATTGCCTCAAACAGGGAACCATGATTGTCATGGGGCCCGCAAGGCTAACCCCCGCTCTAGCGGGAAAATGGCCTTAAAACGATCATTCATTCATTCATTCATTCATTGAGGTGGGGTGTAGAGGGTGTATTGGCAATTCCTTTTCTGCATTTCTTGCTCGGCTTGGAGTGTGTGTGGTGCAGAAAGAAGAAGGATGTGTGACAGAGTGGCCGAGGTTGCCTTGACAGGCTCACTTTGGATATGGAAGAGGTTTTTGGAGACACGTCAAACGGAGTAGGTTGAGGTTGTGGGTGGTGGTTCATTTCAGCCTAAAAGGGCAGTGACTGAGCGTGGAAGAGAAATGTTGATGTGTGAATGGTGTGTGTGTGTGTGTGTGTGTGTTGCAGGAGTGGGTGTGCTTTTGCATGAATGTGTTTTTGTTGGAGTGGTGCATGTTGTAAGGGTAGGTGGTTGGTTGGTTTTCTTTTTGGTGTGTGAGTGAGTGGATGAGGAGCTGTGGATTCTGGGATTGGAGTCGGTTTTGTTGTTGTCGTCTGTGTTCTCACTGGCTGGGGGTGGGGGTATGTATGCATCAGGGTGTAGCTGCTGCATGTGGAGGCGTTTGTGCCCCTGCTGGCCCACCTTAGCTGACCGTATCGAGGTTGAAGGGCCGAAACGGGATGATGCTGAGGACCTTGACTGAGGACCCGGTCAGTGAGGAATACTTGTGACCAGGTGTGTTTTGAAATTATGTTATGTATGTACGTATGTATGTGTGTACAGTATCGATATCTGTTCTTTTACCGTCCGCTCGATGTCCACATCCAGCCCGGCCACCACATCAAACTCCAGGCTAAACTCTTTGTTTTTACCATACCCAAATGAGCCTCATGCAAATCATTGAGACCGCACTGACGTAAAGCAGCAGAAATGACAACTCTCATGCCCCACATTACACAACCTTGAGCTAAAGACAGCTCGGACGCCCATGATACATATGGAGCATATTCTGACGTTGAGGGCAACTCGCGCCAAGAACTTGACAAAACAAGGTGTGCAACATGTGACAGCAAAGGATCATGACGAATGGCAACGGCCAAATGGCAGCGGCAGCAATTACCAGACCAGATTCAATCTGTTCCAACATAAACACCTCGACTTCATCCGCAGGTTCGGCACCGGCCTTTGTCGATGGCAATCAGGACAGGCCATCACAGGTAGCGTGCCATTCGGAAGCACGAAATTCGATTCCATAGTCGTACGCATTGAGGACAAGACACCATATCTCTGTAGTCGATCAGCGGTAGTGACTGGAATGTCTTTGAGGATTAAACAAGAACTGAAGCGGCTGATGATGAGTTTGTAGGAGAAAATGCCGACCTATCAAGTACTGACGAAATTTCCACATGTCCCATACCAAACTCAGCGCTTCACGCTCAATCTGAGCAAAGTTCTGCTCTGCGGCTGTCAGAGCACGTGACGCAAAGCACACCGGACGCTCAGCACCATCACTCATTACCTGAGACAAGATGGCACCAATGCCATATGATGAGCTGTCACACGCCAGAATGAGAGGATGTGAAGGTTGGTAATGTGCGAGTACGGTGTCTGCAGTAAGATGAGCTTTGACTCGTTCAAATGCTGCTTGTTCTACCAAACTCCACCTCCAACGAACATCTCAACGCAGCATGCAAGTCAGTGGAGCAAGCTCAGTGCTCAGGTTGCTGACATACCTCTGGTAATACTGAGCAAGCCCAATGAAGGAACGAAGCTGAACTTTGTCCCTTGGGCTGGGCATGTCGGCTATAGTGTGGACTTTCTGAGGGGCTTTTGACAGCTTCCCGATAACGAACCAATTGCTTGTTTTCTTGTGACGTCATCGGAGCACGCGCACAGGGCACCCTGGGACACCTCGGCCATTTTGATACCCTCTCGAACAACGTCGTCAGCGGATTCACATTAAATAGTTTTTGTTCACGACCAGTCATGCCAATTTGCGGCGTATTTCGTTGTTCAAACAGGCCAGGCGTTAGGCCAGGAGTTAAGTTTTACAAAACGCCCAAACTTCTACTGAATCAGGGTGAGGAAACAATAAATTTAAGTGAAGAGAGGCGGCGTTTGTGGAAGGCTGCCATCAATCGCAGTGACATCCAAACAGAATCACAGTGGGATTGCACACCTGTCTGCTCCGAGCATTTTGTTAACAGTAAGCAAGAACATGTTTCATGGAATGCGAAACCTGGAACATAAAAGTATTGAATTTGAAACTGTCCAATAAACTTTCTAAAGTTATGTACTCTTATCAACTCGGTCAAAATGAATCTCGATTTTATCATGTGAAGAACGTGCTCTGTATTCGTTGCTTACATGATAAATATAGGTGATGACTTATGGCCATACGCACAAAGCACACATGGCGGCACTCACTTCGCACTGTGCGTCACATGTCTACAAAGTATGCACACATGCATGCACAGCTTAAAACTGCAGTGGTTTTTGAACAAATGGAGGGCACTTAATCAATCAGGTCCATAACATTAACACAAGCAGCTTTAAAAAATACATGTTTGTTTAATATATTAATACCTTGGATCGAATCAAGTGGACGTCATTCAGTTCTTTGTGTAGGATTTGTCGCACCCATCCATCTTGGTACAACCTGTATGCCTCGAGGGATTTATACTTCTTCAACTCATCTTTGGTATAGGCCGATTTGCTGAACAACAGGTAGTTGATCACGTCGATGTGGGTCACCTGAGGCCACTTGCTCACATTCTTCTCAAATTGATCATTTGATAGACCATAAGGGTCACACCCAATGACAGAAATCTTCTCTTTGTAACGAACAAGAACGTCCGGGGGGAGCGTCTCTTGGTAGCCAAGGTTGGCACTCGCACTGCTAGCCATACTCAAGCCTGGATCTACCGTATCCTTACGTACACTCCAAGTCTGTTCTACAGGTAGTTGGTTGCAGGTTGACCCACTGCCCAGATGTTCACCAGTTCACTGGTCCACGGCAAACTTAAACCGAATGTTCTGTGTTTGTTGGGCAATAATACGTAATATAAACTAGATGGCACCACACTCCACATGAACGTGACAAAACAAACAAAATTACTTTATAAAACAGACTTTTTGCGATCCGCATTCACCATAAACCAACGCAACAAATCAATATCAGCGCACACGGACAGATTAGCTTGGGTATCAAAATGGCCGCCGCGCAATGCGAGATGGGTAACTGTGACGTCAGTGAAAACAAAGGATACATCCATAAAACCTCATGGTTTTATCATCTCCCCTGTGTAAGTACGAAGGGTAGTGTGCACTGAGGCTAACACCGAAACACAACTGACGCCAGATCCGTTTACTCACGAGACTGACTGCTGCCCCGGTATCCACTGTGAAGTTGACTGGCCTGCCATTCACACTCACAGCCACCACAGAGGACATCATCTCGCGGCTGACATCATCGGAAACACGCCCTGTTGATCAACCTCACTGCCAGCCCCGACCACATCAACCGATGACGGTGCCCGGCCCGGCTCCGCACAAGGCCAGTCTTACCACACCAGCAACACACCACATTCCTAAATGGACAGCTCCCACGAGAATGTGAACCACCACATCCCTGACAAGGCTGCTGTGGTAGTTGTTCCTGTTACGCACTGCTTGCATGTACCGGGGAAAAAGAAGAAGAAGTTCCCTGATCCGCCGACCCAGTTGGAGAATTGTGAGCACGTGACCCTCCCGCAGCTATGGCATTAACCGCAGATTCCTCCCCAACAATGGCGCGATTGTGGTGTGGTGCCCGGGGATCAGGGTGGCATAGTTACGAACCCGAAGGATCAGTAACCGCCACAATTTCGGTCTTCGAGGCCGGCCGATAGGCACAGTGTGACCGGCCAATTGGTGGAGTTTGTCCGCACAATGTGGGCGCTTTCAGGATGAACTTTAGCCGGGGAGCGTTTGGGCGCCCCGGTCTGATACTGCCGCCCACGCGCAGAACAACTTGTGAGTGCACATGGGTCCCGGCAGTCCCTCTGGCCTAGCGCTACCATCTTTAGACAGCGAAATCCGTCCCCGGGCACCGGCGCCTACTCCCGAAAGTTGAGAGAATAGCGGCGTCAGGCACGGTAGGACACCCGCGGAGCCCGGCGGACCAGGGACGCGTGAGCCTATGCGTTAGCGTGCTACGGCGGAATCAACGGCTTCGGCCACGGCCGGGCCGATACTCGGCCCGGTCGCACCGGAAATGAACTGGTTCGGCGCCCGCGCTAGAGAGGTCGCGGGCGACTGAGATGTATTAACAAATTAATTAATTAATTTGAGACGTCCAATTTCTAGTGTTTGGAAATTTGGAAGATATGGATCGTATGGAAATATGAAGATATGGAAAAAATATGGATCGTCAAATATTTTGAGGTCGGCCATGTTCGTCCCAGGCTCAATGGCCATGTCTGTGCCAAATATCAAGTATGTGAGCCTCTCCGTTTAGGAGTCTACCGGTAACATTACACACACACACACACACACACACACACACACACACACACACACACACACAAACAAACTGTGTTTTATATATATAGATTACTTTTCACATAGCTACAAAGGCTCAGGTACTATTGAGCAATTTAAAGAAATCTAAAAACAATGGAACCTTTTTTCGAAAAAAAATATATAAATTTTAGGCTAAACATTCCCCGACATTCACTGATGAACCTCTGAAAGTATGACAAATATCCGTTCAGCCATCTCTGAGACAACTGGTGACACACACACACACAGACAAACTGCATTCTTATAGTATAGATATAGTTTATCTTGGTACAGCGTCATCACCAAACTGTGTTGTATTTCTATAATTCGATTGGGGAAATTTTAAGCAAAGATGGTGCAACGCCACCCCAAGCACTTCTACGAGCAGCCACCCGACTGGTTCAACAACACATCGCCCTTCAGCACAACTATTGAGTCATTGCTGCGTGAGAGTCACCTATTACCAAGGTGCCACATTAGTACCCTTTGGGTATTATCGGCAGGTTTACAACCAAATTGAAATGGTAATGTGTCCGACATTTTCAACCATTGCTCGTGAATGCAAAACGTGCTCTTAAATTTGATTGTAATATTTCTTTGTAATATATATCTTAATTTCATGAAACAGACCACTCTGTTTACACTTCTACAGGGAGGTAGACATGATATTCTTTCCCTTTTTTGTTTTCTTTATTTCTATTTTTCTTTCTTCCTTTTCATCAGTTGGAATCAAACATCATTTCTTCGTTCATATCTCAGCCAATAAACATCAAATTTGGAATCTTGCTGCCTCCGTTCAATACATAAGTGGTCAAAGGTGAAACAGTAAACAGCACATACTTTTGCAATTCCCATGTATTCAAGTCGGTAGATTTTAAAGTTGGCACAAAGGTGCTTTTTAAAAAAACACCATAGGGATGGAAAAAAATGATTAGAATAGTTTTTGGAATTATAGAGAGGTCAAAGGTCAAGAATGGTCACAAAATTCAGGTTTTTGGCCTGCATACCTCTGTATTTCAACCAACCAGACAAGACGGCACAAAATAATTCCTTATTCGCAGTCAATACAGAATAAAACAGGTATACATTGGTCAGTGTATACATTGGTCCAATCCAATCTTAATTTTGATTTTATATATGTATGTATATGTATGTATATATATATATATATACGTATATATATATATATATATATATATATATATATATATATATATATATATATATATATATATATATATATATACATATATATATATATATATATATATATATATATATATATATATATATATATATATATATATATATATATATATATATATACTGTATATATATATATATATATATATATATATATATATATATATATATATATTGTTGCAGTTTTGCCATTAAGGCAAACCACCTATAGTTAATTGCATGACAACATGTAGCCTGCAGTAGTTAGTTATTTCTTATTAAATGTAAAGATTAGTCCCCTTCCCATTGTGTAATAATCCACACCAATATGCGTTGAGTTAGGCAGGAATTCAAACAATGTGCAGGGAGGCGTGGCTAAAACGACAGTCCACGTGACCAACCACGGCTGTGGTAGGCGTGGCTAAAGGAGCCGCCCACGTCACCAGCAAGCAGCCAATGACAGGTCGGGAGCACCCAGGAACCAATGAGAGATCGAGGACGGGTAGAACAGCCAATCAGGTCTGGACTTTGCCCCGGCAATCTACCATCATTGCCTCGGCCAATGTGAGGCTATGGAACATTCTAGAAGCTTTTTCGGTCTGATATAAACCCCCGCCCATCGCATTTCACTCTCTCTGATCCAGCTGGCCTGCAACCGTTGACCCCTCTCGCGACTCATCTTTGAGCTGGCTGCCCAACCTGCGCTGAAGTTCGTCCTACCTGTGCTGAAGTTCCTCCTACCTGCGCTGAAGTTTGTCCTACATGCGCTGAAGTTCGTAGTTCGGATGCTGAACCTGCAAGTTGCGCGTCCCTGATGGCCGTGGGTTGCGTGGGAGCTGACGGAGCCAAGGCGGCATCGACATGCTTCCTGGTACAGGAATCAACCGTGTGTCATCGTGTGTGTGTGTGTGTGTGTGTGTGTGTGTGTGTGTGTGTGTGTGTGTGTGTGTGTGTGTGTGTGTGTGCCTGTTGGGATTATATAGGTACGAAATTGATAAGGCTGCATCTTCGTCTCTTTCTATTGCCTTGCAAATAAAAGGCTGTATATTTGGTTGTTTCTTTCAAACCTGGTCGGATCGTCTTTTCTCCATTGACCTGGCATCATCCGAGACCGAATTTGGCTTGAATCAGGCCCATAAATCACGTCAGGTAACGCTGCTTTCCACACCGTGCAAACTGCTCGGCACGCAATAAGGTGTGGAAAGCGAGGGTCCGATCCCTGATTTCTTCGGCCGCATGTCTCGAAGGTATTTTGGATTCATTGACCAGCAAACTCTTCGGCTTGTGACTGCGAGATTGGCGATTGGAGTTGCTTAGCAACCCGTCGATCACCAGTTTAGTCATGGTCGGCGGCCTGTGCACCCGGAGTTTGAGGGGGAACGGGGTCATAAACCCCCTTGGTACGTCAACGAACGCGGGATCCGCAACAATATATATATATATATATATATATATATATATATATATATATATATATATATATATATATATATATATATATGTCGGGATTCCTCTTAAACTCAAGAAGAGGCACGTTTGAAGCAGCAAGAGTGGTTTAATGAAACGAACAAAACACAATTGTGGAGCGCGTCCGGAATCGCAGAGCTTTGTCACACAAGGCAGTGCAAGTCCGAGCCACACTGAAAATACTCTGAAACAAGATTCCTTATATAATCGAACAAAGTCTAAAAAACTCTCCGCTGAAGTAATGACCTCAGATAAGAGAGGGCCGAGTTTGAAGGCACAGATGTGTGTGAAAGTAAGATATTTCTCAAGCTATTATTCGAAACAAGCTGGGCTTACAAGGCCCAGGGATGCGTTCTCATAATAGAGTTCAATGGTGTTTACACTTGGCAGTAAAACATATTGAGCCAGGCACATACAAATCAAAGGATACATATTAGATCATACTCTGCTCGCGGTTAAACAAGAATTAAATGGCAACTATTCCCATAACTTTTCCCTTTGGCAAATGTTGAAAAACGTCTACAAGGCTGGATCTGACCGAGCCGTGAAACAACATGTTTTGCAATTGAATCTAGTTTTTTTGAAGCAAGCAAAAGAAAGACAATTATATATATATTTCTCAGGTGCCCTGGGTCACGTGGTGCCCCCCCCCCCCCTGTCCGACAATTATCTCCCTTTTGTCTCTGAGGCAACACATCGAAAGAGACAATATAACCCCCAGCGGCCAGTGCCCCCCAGTCACATGCCAGGCACGCAATGTGTCACGCATGCTCTGGGAGGGATACCGGCCCCTGGTTGTGGCTGTCCGACATTTAACGCATATTGTTAGCCATAATTCGCGACGAAGACCCCTGGTTCGGAGATAGCTGAGGCCCGGCCAGGTTCCGAGCCCACCCTTCCTGCAGCGTAGGTGCGACTCAGTTGCCGGCCTGATGAGGGGCGCTCCTTATGCAGGTGCGATCCTCGCGAATCAGGGCAAACAATCGACGTCCAATGCCATCAAGCCTTGTACATGTGATTGTTCTGTGGGAGAGAGGGTGGCATATTCATTATCACAAATCTTCTTCTCATTGTCTGAATCAGCGTCAGTATCCGTGGTGTCAGGTGACTTGTACAGAGGGGGTAACCCAAAAATGTTCTTTACAAATGGTGGTACTCCTGGACATTCATTCGTCTTTTTCGTCCTCGCTGTTTGCATAATAGCTCTTAAAAGAACCTCTACTACTAAATTCAAGGGAATTCCAGGCAGAATCGGCATGGTCATTGGTGCCATGCCAGGAGTCGTAGAAAACCATATCCTCCTGCCATGAGTCGTCTAGGTCGACGATCCAGTCGTGGGTGTTCGAATCTTGCCACGAAATGACAGAATTGGCCGGTTCGCCGAAGGCCTTTGGGTCCTTTCCATGTGGCGAGAGGACCATCTCGGTAGCAGCAGTTGGTGTGGTCCATCCTGTGAAACATTTTCTCACACACACCATGATCAAATTCCTAGCCCCCCGCCCCGCCAATTGGCATTTAGTTCCCTCATCTCTCAGATGGTTGGCTATTCATAGCCCAATTCCCTGTGTCGTGTCTGGAAATTCAAATGCTATATTTACTTTCACCAATTTCCGAAAAAATCTCCCCTTAATCGTCTTCCCTGCATGTAATAATACATGATTTACCAACCATTTCCCCCCCAATTATGATTAGTCAATGGAGAAACTCACCACATTTTCTCCATCCTGCTTTGTTGTCTTCTTATATTGCAACCATCATTTTTTGTTAACACAAATATTTGTAAACATGATCCTGCATTGCTTCCATCCCAGAAGTGTCTCAAAATCTGAAGCACAATTTTCCTATACATTTGCCTGCATCTAATATTATTCACTCATCTCATCTCACCTGTGTAAGGAAATTATTTACATTGACCCATATCACTATTCACATTATTAGCAGCTTGTAGTTAAATATCAACAATTAACTGGTATTCTCCCTTTCTTGCTGTCGGTCCAAACTTTCCTCCCCATTGTACTTGCCTCTGACGAGAGAGGGCAACTTGTGTTGACTTCGTTCCGTTTGGATTTGTCATTACAGCCCTCCACACTATATAAATCCACGGTGGCTCCTTTGATGGTATTAGACAACATGGTATGTTTATCTTCTGCCCCCAGGTAATGCTTTGATAATGGACGTGAGACTTAGAGGTTAGGTTGTCATATAATCCTTCAACATATGTCACCATGTCCGCCCACTTGAGGTGTGGCGTGGTGGGTGCTGTGCTGGCGAGGTGGCATAAACATAGCAGTGCAAGTGTAATTATTCCTATATGTCTATGGCGTATCGGTTGGTGCAGGTCCTGCCCCATCCTGTGTGACGATGGGTGTGGTTGGTGGGACTTCAGTGACCGTGGGTGCGGAGAGGGCCAACTTACAATGCGTGGCGTGTACCCAGGACGACTTGCCCTCACAAAACACCGCTGTTGGTGTGGTCAGGAGAACCTGGAACGGTCCCGTCCACCTTGGTTCTTGTGGGTGAAGTGCTCCACGAGCACCTGGTCACCCGCTTGGAAGGTGTGGATGGCCATGCTTCTATTGGTTCGGGCATACTCTCTTGGGTCAATCTATTGCATAAAATTATTGCATCCCACAGATGCCATTATTCCAATGATTATTTTTAACAAACCAATTTTCCTAATCCACCTTTTCAATTTTCATTTCAATTTAAAGTCAAGCCAATGTCCTCTAATACCTCTCTTAGCATCACATGCACCTGTTGTAGGCACCTGTTTTAGCCTCTGGCCCAATAGCTGCCCAATATTTATTATGAATATTCCCAATATCCCAATAAACAAATAATAAAAAGAAAATAACCTGATCTATTTATTGAAATAAAAATAGTTCTCATGTTGGTCAAATTTAGTGTCCTGTTTTACTCCTTCCTCTGTTGGTGCAATGATGTTGTCAACAACTAGGCCACAACATAAAACAGAGTTCCACAACATCCTGGCCAATTAACATGTCCGCACTCGCCACCCGACGTTCTTCAGACAAGGTGTCCCCCAAGGTTCAGTTCTCGGCCCCCGCCTCTTCATCCTGTACCTGTCCCCCCTTGGTCACTTAATCCGCCGTCATGGTCTCCAATTCCATTGCTTCGCCGATGACATCCAGCTTTTCACCGCTGAACTATGACATCATAATTATCATTTCAATATTGTACAGGAGGAGGCGATCCTATGGTAAAAATTTCATGTCAATTGGTCCAAGAATTGCAGAGAAAAAATTCATACTGATCGAATTCTCATTCTTATTGTACTTGCCGAATTATGACGTCATTCTTACGGTACTGATGACATCATCATTAACATATCTTATTCCCCAAGTGAGGTGCTTTACATTGAGCCATATTTCAATTTTTTCCATTGAGTGGTTTCAGAGATATAGAGGTGCAACTTTTTTCGATTTTTCCAAGATGGTGCCTGTACCACGTGACCAATGACGTCATAATTATCATGAAAACAATTCCAAAGGAGCGGCCGCTCATATTCTGAAAATTTCGTGTTCATCGGACTAACAGTTGCAGAGGAATTTTTCTTTTTCATACTGATCAGATCAAGCGTTGTACTTGTCGAATTATGATGTCATAGTGGAGGCATCTATGACATCAACATTAACATATCGTATTCCCCATGGAATACGTATTCCCCATCGGTGTACTTGAGAATTAGCCATGTTTCAACTTTTTCCATTAAGCGATTTGGGAGATATAGAGGTGTAACTTTTTTCCAAGATGGTGTCCGTACCACGTGACCTATGACGTCATAATTATCAGCAAAAAAATCTACAGGCAGAGGCGCTCCTACGGTAAAATTTCATGTCAATTGGACCAACGGTTGCCGAGAAAATGGATTTTTAGAATGCAGACACGGCACATGTACGGTACACATACGGCACACGTACGCACCGGAATACTTAACCTCGCTTTTCGCTTCGCGAGCGCAGGGTAATTACATGCTATTGAAACATGATTACATGGGTCTTCTGGGTATTTTGGTTCCTCTGGTTCTTTAAGGGTTTTTGGGGTCTTTGGGGTGTTTTTGGTCTTCGGGGTCTTTTGGGTATTTGTGGTCTTTTGAGTCTTGAGGGTATTTTGGGTATTCAGGGTCTTTAAAGGTATTTTGGGTATTCAGGGTATTTTAGTGTATTTTGGTTCTTTAGGGTCTTGGTGGTCTTAAGGGTCTTGGGGAACTTCAAGGGTCGTCAAAGGTCTGAGGGGTCTCAACTATCTAAAAGGTCAAAAGGTTTATTCCAACAGTACGTAATTAAGAGTTCTTGGACTGTGTTTTTGGGTGTTATTTTAATTTGAAGAAGAAGAAGACGTTTTGGTCACAAATATACAAACAAATAAACATAACCATATACGTTTGTTCTATTATAATAAGTTATTTATCTGTACACCGCATGGGGTAAGGTGTTCTATGAACTCTAGTTTGAGAAGCCTTTGTTTGTTACCTTCGCAAAAGCGGAAGGTTATGTTTTGATCGCTGTGTATTTATTTGTATGTCTGTGTGTGTGTGTGTGTGTGTATGTTATTCGCATAACTCAAAAAGTATTCAACCGAATTGCATGAAATTTGGTGGGATGATTGGTTATTATACGGGACACATTTGATTAGATTTTGGGAGCAATCGGGTCAAAGGTCAAGGTCAAGGTCACGAAAAGGTCAAAATCGTATTTTTACCATAGCGCGGTCAATTTTTATCCAATTGGCATGCAACTAATGCCAAAATGTTCAGAATTCAATGCCCGATCTTGTGATATACGACATGACCCAGTGAAGACATTACCCTTGTTAGCGGTTGGGGGTCAAAGGTCAGGGGGGTCACGACCTTGCAAAATGTGCGTTTTTTGTCATAACTCGGTCAATTCTTATCCGATTTGCATGAAATCAGCACCAAACTGTTCACTGTTCTGTTCCCTACACTCCCATGCCAAGTACAGAACAGTAGCTGCGGCGAAGGTATGCGCTCTACCGAGTGCCCGTTCTAGTTTGTTTTGGGTTTCTTTGCCTTCTACGCACTCCCATCTCCTGAACAACTGGAAGTAATGAGTTGTAAACTGGTGCTTGTACTCGGGTCGTTCCCTGGTAGGTTTCATGGGGTAAAAAAAAAAATTAATACTCCCGGGAGTCATGGTGGGTGAAGGACTCAAATTATTTCTATGTAAAAATATATTTCATAGTGCCACGTGGTGGAACCTGGTATTACAATAAATAATAAAATACGCCAAGACCATCATAAACATTGGGGCAAGAGCCCTGGCACTCACCTTTTTTTTTTTTTTTTTTTTTTTTTGTATACAAGATCGAGGCTCGTGAAAGAGCTAACATTAATCACACAAAAAGACAAACCGACACACAAAACACAAAAAACAAGGGGAGCGGCAGACAAGATGGGGAGAGAGGGGGAAGGACACAAAAGAGAGGGGGAAGAGGGGGAAGGACACAAACACAACATTTGAGAGCAGGGATATCGGGAGGACTTGGGGGGAGGTGGGAGAGGATTAAAACATATGAACACTGCAAGGACTCTGGGGTGAATTACCGGGGGTAGAAAAGATCAAGGTTTTCGATGGGGGACGATAAGAGATGGTGGTGAACAGCTGTTTTAAAGACCTGGAGGGAGGAGTGGGATTGAAGGGAGTGGGGGAGTTTGTTCCAGAGGCGGGAGAAAAGGGGAATGAAAGAGTGAAGGTGAGCAGAGAGCCTAGACTTTGGCAGTTTAACCATAAGAGGGTTGCAGGCAGATCTTGTGCGACCTGAAGGAATATTGGGGGGACAGAGCACAGAGAGAGCTGGGGGAGCAAGGCCGGAGAGGAGTCGGTAGAAGACAGAAAGACCACCAACCTGCCTGCGGTGAGTGAGTGAAAGGCCCTCGGCGTTGACTACATCGCAGGAGATTCCAATGATTCTGAAAGCTTTGGCCTCAACAGCGTGAAGCCGAGCAAGGTGTGAGGCAGGAGCACCAGACCAGAGGGGGGAACAGTATTCCATTGAGCTGCGGATGAAAGCCTTGTATGTGGTGAGGAGCTCAGGTGTGCCAAGGAAGGACTTCGCACGACGGAGGATGCCCAGTCGGCGACTGGCTTTGGAGGCCAGCTTGGAAATGTGGTTTTCCCAAGAAAGATCATGGCAGATAGTGAGACCCAAAAGCTTGAGCGACAGAACTTCTTGGAGAGGATTGTTGAGAAAGTAGATGGGAGGGTTGTCCAGTCGGTCCTTTCGGAGAGACATTGTAAGAGTGTGAGATTTGTCAGGATTGAAAGACATGTTCCACTTGTTTGACCAGTCTGTGATTTTGTCCAGGTCTGCAGAGAGTGAGGAGGCTGCAGACTGCCGATCTGAGGGATGAGGAATGGAGCGACAGAGAGTAGAGTCGTCAGCAAAGAGATAGAGAGGATTTTCAAGAGAGTCAGAGAGATCATTGATGAAGACCAGAAAAAGCACAGGGCCCAGAACACTACCTTGGGGAACTCCAGCCTGAACAGGAAGAGGAGATGAGAGAAACCCATTCAGGGCCACACGTTGACTACGACCAGAGAGGAAGTCCGCCAGCCATGCATGGAGATTTCCATGGATACCAAAGGAGGAGAGTTTGGAGAGCAGAGCAGGGTGCCAGACCGTATCGAAGGCACGTGAAATGTCAAGGGAGACAGCTCTAATTTCCTGTTTGGCGTTGAGGACCTCCATCCATTGTTGAGAAAGCAGAAGCAGCATGTCCAGAGTAGAGTGACCAGGTCTGAAACCAAATTGATGATCAGAGATCAAGCCATTGGAGAAGAGGAAAGATTTAATATCTGAAGCAATGATGGATTCCATGACTTTGCTGATAATTGGGAGAAGGCTGATTGGTCTGTAGTTGCTGGGATCTGTTTTTGCACCTTTTTTGTGCAAAGCGGTGATGTTGGCTGATTTCCAAGCAGATGGCAGATGACCTTGAGCAAAAGAGAGGGTGAAGAGAACAGAAAGAGGGAGTGAAAGAGCAGAAGAACATGATTTTAGGACCCGTGGGCTGATGCCGTCAGGACCAGTTGCAGAATCAGAGTCGAGGGTTGACAGAAACTTTTCCACCTTGTCAGGAGGAAAGGACACAGAGTCCAGGAGCAGCTGGGTACGACTGGGTACGGTGGGTACAGAGAGGGATGGGTTTGGGACACAAGATTTAGAGGCAAACACAGAGTTGAGGCATTCAGCTTTTTCACGTGCGGAGTCAGCCGTTAAGCCGTTTGAGGTGAGGGAGGGGATGGAGGGGGAACAAACACCAGAAACAGATTTGACCAGACGCCACCAGGATTTGGAAGAGGGAGACAGATAAGAGAGTTCGGTCTTGAGAATGGTGAGATATTGTTTCCTGGTTCTCCTGAGGGTGGACACACACTTGTTTCGGGCTTTGTGAAAGGAAATGAGATTTCCTTCCGTTGGATTTGCTTTCCAGGAGACGAAAGCAAGTTGTTTCAGGGCAACAGCCTCACCACAAGATTCCGTGTACCATGGACGGGAGGAAGGGTATGACAACTGAAGACGAGATGGTATAAATCTGTGCATGAGAGAGAGCAATTTACTTTGAAAGAATTCCCAGGATGAGTTGATGTCAGAGGCGGTAGAGATGGGAGACCAGTCCAGATGATTGATGGCTGCTTGAAGACCGTGCCAGTTGGCCTGAGTGAAATGCCAGACTCGTCGACGCTGAGGAGGCTCTCTGAGAATGGTCAGAGAGATGTCCACTTTGACAAGCACATGATCAGATGAGCCGATTGGAGCAGAAGAAGAGCAGCAGACATTTTCAGGGAAGTTTGTCATAACCAAATCCAGAAGAGAAGATGCTCCGTTGACTGAGATCCGGGTCGGGAAATTGACAGATTGTGTCAGTCCCAGTGAGTCGCAGAAGTACTTTGCTGAAGAGCCATGGCTGGTGAGAGAGGTACCCACACCCAGCCAACTGGCATGGTGACAATTGAAATCACCACATATGAGGAAGAGAGAGTTGGGATGGGTAGATAGAAGTTGGTCCATATTATCAGACAGTGAGATGTAGATGGAGTCATCGCTGATTGGTGGACGGTACAACACACATATGAACAAAAGGTGGGAGCGAAGGGGAAGCCGTAGCCAAAGGTATTCCTGGGGGTGAGGTGGAGAGAGGGCAGTGGAGGGCGAGTGAGGAAGAGAGTTTTTTATAAAGATAGCAACCCCACCTCCAGGACGAGGCTCAGGTCTATCATACCGGAGGAGGGAGTAGCCTGGGAGAGATACCAAGGCATCAGAGACATCATGAAGGAGGAAAGTTTCTGTTAAGCAGATCACATCTGGTTTGTCAGAAGCAACCTGTATGGAGAGGTCAGTCAAGTTTGAGCGAAGGCCCCGGATGTTTGAGGTCCATACCGTTAATGAAGAGGAAGGGGGAGCATCGGGTCCAGAGCAGGGGGGGGGGAGGCATAGGGTAAGATGTGGAAGAGGAGTAAGAGGTAGGGAGAGCTGTTGAAGGTGTGTCAGAGATTTCAGAATAGCTTGGAGAAAGGGAAGAATGGGGCGGACAAAAGGTTTGATGGAGATTGGGTGAGGCACAGTGAGGTGTTATTTGAGGAGGGGGAAGAGCAAGGCAGAAGGTTTGGGGAGATGAAGGTGAAAGTTGGAAGGAGGAAGAAGCAGGGAGGATGCTTTGAGGAGGAGGGGTGAGAGGGGAGTCTAGGAGGGGAGGAGCGAGAGAGAGTCTCGGAGGGGAGGGGTGTGGGAGGAGTTTAGGAGGGAGGGGAGGGAAGGGGCAAGGGGGGAGATTTGAAAGGGATGGGTGTTGGGGAGGATTTAGAGGGGAGGGGTGAGATTGGATTTTGAAAAGTGTACGATTCATGGGAAACGAACATTTTTTTGCAAAATGAGTTTGAGACCTTCGAGTCAAAAATACGTTTGAGGACACTGGAGGAGGGATGGAGTTCTGGATAGTTTAGGGAATGTAGAAAGGAGGAACTGTAAGAGATGGTATAATATATATTTTTTGGAATGAATAGATTTGGTGAGCAAGACGAAAGCATCCTTTTGTAGGAAAAGAAGAAAAGGGTGTTATAATATATGAGAGAAAATAGTTGTTCAGGGGAGAGATTATACATTTCTTACCGCGTGATCGCGAACGAAGAACGAACGAACAAAAAGAACAACAAATAAACGAATAAGACCTGGGAAGGAAATATTTTTTTGGGGTTTTTTTTGTTTGTTTTTTGTGAGTACAGATATTAAACAAGGAGGTACGGGGTGAACGACTGGTACGAAACAGAGAACGAAAATAATTTCAGCGCATTCGACGAATCGCTGAGAGAAAAACAAACCACAAGGTCGGAGACGGTAAGGTAGTCTAAGCCTACGAGTACTAGGCCGCAGAATACTCGATACCATTAACCGACGATTGTGTATAAATGTACGAAAAATTAGCACCGAAAATTTTCCAAAAGATACGCTATAGGTACATACACCGAAAGATAGATACAGTCTCGACAAAAACACAATTGAGAAATATAGCTTAGCTTCGAAAGCGTGAGCGCATGGAGCAGCTTCGAAAAGACGTGACCTCGCCGTGATCTCGCGAGATCACCTGGTAGAACAAACAGTATACTGCACTGACTAAGGGTATAACCAATTTCAATGGTTGATAGAAGACAGAGCAGCATGTGGAATCATACTAACATAATCATAAGACTTTAAACAAACCAACAAAAAAACACCTATTTTGGGGGCAACCCCCCCAACCCCCACCACCCCTTCCACCCCGTGTACCTTCTCAGACCACAATTTTCCCAATGCCTTGAACAAACATTGGTAAATCACGGATGATGAATGTTGTGGTTAAGTTTCATCGGAATTGCGTGTGTAGTTTCTGAGAAGAAAGCAAACACCGATTTTGGGTGACAACCCCCTCCCCGTTGACGCCCAAATGGGCAGATTTTTTTTAAGGCTGTGAACAAACGTTGGCACATCACGGGTGGTGAAGGTTGTGGTGAAGTTTCATCGAAATAGTGTGTGTAGCTTCAGAGAAGAAAGCAAATATCTATTTTGGGGGGGTCAAACCTGGTCCAACCCACTTTGACCCCCATAGACCTCCAAAGGGGCAGATTTTTTTTAATACCGTCAACAATATTCGGTACAACACGGGTGATGAAGGTTGTGTTAACGTTTCATCGAAATAGTGTTTGTCGTTTCAGAGGAAAAAGCAAATTCCTATTTTGGGGGTCAAACCTGAATCCACTTTGACCCTGGTAAACCCCTTTCGACCCAGATTTTTTTTAATGCCGTAAACAAACTTTAGTCACAACACAACAAATATAATTTGTGCCAAATTTGGTCACAATCCCATCAGCGGTTTCGGAGAAGAAGATTCAAGTGTTTACGGATGGACGGACTGACGGACGGACGACGCGCCATCACATAAGCTCCCTTGAATTTCGTTTCAGGTGAGCTAAAAATGGGGGTTTATCTATCAAAAATGGGGACTGTATCTATCACCCCGTACCTCCTTGTCATGCACGTTTTTTTCTTACCTCAAGTTATCATATTGTGCTGTGGAAAGGTGGGGGGAGGGAGGCAACATTCCACAATTTCACAGGAATGGTAAACGTTTAAATCGGGTAAAGGTTTGAATTGGGTAAAGGTTTGAATCGGGTAAAGGTTTGAATCGGGTAAAGGTTTGAATCGGGTAAACGTTTGAATCGGGTAAAGGTTTGAATCGGGTAAAGGTTTGAATCGGGTAAACGTTTGAATCGGGTAAAGGTTTGAATCGGGTAAAGGTTTGAATCGGGTAAAGGTTTGAATCGGGTAAAGGTTTGAATCGGGTAAAGGTTTGAATCGGGTAAAGGTTTGAATCGGGTAAAGGTTTGAATCGGGTAAAGGTGTTAGGTTACACTTTGGTAACGACGGGTTCTTTGCTAGTTTAAGCTAATCCAGACAAGACTTGGCAAAACAATATACAGTACCTTGTAAAAAGACCCATCAGGTCTCAAGCAGGCAAGCATTAGTCGATCTTCCTTTTGATTTCACAGGGGTCAAAGTGGACGAATGAGTGTGTTGGAGGCATATTGCACTCACTTGTGATTGTCTGCAATTCAAGTATTACCGTACTGGATTTGCATTTGTATGCACGAATTTCAAAATACATTGTGCGGCCTGGCCACATAGATCCCAGGGGCCTGTTCCATGTTCAAATGTCATTTAGCAAAACATTTCTTCATTTAACTGCAATCGTGCGGTAGATCATCATAGGCCATGAACCACCAGACATGGGAAGCCAACTAACGACAAGCCTCAAATACCAAACCGAACGAGTCCCAAAAGGAATATCATTATATGGAGAAAATAAATAGGTGGGAAAAAAAAGAAACTGCTCCAACAATGACGAATGAAAACATTAATACATTAACCAAACACCTGCCAAGATACACAGAGCCATTACACTAAAGTCGATAATTAGAATTAATGCCCCGGGAAACGTCACCAGCTCATTAAACAAAACCCACATCTATATGACGATTAGTCGTCAAGACCACACACAAATTACAATGAATGAGCACAAAATGGTCTCTCTACACGTGTTTCCAGTTAACTGGTGAAACAATGCCTGAGAACATGAAGGATTGGCTACTTATTCCCTTTTTTTCCTCCTGCAAACAAATGAGCCTCACAAGGCTAACTTTCCCTCCAAACAAGAAAAAGACATGTTGGTGTAATATTGTTAGAGTGTCCGTCTGAGTCTGAGCGGTCGATGGTTCAAGCTCCGAGTCACACAAAAGGTTTAAAAAAAAGGGTACGTGCTGCTTACTTGCTTTGATTGCTGCTTGAAAAAAAAGGACCCTCAACAGATAATTTCCGCCAGATAAGTCTGCCTTGATTGCCCATCTCATCAGCATCAGCAGCATCTGTCTGCAGGTGTGTCTGTTTGAATGTTCGTGATATGTGTCGCAGCTCCTCCATGAACCTCAGTCTGTAAAAAAGACAAGACCGAAAGTCTAACAGCGGCGTAGTCGGGTTTGTTTGATACTTTAGTTTAAGAGGACAGTATGACCTGGGTGGGGATACCAGTTAACAAATAATGTAAATATTAAATTTTTTGACTTCAAGCCTGGACAGCAGGTTCGTGAATGACTTGGGTAAAACCGGCGAATGGCAAACGATGAACCAATAAATTCCACATTCCTGTGCCACCTTCATTCGAACGTCAGGAAAACTTACAAGTTCTCTACATTTCCATTCTAAACAGCATAATTCGCCATTCCAATCACAAATTAATACTATCATATTAATCTAACAAAATATTACGTCAAATCACGATTGTATTGAGGGAGTATCAAACAAGCAAACCGTCGTCATCTATTCACTTCCAGAATAGGCAGCAAGATCCGTGTCGATCGCATTTCAAAATCATAATTGTAAAAATCATAATCGAAGCAAAAATACAATAACAAAAACTAGAACGGCACTCAGTAGGGTGCATGAGATACCTCCACCAGGATGAAGTGTTTACGTTTTTAATCCACTTCGGCCGGATCTGGATTCGGACCTGGAGCCACTGACTCTCTGAAGCCCACCAAGCATGCACAATGATTTCAATCCTTTGGTTGTTCCTCTATCCCTTTGAATTGCAATCAATCAATTAAATCAATAAATTTTCGATAAATATTAATCAATAAATTCTAACAAATACATATTCAACAGATTTTAATCAATTAATTTAAATAAATAAATTTTAATCAATAAATTTTAAATGCCATAAATTTTAAATGCATCACGCAAGGAAACAGCAAGTACTATTTTTAAAGTCATTCATATTACTCTATTCAAAGCTGGCACACTCATGAGCAAACGCTTCCTCACTTGATTGGTGGGTGGGGTAAATTGTCCATTACAATTTCCTTGGAGGTGGGGTTTAGTCTGCTCGGGAATGTTCGGGTTTCTGTCGGTGGTTACATCGGTTGTTGTTGTTTAATGGCACATATTGCATGGCTGACCTTGGAGATATTAAAAAACGTAGGGGGAAAGTCACAGGAGGCAATCACATACCAGGGAAACTAATCTTAACCCTACCTAGTTAACACAAGCTCCACCCCCCGTGTGAAGACACGTAAATGATCTTAAGATCACAGTTTTTCTCCTTAAATACATCGAGATTGGCTTCCAAATCGCACGTGGTCCAGGCTGCCCGACACAGTTCTATCTCCACACAGATCTATCTCTATCTCCACATCACCTACCCCCACTAACGCAAAAGTATTAATACATCAAATTAAAATGTGAAATCATGATTGTGCTAAGACATTATCAACCCAGCTAACCATCGTCATCTGTTTACTTCCAGATTCGGGAGCAAAATCCATGTCGATCGAATTTCACAATCATAATTGTATTGAGGAATTTATGAAACCTCCGACCCACCTACCACACGGCACCTGCTGGACCACAAAACATCTGACTGTCTGAGGACCACCAAGCATGCACAACGGTTTCCATCCTTTGGTTGTTTCGCTATCCCTTTGAAATGCAATCAATCAATTCAATCAATAAATTTTAATAAATAAATATTCAAGAACTTTTCAATTAATTTTCATCAATAAATTTTCATAAATAATTTTTCAATACATTTTCAGTGAATTGAATCAATGGATTTTAATTAATACATTTTCAATAAATTTTAATCAATAAATTTTCACAAACAATTTTTCAATCAATTTTAATCAATGAATTTTAATAAATGAATTTTGAATGAATTAAAAAAAACCAATTTTGTTTTAATAAAATATAATCAATCAATTTTAAATGCACCAAGCAAGGAAACGGCAAGTACTATATTTAAAGTCTTTCATATTACTCTCTTCAAACCGAGCACACTCAAGAGCAAGCACTCCAACCAATCATGTCACTGAGTCTGGTGAAACAAAAAGAAGATGGCCCGTATGGGTATCGAACCCATGACCTTGGTCGTTATTAGCACCACGCTCTAACCAGCTGAGCTAACCGGCCATTTACAAGCACAAACTTACACAATACGGTGTCGCATGCACCTCCCAAGACTCCAACACGTGCTGCAAGTGAGAGTAATTTTTCAGCTACCCCACACAAACGCCCCACCTCTCCACCCCAATTACCGTGGGGAGATTTACATGCAGGATGGACAGACTACGTTTTGTATGCCCATGATAGGTCAGATCTGGATTTGGACCTGAACCAAACTTTAATCCCCTTGTTCTTGTCACCGACCCAACTTATCGACCAGGTTTTGTCATAAGTTATCAAAAACTTTTTGAGATATCTTGACAAACAATCCTACAAGATTACACAAAATTAAAAAAACGATGAAACAATTAATTCCACATTCCTGTGCCACCTAGAGTCGAACTTCAGGTATTGACAGCAGGTTCTTGAAGGACATGGACAAAAAACTGAACGAACCAGTGTGAATGTTGCTTTATCCAGGCAATGGTGAAACTGCAAATCGGGAATCCGCTGATGCCACGGATGGGAAACCCTTACGTCATTTCCTCATTCTGCTTTGAACTAAATATCTCTCTAATTTTTCCAAACAGCAACATTCATCATTTCAATCACAAATTCATACAATAGTATTGACAAGTCCGTGGCGGATGAACACCAGTCTTGGAGGGGTTACCGAATGGTCCTTAATTGCCGAGGCAAATGGCCGAAATCTTGGCGGTAATTTGATGGCGCATGCGGGACTGAAGGGGCGAGGTGCTTACCTGCACGGAGCTCACGGGTTTTATCTGAAACCCACAGAACAAATAAATAACACAACAAATGAAATATGCCACAATAACAAATTTAATGAAATGAATTCATGGGATTAAAAAAATGAAAGGTGAGGTAAACTAAATCCTAATTTGAGACGTCTGCACGAAGAAACAAAAAGGGACAAGGGGAAAGATCAGGAAAAGAAAATGTTTTAAAGCCGGCCGTCTCTCAGCTTTGCTCCAACGAGATCACCCAACCAAGTCGGCCACCCAAGGCGGCCTAAATCTGCTCGCACTGGAAACGCATGGGTGGCGCGAAGTTCCTCTCTGCGTCAACAAAACAAGAGGGGATTCGTGTGGCCGGTCCTCTTTCACTCTCGTTTCCCTCCGAAATGTGACGTGGCTCGACCCCCCCCCCCCCCCGAAAAACACCAGCGACAAACAACACCACAAAACGCTCCACAGAAGGTTATTATATTTCCTTTTTGTAAAATATACAACTGTAATGGTAACTAAACACGTCATCTTGTCATATGACCAGATCTTCAGCTCTGATTGGTGTACGTTTGCGCGGACACACAGACAGACTAACGCTGTTCGAGATGGCATTGCTCTGAGGGCTGGGCCTAAAAACTAAACAAAAAGGCAATAACAAAAACTAGATGGCACTCAGTGAGGTGCATGAGATACCTCCATCACGATGAAGTCTTTGCGTTTTGCATCCACTTTGGCCGGATCTGGATTTGAACCAGAGGCATCGAACTCTCTGAGGCCCATGAAGCATGCACAATGGTTTCCATCCTTTGGTTTTTTTTTTTTTTTTTGTATACTGAATCGAGGCTCGTGAAAGAGCTAACATTTATTTCACAAACAAATCAACCAGACAAACAAAATATACAAAAAGAGGGAGCGGAAGACAAGATGGGGAGAGAAAGGGAAGCACACAACCACAACATTTGAGAGCAGGGAGAAGTGTGGGAGGGAGAGGGCTTGGGGGCAGGTGGCGTGGGAAGGGGGGGGGGGGCAGGGGGGGAGAGCTAAACATCCCCCGTGGGAAGGGGTTGTTTCGCTATCCCTTTGAAATGCAATCAATCAATTTAATCAATAAATATCAATAAACAAATATTCAATAATTTTTTTAAGTAGTTAAATTGGATCAATAAATTTTCATAAATAATTTTTTGGGACATTTTCAATAAATTTTCAATGAAGTTAATCAATGGATTTTAATTAATACATTTTCAAGAAATTTTTATCAAAAAATTTTCATAAACAATTTTTCAATAAATTTTCAATAAATTTCAAACAATCAAATTTTGTATAAATAATTTCTAATGAATAAATTTTACGTGTGTCAAGCAAGGAAACAGCAAGTCCTATTTTTTAAAGTCTTTCATATTACTCCATTCAAACCGAGCACACTCAAGAGCATGCGCTCAAACCAATCATGTCACAGAGTCTGGTGAAACAAAAAGAAGATGGCCCGTATGGGGATCGAACCCACGACCTTGGCGTTATTAGCACCACGCTCTAACCAACTGAGCTAACCGGCCATTTCCAAACATAAACTTACACAATGTGGTGTCACATGCACCTCCCAAGACTCCAACACGTGCTGCAAGTGAGGGGACTTTTTCAGCGAACCCCAAACAAACGCCCCACCTCTCCACCCCAATTACCGTGGGGAAATTTACATGCAGGATGGACAGACTACGTTTTGTATGCCCATGATAGGTCAGATCTGGATTTGGATCTGAACCAAACTTTAATCCCCTTGTTCTTGTCACCTGCCCAACTCATCGACCAAGTTTGTCATAAGTTGTCAAAAACTTTTTTAGATATCTTGACAAACAATCCTACAAGATTACACAAAATAAATAAAAATGATGAAACAATAAATTCCACATTCCTGTGCCACCTACAGTCGAACTTCAGGTATTGACAGCAGGTTCGTGAAGGACTTGGACAAAAAACTGAACCAGTAGTCAGGTTCACTATGTCAATAAATTATATTTCGTTCAAAATCATGGTAAATTAGCAAACCTATACATTTTTGGAAAGGTTATAGCATAAGGAAACTAAAAATCAATGTTTATTTACATTTGGAGAGATACCTGTATGGCGGCCATTTTGGATTTTCAAAAAGGCCACTGTAAAATACATATTTTGTTCTATTTCTGCCTCTAATTACCATAAAAACTTTTAAAAATATACTAAACCTATATTTTCAGGGACAAGGAATCCAATGAAAGTATCAAATTAGTGCTATGGGGAATCGTAAGACACGAATCAAAGGTTTTGAATTGCAAAATACTGTCTTTATATTCGCGATAAGTTGCATAATCAAATACATGTTATCATTTTGTACAGGCAGTTAATAACATCAAAATGTGTCACAATAATTCATATCACCAAACATACACAGGCAGTCAGCAAAATCATATATACACATGCAGTCAGTATAACTTCACATCTACACAGGCAGTCAATGACAAAATATACACAGGCAGTCAATGGCATCAAACATACACGATTACAGAATATGCCATTTAGAGTTCGTCATCACTGTCCTGTGTGTCGTATCCGACAATATAGTCCGCATCGTTTTCACAGTCCATTCCACACAAGCAAAGGTCGGTCAAATTGATTGGCAAATCGAATTGGTCGAATGGTCGATCGAATCGAATTCGATGAATCGAATCGAATCGAATCGATCGAATGGTCGAATGGTCGAATGGTCGATCGAAGCGATTGGTCGAATGGTTGAATGGTCGAATTGGTCGAATGGAATTGGTCGATTGGTCGAATTGGTCGAATTTTTCGAATCGAATTGGTCGGAATTGGCAAATGTAAACATTGATTTTCAGATTTTCCATGTAATAACGTTTCCAAAAATGTATAGGTTTGCTAATCTACCATGATTTTGAACGAAAAAACATAGTGAACCTGACTACAGTGTGAATGTTGCTTTTTCCAGGCAATGGTGAAACTGCAAATCGGGAATCCGCGGATGCTCTGGATGGGAAACCCTTCCGTCATTTCCTCATTCTGCTTTGAACTAAATTTCTCTCTATTTTTTCCAAACAGCAACATTCATCATTCCAATCACAATTTAATACTATGGTATTGTCAATTCCGTGGCCGATGAACACCAGCCTTGAACGGATACCCGAACGGTCCGTAATTGCCGAGGCAAATGGCCGAAATTTTGGCGGTAATTTGAAGGTGTGCATGGGACTGAAGGGGCGAGGTGCTTACCTGCACGGAGATCACGGGTTTTATCTGAAACCCACAAAACAAATAAACAACACAACAAAGGAAATATGCCACGTTGATAAATTGAATGAAATGAATGCACAAAATTAAAAAATGAAAGGAGAGGTAAACGAAATCCTAATTTGAGACGTCTCCACTCAGAAACGAAAACGGACAAGGGGAGAGATCATGAAAATAAAATGTTTTAAAGCCGGCCGTCTCTCAGCTTTGCTCCAGCGAGATCGCCAAATGAAGTCGGCAACACAAGGTGTCCCAAAGCTGCTCGCGCTGGAAACGCACAAGATGGCGTGAAGTTCCTCTCCGAATCAACACGAACATGAGGGGGTTTGTGCGGCCGGTCCTCTTTTGATCTTCTCTCACTCTGAAAAGTGATGCAGCTCCAGCTCCCCCGAAAAACACAAGCGACAAACAACACCCCTGGCTCCAACGTTGTAAAGGGTCTCTGAGCTCTGAACAGTTCTCTGCACGAGCGCACATGAGATGAAGCGACCGCCACAGCCGAAAGCCAGCACGAGAGAGAGACTGCCCGCTTATTCTTCCTTCTCCTCAAACCTTATCACTCTGACGTCACCCCGAGCGATCGCTGAGTTGCACTGAATCGCCCCATGGTCTGGCTCGACCAATGGCGAACTTCGGGTTTGGCGTTTTTCCTCACTCGATTGGTGGGTGGGGTTAATTGTCCATGAGAATTTCGTTGGAGGTGGGGATTAGTCTGCTCGGGAATGTTCGGGTTTCTGTCGGCAGTTACGTCGGTTGTTGTTGTTTAATGGCGTATTTTGCATGGCTGACCTTGGAGATATAAATAAACGTTGGGGGAAAGTCACAGGAGGCAATCCCATACCAGGGAAACTAGTCTTAACCCCACCGAGTTAACACAAGCTCCACACCCCGTGTGAAGACACATAAATGATCTTGAGGTCACAGTTTTCTCCTTAAATACATCGAGATTGGCTTCCAACTCGCACGTGGTCAATGCTGCCACACACAGTTCTATCTCCACTTTGGTGTGTCAACACCTACCTCCACAAACATAATAGTATTAATATATCAAATTAAAATGTGGAATTATGATTGTGTTAAGACATTATCAAACCAGCCAACCATCGTCAACTGTTTACTTCCAGATTCGGGAGCAAAATCCCTGTTGATCGCATTGCACAATCCTAATTGTGTTGAGGAATTTATGAAACATCCTCCCCACCTCCCATACGGCACCTGCTGGACCACAAAACATCTGACTCTCTGAGGCCCACGAAGCATGCACAATGGTTTCCATCCTTTGGTTGTTTCGCTATCCCTTTGAAATACAATCAATCAATTTAATCAATAAATATCAATAAACAAATAATCAATAATTTTTTTAAGTACTTAAATTTGATCAATAAATTTTCATAAATAATTTTTTGGGACATTATCAATAAATTTTCAATGAAGTTAATCAATGGATTTTAATTAATACATTTTCAAGAAATTTTAATCAAAAATTTTTCATAAACAATTTTTCAATAAATTTCAAACAATCAAATTTTGTATAAATAATTTCTAATTAATAAATTTTACGTGTGTGAAGCAAGGAAACAGCAAGTGCTATTTTTAAAAAGTCTTTCATATTACTCGATTCAAACCTGGCACACTCAAGAGCATGCGCTCCAACCAATCATGTCACAGAGTCTGGTGAAACAAAAAGAAGATGGCCCGTATGGGGATCGAACCCACGACCTTGGCGTTATTAGCACCACGCTCTAACCAACTGAGCTAACCGGCCATTTACAAATGCAGAATTACACAATGCGGTGTCACATTCACCTCCCAAGACTCCAACACGTGCTGCAAGTGAGAGTAATTTTTCAGCTCCCCCGAAACAAACGCCCCACCTCTCCACCCCAATTGACGTGGGAAAATTCACATGCAGGATGGACAGTCTACGTTTTGTATCCCCATGATAGTTCAGATCTGGATTTGTACCTGAACCAAACTCGAAGCCTTTTGTTCTTGTCAACGACCCAACTCATCGACCAAGTTTTGCCACAGGTTGTCAAAAACTTTTTGAGATATCTTGACAAACAATCCTACAAGATAACGCAATACAAATAAAAACGATGAACCAATAAATTCCACATTCCTGTGCCACCAAGAGTCGAACTTCAGGTATTGACAGCAGGTTCGTGAAGGACTTGGACAAAAAACTGAACCAGTGTGAATGTTGCTTTGTCCAGGCAATGGTGAAACTGCAAATCGGGAATCAGCGGATGCTCTGGATGGGAAACCCTTCCGTCATTTCCTCATTCTGCTTTGAACTAAATTTCTCTCTATTTTTTCCAAACAGCAACATTCATTATTCCAATCACAATTTAATACTATGGTATTGTCAATTCCGTGGCCGATGAACACCAGCCTTGAACGGATAGCTGAACGGTCCTTAATTGCCGAGGCAAATGGCCGAAATTTTGGCGGTAATTTGATGGGGTGCGTGGGACTGAAAGGGCGAGGTGCTTACCTGCACGGAGATCACGGGTTTTATCTGAAACCCACAGAACAAATGAACAACACAACAAATGAAATATGCCACATCAATAAATTGAATGAAATGAATGCACAGAATTTAAAAAAATGAAAGGAGAGGTAAACGAAATCCTAATTTGAGACGTCTCCACTCAGAAACGAAAACGGACAAGGGGAAAGATCATGAAAATAAAATGTTTTAAAGCCGGCCGTCTCTCAGCTTTGCTCCAGCGAGATCGCCAAATGAAGTCGGCAACACAAGGCGTACCAAAGCTGCTCACGCTGGAAACGCACAAGATGGCGTGAAGTTCCTCTCCGAATCAACACGAACAGGAGGGGGTTTGTGCGGCCGGTCCTCTTTTGCTCTTGTCTCCCTCTCAAAAGTAATTCAGCTCCAGCTCCCCCGAAAAACACCAGCGACAAACAACACCCCTGGCTCTAACGTTTTGTAAAGGGTCTCTGAGCTCTGAACAGTTCTCTGCACGAGCGCACACGAGATGAAGCGACCGCCACAGCCGAAAGCCAGCACGAGAGAGAGACTGCCTGCTAATTCTTCCTTCTCCTCAAACCTTATCTGACGTCACCCCGAGCGATCGCTGAGTTCCACTGAATCGCCCCATGGTCGGGCTCGACCAATGGCGAACTTCGGGTGTGGCCTTTTTCCTCACTCGATTAGTGGGTGGGGTTAATTGTCCATGAGGATTTCGTTGGAGGTGGGGATTAGTCTGCTCGGGAATGTTCGGGTTTCTGTCGGCAGTTACGTCGGTGGTTGTTGTTTAATTTCGAATTTTGCATGGCTGACCTTGGAGATATAAATAAACGTTGGGGGAAAGTCACAGGAGGCAATCCCATACCAGGGAAACTAGTCGTAACCCCACCGAGTTAACACAAGCTCCACCCCCCGTGTGAAGACACATAAATGATCTTGAGGTCACAGTTTTCTCCTTAAATACATCGAGATTGGCTTCCAACACGCACGTGGTCAATGCTGCCACACACAGTTCTATCACCACTTTGGTATGTCAACACCTACCCCCACAAACATAAAAGTATAAATATATCAAATTAAAATGTGGAATTATGATTGTGTTCAGACATTATCAAACCAGAGAACCATCGTCAACTGTTTACTTCCATATTCGAGAGCAATCCCTGTCGATCGCATTTCACAATCATAATTGTGTTGAGGAATTTATGAAACATCCTCCCCACCTCCCATACGGCACCTGCTGGACCACAAAACATCTGACTCTCTGAGGCCCACGAAGCATGCACAACGGTTTCCATCCTTTGGTTGTTTCGCTATCCCTTTGAAATGCAATCAATAAATTCAATCAATAAATTTTAATAAAGAAATATTCAAAAGCTTTTCAATTAATTTTCATGAATAAATTTTCATAAATAATTTTTCAATAAATTTTCAATGAATTTAATCAATGGATTTTAATTAATACATTTTCAATAAATTCAAAAAAAATCAATTTTCGATTAATAAATTAGAATCAATCAATTTTAAATGCACCAAGCAAGGAAACAGCAAGTACTATTTTTTAAAGTCTTTCATATTACTCTCTTCAAACCTGGCACACTCAAGAACAAAGGCTCGAACCGATCATGTCACTGAGTCTGGTGAAACAAGAGGAGGATGGCCCGTATGGGGATCGAACCCACGACCTTGGCGTTATTAGCACCACGCTCTAACCAACTGAGCTAACCGGCCATTTAAAAACACACGATTACACGATTACAGAAACAATGCGGTGTCACATGCACCTCCCAAGACTCCAACACGTGCTGCAAGTGAGAGTAATTTTTCAGCTCCCCTGAAACAAACGCACCACTTCTCCACCCCAATTAACGTGGGAAAATTTACATGCAGGATGGACAGACTACGTTTTGTATCCCCATGATAGTTCAGATCTGGATTTGTACCTGAACCAAACTCGAATCCACTTGTTCTTGTCAACTACCCAACTCATCGACCAAGTTTTGCCACAGGTTGTCAAAAACCTTTTGAGATATCTTGACAAACAATCCTACAAGATTACACAATACAAATAAAAACGATGAACCAATAAATTCCACATTCCTGTGCCACCTAGAGTCGAACTTCAGGTATTGACAGCAGGTTCGTGAAGGACTTGGACAAAAAACGGAACCAGTGTGAATGTTGCTTTGACCAGTCAATGGTGAAACTGCAAATCGGGAATCAGCGGATGCCACGGATGGGAAACCCTTACGTCATTTCCTCTTTCTGCTTTGAACTAAATATCTCTCTAATCTTTCCAAACAGCAACATTCATCATTTCAATCACAAATTCATACAATAGTATTGACAAGTCCGTGGCGGATGAACACCAGTCTTGGACGGGTTACCGAACGGTCCTTAATTGCCGAGGCAAATGGCCGAAATCTTGGCGGTAATTTGATGGCGCGTTCGGGACTGAAGGGGCGAGGTGCTTACCTGCACGGAGCTCACGGGTTTTATCTGAAACCCACAGAACAAATAAAGAACACAACAAATGAAATATGCCACAATAACAAATTAAATGAAATGAATTCATGGAATAAAAAAAATGAAAGGTGAGGTAAACTAAATCCTAATTTGCGACGTCTGCACGAAGAAACAAAAAGGGACAAGGCGAAAGATCAGGAAAATAAAATGTTTTAAAGCCGGCCGTCTCTCAGCTTTGCTCCAACGAGATCACCCAATGAAGTCGGCCACCCAAGGCGGCCTAAACCTGCTCGCACTGGAACCGCACAAGATGGCGCGAAGTTCCTCTGCGCGTCACCACAAACAAGAGGGGATACGTGAGGCCGGTCCTCTTACGTTCTCGTTTCCCTCCGAAATGTGATGTGGCTCTCCCTCCCCCGAAAAACACCAGCGACAAACAACACCCCTGGCAACACCCCAAAACGCTCCACAGAAGGTTGTTATATTTCCTTTTTGTAAAATATACAACTGTAATGGTAACTAAACACGTCATCTTGTCATATGACCAGATCTTCAGCTCTGGTTGGTGTACGTTTGCGTAGACATACAGACAGACTAACGCTGTTCGAGATGGCATTGCTCTGAGGGCTGGGCCTAAAAACTAAACAAAAAGGCAATAACAAAAACTAGATGGCACTCAGTGAGGTGCATGAGATACCTCCACCACGATGAAGTCTTTGCGTTTTGCATCCACTTTGGCCGGATCTGGATTTGAACCAGGGGCATCGAACTCTCTGAGGCCCACGAAGCATGCACAATGGTTTCCATCCTTTGGTTGTTTCGCTATCCCTTTGAAATGCAATCAATCAATTTAATCAATAAATATCAATAAACAAATATTCAATAATTTTTTTAAGTCGTTAAATTGGGTCAATAAATTTTCATAAACAATTTTTTGGGACATTTTCAATAAATTTTCAATGAAGTTTATCAATGGATTTTAATTAATACATTTTCAAGAAATTTTAATCAAAAAATTTTCATAAACAATTTTTCAATAAATTTTCAATAAATTTCAAACAATCAAATTTTGTAGAAATAATTTCTAATGAATAAATTTTACGTGTGTCAAGCAAGGAAACAGCAAGTCCTATTTTTAAAAAGTCTTTCATATTACTCCATTCAAACCTGGCACACTCGAGAGCATGCGCTCAAACCAATCATGTCACAGAGTCTGGTGAAACAAAAAGAAGATGGCCCGTATGGGGATCGAACCCACGACCTTGGCGTTATTAACACCACGCTCTGACCGACTGAGCTAACCGGCCATTTACAAATACACCATTACACAATGCGGTGTCACATGCATCTCCCAAGACTCCAACACGTGCTGCAAGTGAGAGTAATTTTCAGCTCACCCCAAACAAACGCCCCACCTCTCCACCCCAATTACCGTGGGGAAATTTACATGCAGAATGGACAGACTACGTTTTGTATCCCCATGATAGTTCAGATCTGGATTTGGACCTGAACCAAACTCGAATCCACTTGTTCTTGTCAACGACCCAACTCATCGACCAAGTTTTGCCATAGGTTGTCAAAAACCTTTTGAGATATCTTGACAAACAATCCTAAAAGATTACACAATACAAATAAAAACGATGAACCAATAAATTCCACATTCCAGTCCCACCTATAGTCGAACTTCAGGTATTGACAGCAGGTTCGTGAAGGACTTGGACAAAAAACGGAACCAGTGTGAATGTTGCTTTGACCAGTCAATGGTGAAACTGCAAATCGGGAATCCGCGAATGCCACGGATGGGAAACCCTTCCGTCATTTCCTCATTCTGCTTTGAACTAAATATCTCTCGATTTTTTTCCAAACAGCAACATTCAACATTCCAGTCACAAATTCATACAATAGTATTGACAAGTCCGTGGCGGATGAACACCAGTCTTGGACGGGTTACCGAACGGTCCTTAATTGCCGAGGCAAATGGCCGAAATCTTGGCGGTAATTTGATGGCGCGCTCGGGACTGAAGGGGCGAGGTGCTTACCTGCACGGAGCTCACGGGTTTTATCTGAAACCCACAAAACAAATAAATAACACAACAAATGAAATATGCCACAATAACAAATTTAATGAAATGAATTCATGGAATTAAAAACAATGAAAGGTGAGGTAAACTAAATCCTAATTTGAGACGTCTGCACGAAGAAACAAAAAGGGACAAGGGGAAAGATCAGGAAAATAAAATGTTTTAAAGCCGGCCGTCTCTCAGCTTTGCTCCAACGAGATCACCCAATGAAGTCGGCCACCCAAGGCGGCCTAAATCTGCTCGCATTGGAACCGCACGAGATGGCGCGAAGTTCCTCTCTGCGTCACCACAAACAAGAGGGGATACGTGAGGCCGGTCCTCTTTCGTTCTCGTTTCCCTACGAAATGTGACGTGGCTCGACCTTCCCAGAAAAACACCAGCGACAAACAACACCCCTGGCATCACACCAAAACGCTCCACAGAAGGTTATTATCTTTCCTTTTTGTAAAATATACAACTGCAATCGTAACTAAACACGTCATCTTATCAAATGACCAGATCCTCAGCTCTGATTGGTGTACGTTTGCGCGGACGTACAGACAGACTAACGCTGTTCGAGATGGCATTGCTCTGCGGGCTGCGCCACAAAAACGAAACAAAAAGGCAATAACAAAAACTAGAATGGCACTCACTGAGGTGCATGAGATATCTCCACCAGGATGAAGTGTTTACGTTTTGTATCCACTTTGGCCGGATCTGGATTTGGACCAGGAGCATCTAACTATCTGAGGCCCACGAAGCATGCACAATGGTTTCCATCCTTTGGTTGTTTCGCTATCCCTTTGAAATGCAATCAAGCAATTAAATCAATAAATATTGTTGTGGATTTCAGAATTGTTGTAAATATCACCCTCTGTAAAGTGTAATGAATTCCTTGTAAATATCTCCGTTCTGTGTGTAAAGGTCAAATGTCGTCCTCCTAGTTAATCCATATACCTACACGCAGGCCACCCTATACCCTTCTAAATAGTTATTTCTTTATTATGTGTATTAGTTGAAGGCTGTGTTTCCCATTAGTTGACTCGACATTGCACCAAATTCAAATAAGATAGATCCTCTTTCAATTCCCCATTTGTCCGCAATTGCCAACTGCATTCGCCCTCCTTTGAACACGCGGTCGGTTCGGAGAAGAAAGGCGTGTCTCCACCTCATCATCAGACGGTGGAGCCAGGAAAGCCCTTGCCGACCAACCAAGCACGAGGGGTTTGGCTTGAGAGGGCGGAGAAAGAACGATCAGGGAGTTTCGCGAACGTTCGAGGGTGTGGCCTATATAACCCGTCACGCGACGCCCCCACCGAGATGATTGAGGGCGAGAGATGCGTCAGAGAGAGTCCACCGGTGGTTGTTGCTGAGAGTAAGAGAGAGGGGAGAAGGTCATCAAAAGGAGTTTACCGCAGCTTTGGAAAAACCGGAGCTGAACTAACGGCAGTTTTGACCACAGCAGCTTTGAGCGTCGCAAGCGGTTTTCGGCCACGGCTACAAAGCGCCGCCGCCGTGCGAACACGCCTGCGGAGGGGCGGCGGCTGCTCACTCCCGGCCCGACCATTCTCCTGCTCCAACCGAACCTTCCTCTCCTTCCAGCCATTCGTGCCATTCATCCCTGCCTTCATTCCCTGTGTAAGTCTGATTGTCGTCCATCTTCTGTGTTGTCCTGGGGTATAATTAAGACTGTTTAGGTAAGTTAATATTGCACTGTGTCTTCTGGTCCTTCCATCCTTCTGTCTTTATTTTCTTATCTTTCCTTCTCCTTGGTTACTTTTCATTGTGTACATAATAGTAGTCATAAATGATATTTGTTCTTCCTACTTTTGCCTTCTTCTTCTTCACATCCGTTCGTCTTTGAGGTTTCCACATTGAACACCTGTGGCGCGATTTTGGCCAACGTTTGAGAATCGGGTCAGTTACTTGCTAATGGTTCGTGCCGCGGCTGCTAATCCGCTCGGCAATTAACATCTTGTCCGCGGTCGCGAACGAGGTTGCTCACCTGCCTCTCCGGAGGGAGCTTGGGCAACTTCAGGACTCACGTTGGTCAGTCACACACAAGGGGATTAATCCCCCCTTCTTAAGGGTAAAAAGGCCGACGTAGAGATCCGTAACAATTGGTGTCAGGAGCGAGATTCGGACCTGAAGTGCGATTAGCGCACTCAAATTACGAGTGGTATAAAAATTTTATTTATAATATCCTAAATTTCAAATCGTGCCATGGATAGTCAAGGCGATCGGATGCTGGTGGGTGAATTAGAGGAGGGGTTAGAATCAACCCAGGACCCCAGGGAGGAGGTGGGAGTAATGATGGAGGAGGAGAGCAGTGAGGATGTGGTTGCAGAGGTTTCAGGCGCACAAAATGGCGACGCCGTGCACGAGGTTGGAGGCGCACAAAATGGCGGCTCGCACATGGTTGCGGCGGCCACGCCCGCTGCACCAATGGGGATGGTCCAAATGCAGGCCCTCATGGAGCAATTTATGGCACAATTCCAGGCGTCCCTGAACCTGCAGGGGGACAAATCAAGGGAGGAAATCAGAGCAATGAGGGCTCAGAAAAAGCAGCTGGGAAACCAAATTAAAGAAATAACTGAGGGACTGGCGAGGGACAGAGTTGCATATGAAGTAAGGGAAGCGGAGAGGGACAGAGACCGCAGGTTGGGCGAGCAGGTCCCATGGGTGCACAAGGAGGTAATGCGACTCGATGAGCGCAGGTTGAGTCAGTCAGAGAAAAGCACAGGTAACTGGACCGGGGTAGACATCGTGACCTGGGGTTTAGGGAAGCCGGCGACCGCTGAGGTAGGAGAGAAATTTTTATTAAAGCCAGCGGTCATTGAGGTGAATAAAGAAAAAGTAGTGGTGGGTATAGTTGAAATTGAAAAGACGACGGAGGTAGCCCGGGAATTGAAGGGAGAAATGGATTGTGCACAAAGTCTGAATACACATCCTGATGCTGTACTTGCTAATCCTTATAAAGATTTGCAGGTGTGCGTGGAGAAGAGGATCCCAAAGGTGAGTCGTGCTGTATGTTGTGCGGGGAGATTTTGCAGGAGGATGTTTGGCGACAAAAGAATTTTCGCGCGCTTGGGATCGAGAAAGCATCCGGGCGTTGGTGAAGGGTCCCCTGTGAGTGGAAATGGCATGCTTGTGGAAAAAAAGTGTGCATCGGGGAATGAGCGTGTTACGAAGCGTGAGTGTGAAACCGAGTGCGAGCGGGAATGCACGTCAGAGGGTACAGAGTGTGACACAGAGAGTGAGAGCGATACGGAGTGTACGTGTGAGGGTGAGAGTGACCTGGAGAGTGAGTTGGTGGAGGAGCGGATGCGAGAATGCACGCTTGGAATGGTTGAGAGTGTGCGAGAACGCACACCTGAGTTGGTTGTGGCACGTCTGCGGCAGGGCACATCGGAGCGCGTGAGTGGGTGGATGCAAGAGTGCACCCCCATAAGTGGTACGGAGTCCATACCGAGGGAGAGTGCGCAAGACGGTGCGCGAGGTGTGTTGATGAGGTGTGCGAACGACGAGTGTGTGCCAAGGTGTGCGGTGGTCAGGTGTGTGACGAAGTCTGTGAGCGTAATGAGTGCACCTGGGTGGTGTGTAAGAGAAGGTGCAATGACGAAGTGTATGGAGACACCTGGATGTGTGAATAAGGAACGGAACGCGTGGTGTGAGCATGCAAGTGAAGCATCGACGTTAACGGGGTTAGCAGTTAGGGCGACGGATAGCCGAGGCGAGCACTCGGGGCGCGGTGCGCTTTGTTGGATGCGAGGCCTGGCACGGGTCGGTGTTGCATCGCTTCTCTTCGAAGTGTCGTTACTAATTCGGGCCTGGCTCCGCCCCGCACGGTCGAGTCCGGGCCTTGTCGGGCAAGGCGACCGGTCTGGTTCAGAGGCAGCAGGGAGGAAGCGGAACGGTGCCCCCTGGTGGGGGTGGGGTTCCGACCGGGCGAGATTGAGCCATCGGGCTGGGGACCGGAAGGTGCCGCGCCGAGATGGTGCGTGGAATCTCGGCCTGACCAAACCGCCTCCCTTGAACCGAATGCCGGACGGATTCAACCACAAACCACCTGAATTCATTGCTCGGCTTTGCGAAGCCGAGTTTTAATGATGTAACGACTCACCGAGGCAGATATAGTGGACTGTGATGATGATCGTGTTTTGGACCCGAAATCGAGGATAGGGAATTTGTGATTGGCAAAAATTTGATGGCAAAATTGATAATGGGAGATGCCCGATGTGGTGGGATGGTAAATCCACCATCCCTCACAACGGGGCACATGAGCTATAGTTTTATGGGGTTTATGGCAGTGTAAGCTCACCGAGGGAGGGTTTGGATAATGTATAGGGACCTAGAGATGACCATAGGTAACTGGAGATTTAAGTAGCGACATTGGACAGGAAGTCGGGGACATAGAGAGGTTAGAATGGTTGTTAATGATGTGGTATGTGCTTTGTTTAAAGGGAAGACGGGGAGCACCAAGTTAGAAGGGCACCAGGTAGATCAGATGATGCCGTGTGTGTGAGAATCTTGATATCGAGCAAATGAGGAATTGCTAGGCAATGCTCGGGAAGAATGTGTGTATGAGCATGGGAGAATCTGGGTGCCTGAGGCAATGGTTTGGAGATTTAGAAGTGTATTGTGAAAAGTGTGAGTTGTATTGAGCGTGGAAGTGTATGGAGCAGTGTATGAGTGAGTAATGGTGATTGAATGTCGTGTTGACTGAATGGTCCTGGAGGAAGGAGGGTGCAGGAAGCACCAGGTGTGATGGCACAGGTGTGCAAATACAGGTATGGAGCATGGTTGTATGGAATAAATGGTCTGGGATATATATGGAGTATGGAATGGATGGTGTGGAGTGAGTATGGTGGAAACTGTGGAGTGGAGTGGATGGTGCGAAGATGTGTATGGGGAGGGTGGACCCCATCACGAATACCCGGGGAGGGTAGTTTAAGAGTTAGGTAGAGGGAGTAGGTAAATTGTGGTTGGATATTGGCATCTGTGGTGCGTGGTGGAAGAATGGTGTTTGGATGGGTGCATTAGTGACGTGGAAATGGCTGGGCGTGTAGCCTGTTAGTGTGTGTAGTTAAATGGGCACTCCGCCACTGTTAGGATGTCGGCCAGGTGAGGCCGCAGGTGGGCTCTGGGAGCCGGTAGAGTTGTGGAGGGGGCCCGAGGATCCGGTGGACGGACCCGGGTAGCCCAGCGCCAGAGAGGGCACCGAGTGGGGTGACAGAGCCAGGAGGGGCCTTCCCCAGTTAGTTAGGTTAGGGAAGGAGCAGGTAAGCTCGGAGGCAACTGCAGTGGTGGAGGTGTGCAGGTGGGTAGACCTGCTGGGAGAGCCACACGACCCAGTCCTGAAATTGTGCAAAGGCACAGGGAGTTGAATTGGGGGAGTGAGACCCCAAATTGATGAAGCACCACAGTTTGGTCAATGGGAATTGGTTCTTAAAACCGCATAGAGAGTAAGATTGCCAATGGATTGGCAGGGAAAGACCCCGGGTAGTGTAAAGTGTGTTAATGTCATTTAAGAGGATAGTTAGGATTGAAATCTCCTTGCACTATCTACATCCACTCACCTGAGGTAACGACAAAACTCCACACCATGCCATGGTTTGTTTTTATTATTTTTTGTGCAAATGTTTGGAATGTGAGATGCATCATGACGTGGGTGTGACATTGTGCTGATGTTCCATCTCTCCCTCCTTATGAGGATTGATGATGAATTGGTGATGGCAATTTGAGAAAATGGGATTGTGACGAATTTGGTATTAGGGGAAATATGGGGAGGACGAGACGGTAGCGACGGATTTGTAAATGTGTAGATTGTTGTCCATATGGGGGTAAGGGGCAAGGGTAGAACAGGTAACAGCGGGGGGGGGGGGGGGTGACGTACGTTAGGGACAAGCTTTTCTCTGCTCAGTCTCCAGATGCACCTCACCTTGCATTGCCTTTAATGATGTGTACCCTTGTCACCTTGCCCCTCGCTAACCTGCCCTCTCTCTCTTCCTTCCCCGACCCATGGAGCATGCTCTCTGGGCACCGAGGGGAGCGTGTGGGAGTCCACCATTGTGTGCCCGAACCCCCGCAACCAGGTGCCTGCATCGATGCACCACTTATGGACCACATGTCTGTGGCTGAGCACTACTCATGGACCCCACGGGTTGGGGCATGGCCCCTCTGCTGGAACCGGCCATGATGGCCCAAGATCTTGCTTGCGGACCCGGTGAGGCGGCACCAAGCCCACAGGTGAACCACCCCTAGTCGGCCCCTGTGGGCCATAAATAAAAAGTGGACACGTTTTGTGATTTTTATTATGTCTAAATAGGCCGCCAGCAAGAAGATGAAGTTGACAACATAAGGAAGAACAATGGCCAGCAGAGGGAGCCGAAGAGCAAGACCACCAGCAGGGTTTGTTTTGTTGTTTATTATGAAGTGTGGTGACTGTGCACTGACTGGTGCTTTATGGTGCTTTGGCGATTATTGGTGCTGGTGCATCGATGCAGAGCAGGCTGTCTCCCCCCCGCCCCCCCCCCAAAAAGAACAATCGCAGGTCCTGGGTTGCGTTTTGTAAATACAATTAGCGTCACTTGTAAATAATGCTCCCCACCGTTCATGTTTAGTTTGAAGACAATTCCGCAATTCGGTTAGCTGTGGGCGTGAATCTGTTAGGTAGGGTGCAATGCAGCAGAGTGACATTTAGTTGTGTTTTAAAACTGTCACACTCAGGGTCAGGTTAATTGTAAAGGGAATTACACCTACGTGTCACACTAAGTAAGTTTTATAGGCCCGGGACATGCCTTGGAGGATGAGGGTGCAGTGTTGTGGATTTGAGAATTGTTGTAAATATCACCCTCTGTAAAGTGTAATGAATTCCTTGTAAATATCTCCGTTGTGTGTGTAAAGGTCAAAGGTCGTCCTCCTAGTTAATCCATATACATACACGCAGGCCACCATGTACCCTTCTAAATAGTTATTTCTTTATTATGTGTATTAGTTGAAGGCTGTGTTTCCCATTAGTTGACTCTACATTGCACCGAATTCAAATAAGATAGATCCGCTTTCAATTCCCCATTTGTCCGCAATTGCCAACTGCATTCGCCCTCCATTGAACACGCAGTCGGTTCGGAGAAGAAAGGCGTATCTCCACCTCGTCATCAGAGGGTGGAGCCAGGAAAGCCCTTGCCGACCAACCAAGCACGAGGGGTTTGGCTTGAGAGGGCGGAGAAAGAACGATCGGGGAGTTTCGTGAACGTTCGAGGGTGTGGCCTATATAACCCGTCACACGATGCCCCCACCGAGATGATTGAGGGAGAGAGATGCGTCAGAGAGAGTCCACCGGTGGTTGTTGCTGAGAGTAAGAGAGAGGGGAGAAGTTCATCAAAAGGAGTTTACCGCAGCTTTGGAAAAACCGGAGCTGAACCAACGGCAGTTTTGACCACAGCAGCTTTGAGCGTCGCAAGCGGTTTTCGGCCGCGGCTACAAAGCGCCGCCACCATGCGAACACGCCTGCGGAGGGGCGGCGGCTGCTCACTCCCGGCCTGACCATTCTCCTGCTCCAATCGAACCTTCCTCTCCTTCCAGCCATTCGTGCCATTCATCCCTGCCTTCATTCCCTGTGTAAGTCTGATTGTCGTCCGTCTTCTGTGTTGTACTGGGGTATAAGTAAGACTGTTTAGGTAAGTTAATATTGCACTGTGTCTTCTGGTCCTTCCATCCTTCTGTCTTTATTTTCTTATCTTTCCTTCTCCTTGGTTACTTTTCATTGTGTACATAATCGTAGTAATAAATTATATTTATTCTTCCTACTTTTGCCTTCTTCTTCTTCACATCCGTTCGTCTTTGAGGTTTCCACATTGAACACCTGTGGCGCGATTTTGGCCAACGTTTGAGAATCGGGTCAGTTACTTGCTAATGGTTCGTGCCGCGGCTGCTAATCCGCTTGGCAATTAACATCTTGTCCGCGGTCGCGAACGAGGTTGCTCACCTGCCTCTCCGGAGGGAGCTTGGGCAACTTCAGGACTCACGTCAGTCAGTCGCACACAAGGGGATTAATCCCCCCTTCTTAAGGGGAAAAAGGCAGACGTAGAGATCCGTAACAATATTAATAAACAAATATTCAATAATTTTTAAAAGTAATTAAATTGGATCAATAAATTTTCATAAATAATATTTTGGGACATTTTCAATAAATTTTCAATGAAGTTTATCAATGGATTTTAATTAATTAATTTTCAAGAAATTTTAATCAATAAATTTTCATAAAGAATTTTTCAATAAATTTTCAATAAATTTTAAACAATCACATTTTGTAGAAACAATCTCTAATTAATAAATTTTACATGTATCAAACAAGGAAACATCAAGTCCTATTTTTAAAAGTCTTTCATGTTACTCGATTCAAACCTGGCACACTCAAGGGCATGCGCTCCAACAGATCATGTCACTGAGTCTGGTGAAACAAAAAGAAGATGGCCCATATGGGGATCGAACCCACGACCTTGGCGTTGTTAGCACTACACTCGAACCAACTGAGCTAACAGGCCATTTACAAACATAAACTTACACAATGTTGTGTCACATCCACCTCCCAAGACTCCAACACGTGCTGCAAGTGAGAGGCCTTTTCAGCTCGCCCCAAAGAAACGCCCCACCTCTCCACCCCAATTACCGTGGGGAAATTTACATGCAGGATGGACAGACTACGTTTTGTATGCCCATGATAGGTCAGATCTGGATTTGGACCTGAACCAAACTTTAATCCCCTTGTTCTTGTCACCTGCCCAACTCATCGACCAAGTTTTGTCATAAGTTGTCAAAAACTTTTTGAGATATCTTGACAAACAATCCTACAAGGTAATACACAAAACAAATAAAAACGATGAAACAATAAATTCCACATTCCTGTGCCACCTACAGTCGAACTTCAGGTTTTGACAGCAGGTTCGTGAAGGACTTGGACAAAAAACTGAACCAGTGTGAATGTTGCTTTGTCCAGGCAATGGTGAAACTGCAAATCAGGAATCCGCGGATGCTCTGGATGCGAAACCCTTACGTCATTTTCTCATCCTGCTTTGAACTAAATTTCTCTCTATTTTTTCCAAACAGCAACATTCATCATTCCAATCACAAATTCATACCATGGTATTGTCAATTCCGTGGCCGATGAACACCAGCCTTGAACGGATAGCCGAACGGTTCTTAATTGCCGAGGCAAATGGCCGAAATTTTGGCGGTAATTTGATGGTGTGCACGGGACTGAAGGGGCGAGGTGCTTACCTGCACGGAGCTCACGGGGTTTTATCAGAAACCCACAGAACAAATAAAGAACACAACAAATGATATATGCCACAAAAACATTTTTCCTGAAATGAATTCATGGAATAAAAAAAATGAAAGGTGAGGTAAACTAAATCCTAATTTGAGACGTCTCCACGAAGAAACGAAAACGGACAAGGGGAAAGATCAGGAAAATAAAATGTTTTGGAGCCAGCCGTCTCTCAGCTTTGCTCCAGCGAGATCGCCAAATGAAGTCGGCAACACAAGGCGGCCCAAACCTGCTCGCGCTGGAAACCCACAAGATGGCATGAAGTTCCTCTCCGCGTCACCACGAACAAGAGGGGATTCGTGCGGCCGGTCCTGTTTCGCTCTCGTTTCCCTCCGAAATGTGACATGGCGCTACCTCCCCCAAAAAACACCAGCGAAATAAAAACACCCCTGGCTCCAACGTTGTAAAGGGTCTCTGAGCTCTGAACAGTTCTCTGCACGAGCGCACACAAGATGAAGCGACCGCCGCAGCCGAAAGCCAGCACGAGAGAGAGACTGCCCGCTTATTCTGCCTTCTCCTCAAACCTTGTCGCTCTGACGTCACCCCGAGCGATTGATGAGTTCCACTGAATCGCCCCCAGGTCTGCTCGGGAATGTTCGGGTTTCTGTCCGCAGTTACGTCGGTTGTTGTTGTTTAATGGCGGTTTTGCATGGCTGACCTTGGAGATATAAATAAACGTTGGGGGAAAGTCACAGGAGGCAATCCCATTCCAGGGAAACTAGTTTTAACCCCCAACGAGTTAACACAAGCTCCACCCCCCTTGTGAAGACACATAAATGATCTTGAAGTCACAGTTTTTCTCCTTAAATACATCGAGATTGGCTTCCAACTCGCACGTGGTCAATACTGCCCCACACAGTTCTATCTCCACTTTGGTATGTCAACACCTACCCCCACAAACATAATAGTATTAATATATCAAATTAAAATGTGAAATTATGATTGTGTTAAGACATTATCAAACCAGCGAATCATCGTCATCTGTTTACTTCCAGATTCGGGAGCAAAATCCATGTCGATCGCATTTCACAATCATAATTGTGTTGAGGAATTTATGAAATATCCTCCCCACCCCCCATACGGCACTTGCTGGACCACAAAACATCTGACTGTCTGAGGACCACCAAGCATGCACAACGGTTTCCATCCTTTGGTTGTTTCGCTGTCCCTTTGAAATGCAATCAATCAATTCAATCAATAAATTTTAATAAACGAGCAATGGTACCCGCCCTCCGGGCGGGGCTTCAATTGGGAAGCCGAAATGAAAAGGCAAAATATCAGAAATTAAAGGCAGAAATTTTTTGTTTTAAACGATTCATATAAACATCCGTCAAATCATATCACACGTAAATCATCAAAATCAAAACAGTATCTTTAGAATTTCAATAAAAGCCACATCACTGTTCATATCGGTAAATATGTGTCCATCCTGTTTCAAATCGTGATATCAACTGTACGCTTTTCTTTAGGGAAAAGAATTGAATGATTTTGTACCTCTTCTTCAGCGTAGAACTTCAGGATAGACGACATTGCTGAAAAAAGTTCCTTTTCTCTCTTTGAAGTTCTTGGCAAACATTTTTATATTTTCACTGCTGCCAAGGCGACTCATGGCGACAGGAAGCTGTCGATGGCTGAATAAATCTGTCTTTAGGTCGATGCCTACCTTTTCTAATGTCTGATCTTGAGCCTTGTTACTGGTCATTGCAAAGCAGAGTCGGACAGGGAATTGTTTTCCCTGCATCTGGAAGGGGAACAGGTTTTCGGATGGAATGATTGGAATCCTCGGTATGAAGATCTTGTTTCCAGCATGAGGCCCAGTAGCTCGTGTCGCATCGATGAGATTCGGCATCAGGTTGTCCACGATGTGACGACTCCCATTGCAGTGGCCATTTATACAGGTGAGAAAGGTATACAGATGAGAAAGGTTTTTCCAGTACCTCCAGGAGCATCCAAGCTGAACAACTGACCCTTCTCATTCCTCACCGAGTCGATGACTGCTCCATAGAACAGTTGCTGCTCCTCATTTAGCTTTGACTGATTCTCAGTGACGTATTCTTCCAGTTCTTGCACATTGTATTTGGTCTCTTCTTCGATGATTCTCGCCTGCTCAAGTTGCTCCGCAAGGGCGCTGTTCGGTTCAGGAAGCTGGAAGTCTTTCTCCAGATCAAGCCCATGTCGGTGAACAATCATTTGAATCTGCAGCAGGTGGTATGCACTGCAGCTTCTGTTGGTTCCGGCAGGTTGTGCTTGTGAAGGAGATCTTCCATCAGTATCCCCTTGTGGCGGTTCCAGAAATCTAACGGATTTCAAGAACTTTTCAATTAATTTTCATGAATAAATTTTCATAAATATTTTTTCAATACATTTTCAATGAATTTAGTCAATGGATTTCAATTAATACATTTTCAATAAATTCCAAAAACTCAATTTTGGATTAATAAATTATAATCGATCAATTTTAAATGCATCAAGCAAGGAAACAGCAAGTGCTATTTTTAAAGTCTTTCATATTACTCGATTCAAACCGAGCACACTCAAGAGCAAGCACTCCAACCGATCATGTCACTGAGTCTGGTGAAACAAAAAGAAGATGGCCCGTATGGGGATCGAGCCCACGACCTTGGCGTTATTAGCACCACGCTCTAACCAACTGAGCTAACCGGCCATTTACAAGCACAAGCTTACACAATGTGGTGTCGCATGCACCTCCCAAGACTCCAACACGTGCTGCAAGTGAGACCAATTTTTCAGCTAACCCCAAACAAACGCCCCACCTCTCCACCCCAATTACCGTGGGGAGATTCACATGCAGGATGGACAGTCTACGTTTTGTATGCCCATGATAGTTCAGATCTGGATTTGTACCTGAACCAAACTCGAATCTACTTGTTCTTGTCAACTACCCAACTCATCGACCAAGTTTTGCCTCAGGTTGTCAAAAACTTTTTGAGATATCTTGACAAACAATCCTACAAGATTACACAATACAAATAAAAACGATGAACCAATAATTTCCACATTCCTGTCCCACCTACAGTCGAACTTCAGGTATTGACAGCAGGTTCGTGAAGGACTTGGACAAAAAACGGAACCAGTGTGAATGTTGCTTTAACCAGTCAATGGTGAAACTGCAAATCGGGAATCCGCGAATGCCACGGATGGGAAACCCTTACGTCATTTCCTCATTCTGCTTTGAACTAAATATCTCTCGAATTTTCCAAACAGCAACATTCATCATTCCAATCACAAATTCATACAATAGTATTGACAAGTCCGTGGCCAACGAACACCAGTCTTGGACGGGTTACCGAACGGTCCTTAATTGCCGAGGCAAATGGCCGAAATCTTGGCGGTAATTTGATGGTGTGCGCGGACTGCAGGGGCGAGGTGCTTACCTGCACGGAGCTCACGGGTTTTATCTGAAACCCACAGAACAAATAAATAACACAACAAATGAAATATGCCACAATAACAAATTTAATGAAATGAATTCATGGGATTAAAAAAATGAAAGGTGAGGTAAACGAAATCCTAATTTGAGACGTCTGCACGAAGAAACGAAAAGGGACAAGGGGAAAGATCAGGAAAATAAAATGTTTTAAAGCCGGCCGTCTCTCAGCTTTGCTCCAACGAGATCACCCAATGAAGTCGGCAACACAAGGCGGCCTAAACCTGCTCGCACTGGAAACGCACAAGATGGCGCGAAGTTCCTCTGCGAATCACCACAAACAAGATGGGGTTCGTGAGGCCGATCCTCTTTCGTTCTCGTTTCCCTCCTAAATGTGACGTGGCTCGACCTCCCCCGAAAAACACCAACGACAAACAACACCCCAAAACGCTCCACAGAAGGTTAATACATTTTCTTTTTGGAACATATACAACTGTAATGGTAACTAAACACGTCATCTTGTCACATGACCAGATCTTCAGCTCTGATTGGTGTACGTTTGCGTAGACATACAGACAGACTAACGCTGTTCGAGATGGCATTGCTCTGAGGGCTGGGCCTAAAAACTAAACAAAAAGGCAATAACAAAAACTAGAATGGCACTCAGTGAGGTGCATGAGATACCTCCATCACGATGAAGTCTTTGCGTTTTGCATCCACTTTGGCCGGATCTGGATTTGAACCAGAGGCATCGAACTCTCTGAGGCCCACGAAGCATGCACAATGGTTTCCATCCTTTGGTTGTTTCGCTATCCCTTTGAAATGCAATCAATCAATTTAATCAATAAATATCAATAAACAAATATTCAATAATTTTTTAAAGTAATTAAATTGGATCAATAAATTTTCCTAAATAATTTTTTGGGACATTTTCAATAAATTTTCAATGAAGTTAATCAATGGATTTTAATTAATACATTTTCAAGAAATTTTAACCAAAAATTTTTCATGAACAATTTTTCAAGAAATTTCGAACAATCAAATTTTGTAGAAATAATTTCTAATTAATAAATTTTACGTGTGTCAAGCAAGGAAACAGCAAGTGCTATTTTTAAAAAGTCTTTCATATTACTCGATTCAAACCTGGCACACTCAAGAGCATGCGCTCCAACCAATCATGTCACAGAGTCTGGTGAAACAAAAAGAAGATGGCCCGTATGGGGATCGAACCCACGACCTTGGCGATATTAGCACCACGCTCGAACCAACTGAGCTAACCGGCCATTTACAAACATAAACTTACACAATGTGGTGTCGCATGCACCTCCCAAGACTCCAACACGTGCAGCAAGTGAGAGGACTTTTTCAGCAAACCCCAAACAAACGGCCCACCTCTCCACCCCAATTACCGTGGGGAAATTTACATGCAGGATGGACAGACTACGTTTTGTATGCGCATGATAGGTCAGATCTGGATTTGGACCTGAACCAAACTTTAATCCCCTTGTTCTTGTCACCTGCCCAACTAATCGACCAGGTTTTGTCATAAGTTGTCAAAAACTTTTTGAGATATCTTGACAAACAATCCTACAAGATTACACAAAACAAATATAAACGATGAAACAATAAATTCCACATTCCTGTGCCACCGACAGTCGAACTTCAGGTATTGACAGCAGGTTCGTGAAGGACTTGGACAAAAAACTGAACCAGTGTGATTGTTGCTTTGTCCAGGCAATGGTGAAACTGCAAATCGGGAATCCGCAGATGCTCTGGATGGGAAACCCTTCCATCATTTCCTCATTCTGCTTTGAACTAAATTTCTCTCTATTTTTACCAAACAGCAACATTCATCATTCCAATCACAAATTCATACCATGGTATTGTCAATTCCGTGGCCGATGAACACCAGCCTTGAACGGATAGCCGAACGGTCCTTAATTGCCGAGGCAAATGGCCGAAATTTTGGTGGTAATTTGATGGTGTGTGTGGGACTGAAGGGGCGAGGTGCTTACCTGCACGTAGCTCACGGGTTTTATCTGAAACCCACAAAACAAATAAACAACACAACAAATGAAATATGCCACATCAATAAATTGAATGAAATGAATGCACGGAATTAAAAAAGGAAAGGTGAGGTAAACTAAATCCTAAGTTGAGACGTCTCCACTCAGAAACGAAAACGGACAAGGGGAAAGTTCATGAAAATAAAATGTTTTAAAGCCGGCCGGCACTCAGCTTTACTCCAGCGAGATCGCCAAATGAAGTCGGCAACACAAGGCGGCCCAAAGCTGCTCGCGCTGGAAACACACAAGATGGCGTGAAGTTCCTCTCCAAATCAACATGAACATGAGGGAGTTCGTGCAGCCTGTCCTCTTTTGCACCTGTCTCCCTCTGAAAAGTGATGCGGCTCCAGCTCCCCCAGAAAAACACCAGCGACAAACAACACCCCTGGCTCCAACATTGTAAAGTGTCTCTGAGCTCTGAACAGTTCTCTGCAGGAGTGCACACGAGATGAAGCGACCGCCCCAGCCGAAAGCCAGCACGAGAGAGAGACTGCCCACTTAGTCCGGCAGCTAAGCTAAATATAGCATAACAATTGTGTATTTTGTGAGCAAAGCGCCAAATTTGGCACACTAGTAGTCTATCATATTATGAAAAGATCTGGATATTGGGCCATCTCAGAATCAGAGATTTGATTTTTTCAAGATTTGCAGATTTTGCAGATTTGCAAGCTGAGATTGCAACGCCAGGGACGGCCGACTCCTTCCTGCGAGCTGCCCACGTCACCCGCACAAGAAGAGCTCATCAAATCACTGCAGCGGCACTGCACATCCTGCAACACCGTGCGTATGAACACCACTGTATGACATATGCTGATGATGCAGAAGACCTGCCTGAGTTCGAAGACTGGTGTCACCAGAGAGGAGAAGACATTCCCAACTTTCAGTACTGGGAAACTGTGCTGGAACTAGAGATGTTGGTACTGGTTCTGCGTGCGTTCTCTGCGGCAGGCTTCATTCACGATGTACCTTGATGCCCTGACGGAACTGGTCCCATGGTTCCATGCCTTAGACCACACACACTATGCCAGGTGGGTCCACGTTCACCTGAGGGACATGGTTGCACTCCCAATGAAGCACCCAGATGTAGCCAGAGAATTCAGGGCTGGCAACTTCACTGTACAGAAGACGAAGAAGGTGTTCTCTTCGATCCCAATCGAATTGAAATCTTGCAAAAATCAAATCTCTGAATCTGAGATGGCCCAATATCCAGATCTTTTCATAATATGATAGTCTACTAGTGTGCCAAATTTGGTGCTTTCCTCACAAAATGCACAATTGTTATGCTAAGTTGCCCCACTAACTTATTCTTCCTTCTCCTCAAACCTTGTCGCTCTGACGTCACCCCGAGCGATCGGTGAGTTCCACTGAATCGCCGCATGGTCGGGCTCGACCAATGGCGAACTTCGGGTGTGGCCTTTTTCCTCACTCGATTGGTGGGTGGGGTTAATTGTCCATTAACATTTCGTTGGAGGTGTGGTTTAGTCTGCTCGGGAATGTTCGGGTTTCTGTCGGCAGTTACGTCGGTTGTTGTTGTTTAGTGGCGCATTTTGCAGGGTTGACTTCAGAGATATAAATAAACGTTGGGGGAAAGTCAGAGGAAGCAATCCCATACCAGGGAAACTAGTCTTAAGCCACCGAGTTAACACAAGCTCCACCCCCCGTGTGAAGTCATAAATGATCTTCAGGTCACAGTTTTCACCTTAAATACATCGAGATTGGCTTCCAACTCGCACGTGGTCAATGCTACCCGACACAGTTCTATCTCCACTGTGGTACGTCATCACCTACCCCCACAGACATAATAGTACTAATATATCAAATTAAAATGTGAAATCATGATTGTTTTTTTTTTTTTTTTTTTTTTTTTTTGTATACAATATCGAGGCTCGTGAAAGAGCGAACATTAATCACACAGAAAGACAAACCGACACATAAAACATATAACATAGGGAGCGGTAGACAAGATGGGGAGAGAGGGGGAAGGACACAAACACAACATTTGAGAGCAGGGACCGAGAGACATGGAGACATCGAGAGATCTGAGAGAGGGCGAGGGCTTTGGGGGGGGGGGGGCGTGGGAAGGGGGCAGTGGGAGAGGTATAAAACATATGGACACTGCCAGGACTTCCAGGAAAGAAGTTGGAATTTCAAACAAGGTGGATCTGGGGTGAATTAGCGGGGGTAGAAAAGATCAAGGTTTTGGATGGGGGAAGATAAGAGATGGTGGTGAACAGCTGTTTTAAAGACCTGGAGGGAGGAGTGGGATTGAAGGGAGTGAGGGAGTTTGTTCCAGAGGCGGGAGAAAAGAGGAATGAAAGAGTGAAGGTGAGCGGAGAGCCGAGATTTCGGCAGTTTAACCATCAGAGGGTTGCTGGCAGATCTTGTGCGACCTGTAGGAATATTTGGGGGACAGAGCACAGAGAGAGCTGGGGGTGCAAGGCCGGAGAGGAGTCGGTAGAAGACAGAAAGACCACCTACCTGCCTGCGGTGAGTGAGTGAAAGGCCCTCAGAGATAGCTTCATCGCGGGAGATTCCAATAATTCTGAAAGCTTTGGTTTCAACAGCGTGAAGCCGAGCTAGGTGTGAGGCAGGAGCACCGGCCCATAGGGGAGAACAGTATTCCATTGAGCTGCGGATGAAAGCCTTGTATGTGGTGAGGAGCTCAGGTGTGCCGAGGAAGGACTTCGCACGACGGAGGATGCCCAGTCGGCGACTGGCTTTGGAGGCCAGCTTGGAAATGTGGTTTTCCCAAGAAAGATCATGGCAGATAGTGAGACCCAAAATCTTGAGCGACAGAACTTCTTGGAGAGGATTGTTGAGAAAGTAGATGGGAGGGTTGTCCAGTCGATCTTTTCGGAGAGACATAGTAAGAGTGTGAGATTTGTCAGGATTGAAAGACATGTTCCACTTGTTTGACCAGTCTGTGATTTTGTCCAGGTCTTCAGAGAGTGAGGAGGCAGCAGACTGCTGATCTGAGGGAAGAGGAATGGAGCAGCAGAGAGTGGAGTCATCAGCAAAGAGATAGAGAGGATTTTCGAGAGAGTCAGAGAGATCATTGATGAAGACCAGAAAAAGCACGGGGCCCAGAACACTGCCTTGGGGAACTCCAGCCTGAACAGGAAGAGGAGATGAGAGAAACCCATTCAGGGCCACACGTTGACGACGACTAGAGAGGAAGTCCGCCAGCCATGCGTGGAGATTTCCATGGATACCAAAGGAGGAGAGTTTGGTGAGCAGAGCGGGGTGCCAGACCGTGTCGAAGGCACGTGATATGTCGAGGGAGACAGCTCTAATTTCCTGTTTGGCATTGAGGACCTCCATCCATTGTTGAGACAGCAGAAGCAGCATGTCCAGAGTAGAGTGACCTGGTCTGAAACCAAATTGATGATCAGAGATCAAGCCATTGGAGAAGAGGAAAGATTTCATATCAGAAGCAATGATGGATTCCATGACTTTGCTGATAATTGGGAGAAGGCTGATTGGTCTGTAGTTGCTAGGATCTGTTTTTGCACCTTTTTTGTGCAAAGCGGTGATGTTGGCTGATTTCCAAGCAGATGGCAGTTGACCTTGAGCAAAAGAGAGGGTGAAGAGAACAGAGAGAGGGTGAGATAGAGCAGCAGAGCAGGATTTTAGGACCCGTGGGCTGATGCCGTCGGGTCCAGTTGCAGAATCAGAGTCGAGGGTTGACAGAAACTTTTCCACCTTGTCAGGAGGAAAGAACACGGAGTCCAGGAGCAGCAGGGTACGACTGGGTATGGTGGGTACAGAGAGGGATGGGTTTGGGACACAAGATTTAGAGGCAAACACAGAGTTGAGGCATTCAGCTTTTTCACGTGCGGAGTCAGCTGTGTAGCCGTTTGAGGTAAGGGAGGGGATGGAGGGGGAACAAACACCAGAAACGGATTTGACCAGACGCCACCAGGATTTGGAAGAGGGAGACAGATAAGAGAGTTCGGTCTTGAGAACGGAGAGATATTGTTTCCTGGCTCTCCTGAGGGTGGACACACACTTGTTTCGGGCTTTGTGAAAGGAAATGAGATTTCCTTCCGTTGGATTTGCTTTCCAGGAGACGAAGGCAAGTTGTTTCTGGGCAACAGCCTCACCACAAGATTCCGTGTACCATGGACGGGAGGAAGGGTATGACAACTGAAGACGAGATGGGATAAATCTGTGCATGAGAGAGAGCAATTTACTTTGGAAGAATTCCCAGGATGAGTTGATGTCAGAGGTGGTAGAGATGGGAGACCAGTCCAGATGATTGATGGCTGCTTGAAGACCGTGCCAGTTGGCCTGAGTGAAATGCCAGACTCGTCGACGCTGAGCAGGCTCCCTGAGGATGGTCAGAGAGATGTCCACTTTAACAAGGACATGATCAGATGTTCCGATCGGAGCAGAAGAAGAGCAGCAGACATTTTCAGGGAAGTTAGTCATAACCAAGTCCAGAAGAGAAGATGTTCCGTTGACTGAGATCCGGGTCGGGAAATTGACAGATTGCGTCAGTCCCAGTGAGTCGCAGAAGTCCTTTGCTGAGGAGCCATGGCTGGTGAGAGAGGTACCCACACCCAGCCAACTGGCATGATGACATTTGAAATCACCACATATGAGGAAGAGAGAGTTGGGATGAGTAGATAGAAGTTGGTCCATATCATCAGACAGCGAGATGTAGATGGAGTCATCACTGTTTGGTGGACGGTACAACACACATATGAACAAGAGGTGGGAGCGAAGGGGAAGCCGTAGCCAGAGGTATTCCTGGGGGTGAGGTGGAGAGAGTGCAGTGCAGGGCGAGTGAGGAAGAGAGTTTTTGATAAAGATAGCAACCCCGCCTCCAGGACGAGGCTCAGGTCTATCATACCGGAGGAGGGAGTAGCCCGGGAGAGATACTATGGAATCAGAGACATCATAAAGGAGGAAAGTTTCTGTTAAGCAGATCACGTCTGGTTTGACAGAAGCAACCTGTATGGAGAGATCGGTTAAGTTTGAAAGAAGGCCCCGGATGTTTGAGGTCCATACCGTTAATGAAGAGGAAGGGGGAGCATCAGATACAGAACAGGGGGGAGGAGGGGTAGGGTAAGATGTGGAAGAGGTGGAAGAGGTAGGGAGAGCTGTTGAAGGTGTGTCAGAGATTTCAGAATAGCTCGGAGAAAGGGAAGGATGGGGCGGACAAAAGGTTTGATGGTGATTGGGTGAGCCACAATGAGGTGTTATTTGAGGAGGGGGAAGAGCGAGGCAGAAGGTTGGGGGAGATGGAGGTGAGAGTTTGAAGGGGGAAGAAGCGGGGAGGACGCTTTGAGGAGGGGGAGTGAGCGGGGGGAAATTGAGAAGCAATGAGGGTGGGGAGATTTGAAGGGGAGGGGTGAGGGGGGAGTTTGGGAGGGAAGGGACAAGGGGAGGGATTTGAAAGGGATGGGATATGGGGGAGATTTGGAGGGGAGGGGTGAGGCAGGAGTCTAGGAGGGGAGGGGCGAGGGGGCGTCTTGGCGGGGAGGGGTGAGGGGGTAGTTTAGGAGGGAGGGGGCAAGGGGGGAGATTTGAAAGGGATGGGTGATGGGGAAGATTTGGAGGGGAGGGGTGATGGGGAAGATTTGGAGGGGAGGGGTTATGGGGAAGATTTGGAGGGGAGGGGTGAGATTGGATTTTTGAAAGTGTACGATTTATGGGAAACGAACATTTATTGCAAAATGAGTTTCTTGTGACCTTCGAGTTAAAAATACGTTTAAGGACGCTGGATGGAGGATGGAGTGCAGGAGAGTTTAGGGAATGTAGAACAAAGGCACTATAGGAGATGGATATTTTTTTTGGGATGAATTGATTTGGTGAGCAAGTCGAAAGCAGCCTTTTAAAGAAGAAGAATAAAAAGGTGTTATAAAATATGACGGAATACATAACTTGAGGGGAAAGTGTAAACATTGAAGGTTAATGAGTGAAAACTATCTGGGGAAATGGGGGAGAAACACGTGGTCGAAGAACGAACGAACGAATAAGAATGAATAAACGAATGAGAACGAATGAGTTAAGACATTATCAAACCAGCGAACCATCATCATCTGTTTACTTCCAGATTCTGGAGCAAAATCCATGTCGATCGCATTTCACAATCATAATTGTGTTGAGGAATTTATGAAACATCCTTCCCACCTCCCATACGGCAACTGCTGGACCATAAAACAGCTGACTCTCTGAGGACCACCAAGCAGACACAACGGTTTCCATCCTTTGGTTGTTTCGCTATCCCTTTCAAATGCAATCAATCAATTCAATCAATAAATTTTAATAAATAAATATTCAAGAACTTTTCAATTAATTTTCATCAATAAATTTTCAAAAATAATTTTTCAATACATTTTCAATGAATTTAATCAATGGATTTTAATTAATACATTTTCAATCAATTCAAAAAAATTTATTTGGGATTAATAAATTATAATCAATCAATTTTCTATGCAACAAGCAAGGAAACAGCAAGTACTATTTTAAAAGTCTTTCATATGACTCTCATCAAACCTGGCACATTCAAGAGCAAACGCTCCAACCAATCATGTCACTGAGTCTGGTGAAACAAAAAGAAGATGGCCCGTATGGGGATCGAACCCACGACCTTGGCGTTATTAGCACCACGCTCTAACCAACTGAGCTAACCGGCCATTTACAAACATGCAATTACACAATGCGGTGTCACATCCACCACCCAAGACTCCAACACGTGCTGCAAGTGAGAGTAATTTTTCAGCTAACCCCAAACAAACGCCCCACCTCTCCACCCCAATTACCGTGGGAAAATTTACATGCAGGATGGACAGACTACGTTTTGTATCCCCATGATAGTTCAGATCAGGATTTGGACCCGAACCAAACTCAAATCCACTTGTTGTTGTCAACTACCCAACTCATCGACCAAGTTTTGCTGCAGGTTGTCAAAAACTTTTTGAGATATCTTGACAAACAATCCTACAAGATTACACAATACAAATAAAAACGATGAACCAATAAATTCCACAGTCCTGTGCCACCTAGAGTCGAACTTCAGGTATTGACAGCAGGTTCGTGAAGGACTTAGACACAAAACGGAACCAGTGTGAATGTTGCTTTGACCAGTCAATGGTGAAACTGCAAATCGGGAATCCGCGAATGCCACGGATGGGAAACCCTTACGTCATTTCCTCATTCTGCTTTGAACTAAATTTCTCTCTATTTTTTCCAAACAGCAACATTCATTATTCCAATCACAAATTAATACTATGGTATTGTCAATTCCGTGGCGGATGAACACCAGCCTTGAACGGATAGCCGAACGGTCCTTAATTGCCGAGGCAAATGGCCGAAATCTTGGCGGTAATTTGATGGGGGTGCGTGGGACTGAAGGGGCGAGGTGCTTACCTGCACGTAGCTCACGGGGTTTTATCTGAAACCCACAGAACAAATAAATAACACAACAAATGAAATATGCCACAAAAACAAATTTAATGAAATGAATTCATGGGATTAAAAAAATGAAAGGTGAGGTAAACTAAATCCTAATTTGAGACGTCTCCACGAAGAAACGAAAAGGGACAAGGGGAAAGATCAGGAAAAAAAATGTTTTAAAGCCGGCCGTCTCTCAGCTTTGCTCCAACGAGATCACCCAATGAAGTCGGCCACCCAAGGAGGCCTAAATCTGCTCGCACTGGAAACGCACAAGATGGCGCGAAGTTCCTCTCTGCGTCACCACAAACAAGATGGGGTTCGTGCGGCCGGTCCTCTTTCACTCTCGTTTCCCTCCGAAATGTGACGTGGCTCTACCTCCCCCAAAAAACACCAGCGACAAACAACACCCCTGGCTCCAACGTTGTAAAGGGACTCTGAGCTCTGAACAGTTCTCGGCACGAGCGCACACGAGATGAAGTGACCGCCGCAGCCGAAAGCCAGCACGAGAGAGAGACTGCCCGCTTATTCTTCCTTCTTGTCGCTCTGACTTCACCCCGAACGATCGGTGAATTCCACTGAATCGCCCCATGGTCGGGCTCAACCAATGGTGAACTTCGGGTGTGGCCTTTTTCCTCACTCGATTGGTGGGTGGGGTTAATTGTTCATTAACATTTCGTTGGAGGTGGGCTTCAGTCTGCACTGGAATGTTCAGGTTTCTGTCGGAAGTTATGTCGGTTGTTGGTGCTTCATGGCGCATTTTGCATGGCTGACCTTGGAGATATAAAAAACGTCTTGGAAAAGCTGCAGGAGGCAATCACATACCGGAGAAAATAATCTTAACCCAACCGAGTTAACACAAGCTCCACCCCCTGTGTGAAGACATGTAAATGATCTTAAGCTCACAGTTTTCTCCTTAAATACATCGAGATTGGCTTCCAACTCGCACGCGGTCCTTATGCTGCCCTACACAGTTCTATCTCCACCATGGTATGTCATCACTAGACTACGGATTTTAATGTTAAGAAAATAGGCCTTTTATGTTTTGAAAAGCGGAATTTTTTTTTTTTTATGTGAAAAAATCCCGAAATATTTTTTTCCCCCGTTTTATTCCTTTTTTATTATTACCAAGTTTTTCAGAAATCAGTCAAAAAAAGAACAAAAAATGGTAAGCTTTTTCCTGCACAACATTAAGCACTCTGGGCTAGTAAACAGGTAAAAAATGACGCTCAGGTACCTTTATTGCAACCGCATTGTTTGATAAGTAGAGGACTAGAAGAAATTGACAAGATTGCCTTTTAGGAACCCTTTTAGGAACGGTTAAAGTAGGTGTTTGAAATCATTATCTTGGTAATGTTCTCCTTGGTGAGGCGGTGTCGGCGGTCGGTGAGGACGTTTCTGTAGACGGAGAAGGACCTTTCCACGTCGACGCTGACGATGGGGCAGTACCTCAAGAGGGGGATGTCGGCAAGCTTGACTCCAGCTGGCACACCAACCTCAGATCCGTGCTGATCTCCATCCAGGATCAAAGCCACTGTCCTCAGCACACCAATGTCGGGATTGCACTGCAGCACCGCCTTGAACTTGGTGAGCAGGATCTCCTTACGGCAGCCTCGGATCTTTTCGAGCTCTTCCTTCGCCTGATCAAGGAGCTGGAAGGCCTTGACCAGCTCCATGCCGGCCTCCTCCAGCTGCTTAAGGATCTTCGGGATGAACGATACGTGGCCATTTAAGAAGACCAAACTGAGCTTGATGTCCGCCTTTCCGAACAGGTCCTTGGCACTCCGGATTGCCATCGCGTCGTCATCGTTCAGCTGGTCCACAATGTCCTTGACGGCCTCGAAGTGCTCGGCGTAAAACACCGCGGCGTCAATCCACGTCCCCCACCGAGTCAGAATGGGCTCCGGGGGGAGAGAAAGATTGGGCTGCTGCTCCTTCCAAAGGACAACACGCGACGGGGCTTTGACGAACACCTTCTTCGTCGTGGCAATCAGGTCGTTGACGTCTTTGAACATTTCTCGGACTGTCTCGCAGACACGGTGGAGCGCGTGGGCAATGCAAGTCACATGCAGCAAGTCCGGGAAGAGTTCCTTCAGGGCATGGCCGGCCTTAATCATATAGGCCGCGGCGTCGCTGACGAGGACCTTGAGGCACTCCGGCTTGAAATCAGGCCAAAGATAGCGCAGCGTGTCATTGACTGCGCGCACGATCTCCCCGGAGTTGGTCTCCTCCAGAAACATGCACTGGACGAGGTGGGGACGAAAGTACCCCTCCTTGGACAAGCGTCCCGCGATGATGTTGGCCACATATCGACCTGCCGAATCGGTCGTCTCGTCGACGGACAGCCAGATGGGCTGCTGTCCGAGGTCGGCACGGATCCCCGGCAAGGCCTCGTCGTAGCACTTGTCGAGGTAGTGCTTTCGAATCCAGCTTTCATCGGGGATCTGGAGAGTGATGTGCTTCTCCAGGAACGACCGGAGGGCAGGGTTTTCCAATTTCGACCATGGGATGCCAGCAGCCAGCATGGCCTGGCACAGCTCCTGAGCCACGGCGTCGCACTTGTGCCTCTTTCCGCCACCAAATTCCTCGATGGTGGCTTGCATGACCGTCCTCTTCTTCTTCAAGGCCAAGTTGCTCTTGTGGCGGTCTCCTCGGACATGTTGGGCCAGCTCAGACTTCTGCTTCGCCCGGAAAGTCTTTTCACAAGCTCGACAGAAAGCCGTGTCACTCAACACGTACTTGAAGGTGGCCCCATCGCCGCCAGCGTTGAATTCCTTCAGCCACTTGTCACGAAGAGCAGCACTCATCTTGATAGACTTGTTCACACTTTGTGTACACTCTCTCACTGTAGTACACCGCCTCACTGCTGTACACGCTGGGGACGCAACGCACGCAAGTGGACGCAACGTTTTGTTTTTGAGATCGATCGCAGTTAAAAATTTCGATCGCAGTTAAAAATTTCGATCGCAGTTAAAAATTTCGAAAAATTCCCCAATTTTTTTTAGCGTTGCCAGACATTTTCGACCAAAAAGGGCATTTTATTTTATTTTTCCCGAAAAAGGGCGAAATATTTTTTTTCTCCGAAAATAGCAAAATAATTGTTTTGCGCACAAAAAAGCCGTTTTATGTGAAAAAATATATATATTTTTTTCACATAAAAATCCGATGTGTAGTCATCACATACCCCCACAAACATAATTGTATTTATGTATAAAATGTGAAATCATGATTATGTTAAGACATTATCAAACCAGCAAACCATCGTCATCTATCACTGGTTTGTCCCTGGCAGGTCACTCCATCCCCGTCCTCTGGTCGGCTCAGCGCACTCTCACTCTTCGTCCCAGCGCACCTGGTCACAGCAACCCACACGATCGCACCTCCTGCCTACGAATCCTGGCTAAATCACCTGAATTCATCCCTGCTGTTCAAAACAACATCAAGCTCACCCTGTTCAACACCCGGTCCCTCAACAACAAATGCCTCATCCTGAACGAATACATCCTGGATAACAAACTGGACTTTCTCTGTCTCACCGAAACCTGGCAACAACCTCTGGACTACTACACACTTAACCTCACCACACCCAATGGATATTCCTACGTCAATAAACCACGCTCGGAGGGCCGAGGTGGTGGAATTGCCGTTATCCACCGTCAAGACATCAAGACCAACCTCATCTCCATCTCATCTGCTCCATCATTTGAACACCTGGCTTTAAAACTCTCTGGTCACACGCAGTCAGTCATGGCTGTCATCTACCGCCCTCCCAAACCACACCCATCATTCCTTTCTGACTTCTCCTACTTTCTGACCCAGCTATGTTCCCTCTCCCCCTCAATCCTCCTCCTTGGTGATTTCAATATCCACATGGACTCCACTGACTCCACAATAACCACTGACTTCACTGATTTACTCACCTGCTTTAACCTCACTCAACATGTCGACTTTCCTACCCATATCCGTGGTCACATTTTGGACCTTGTCTGCTCCACTGGATTAAATTTGCACCATCTCTATGGCTCCGACCTCACCCTCTCTGACCACTTAGCCATCACTCTGACCATCAACATCCCCGCCCCAACACCAAGGCATTATCGCAAAATCAACTTCCGTAAGCTAAACGCTCTTTCACCTACCTCATTCTCATCCACCCTCTCTGAAAAAATGTCCACTTCTCCCTTCATTGACCTCCACACCCCTTCCGACCTCACTGACTACTACAACCACACTCTCTCCTCCTGCCTTGACCAGCTTGCACCTGTAAAAACCAAAACAGTTTCTTTCACCCATTCTGCTCCCTGGTTTACCCCTGAACTCCACCTGATGAAAACTCGTGCTCGCCAACTTGAAAGACTCCGCAATAAAACGGGTCTCACAGTTCACTCCCAAGCCTACAAGGACCACATACAACACTACAAAGATGCCCTCTCCCGCGCCCGCTCTGCCTACTACTCTCAAATTATCCACTCTGGCTCCGGAAACCCAAAAGCACTCTTCTCGACAATAAACAAACTCCTCCGCCCCCTGAACACCACCACCCAGTCATTCACAGTAGACAACTGCATCTCCTTCCTCTCTTTCTTCCAACGCAAAATTGACAACATCTACAACAGCTTGACCACCGCCGCACCCGCTCCCCCTCCAACCACCTGCCCCCCCTTGTCCTGCCATCCCCTGTCTCGGTTCTCCCCAATCTCCCCTACTGACCTCTCTGAACTCCTCATAGGAATGAAAACTGCCACCTGCACTCTTGACCCCATCCCCTCCAGCTTTGTCAAAGCCTCCCTCCCTGCTCTCTCTCCACTTATCATTGCAACAATAAACTCCTCCCTGTCTACAGGCATCGTCCCACCTTCCCTCAAAATTGCTGCTGTTACCCCCATTCTAAAAAAACCTGGTCTAAACCCTGACACCCTAAACAACTTCAGACCCATCTCCAACCTACCCTTTCTGTCAAAAGTTTTGGAACGCGCTGTAGCCACTCAACTCAAACATCATCTCTCTGCCAATAACCTGTATGAAACATTCCAATCCGGATTCCGCTCCAACCACTGTACTGAAACTGCTCTCCTCAAAATCACCAACGACCTTCTCCTCTCCTCTGACGCTGGCAACCTCAACATTCTCGTCCTCCTCGACCTCAGCGCTGCCTTTGACACCATCGATCACACTATCCTCCTCACCCGACTTGAATCCACCTTTAACGTTACCGGCACTGCCCTCTCTTGGATTAAATCATACCTCTCTGACAGATGCCAGTTCATCTCCATCAATAACTGCAAATCCCCCACTGCTCCCCTCCCCCAAGGTGTCCCCCAAGGTTCAGTTCTTGGCCCCCTCCTCTTCATCCTTTACCTGTCCCCGCTCGGTCACTTAATCCGCCGTCATGGTCTCCAATTCCACTGCTTCGCCGATGACATCCAGCTTTTCATCTCCACCAAGTCCGTCTCCACCGACACCCACTCTATCCTGACAAACTGCATCACTGAAATAAAATCCTGGCTTCAAATCAACTTCCTCAAGCTTAACTGTGATAAATCTGAAATAATCATCATTGGCCCAAAAACGCTCACAAAATCCACCCATAACTTTGCCCTCAACATCGACGGTATCCCAGTATCCACCTCCCCTCACATCCGGAATCTTGGCGTCATCTTTGACCAAACCCTTTCCTTCGACAAATACACTAAACAGATCACAAAGTCAGCCTTCTTTCACCTGAAAAACATTGCCCGTCTCCGCTCATCCCTCTCCTCCACGGCTGCAGAAACCCTCATCCACGCCTTCATCACCTCCCGTCTGGACTACTGCAATAGCCTCCTCTATGGTTCACCCTCAAAAATCACCAATAAACTCCAATACATTCAGAACTCCGCTGCCCGTCTACTCACCCATTCCCGGACCCGTGACCACATCACCCCCGTCCTTTACAAGCTTCACTGGCTCCCCATCCCCCAGAGAATCCAGTACAAAATCCTCCTCTTGACATACAAAGCCCTCCATAACCTGGCCCCATCCTACCTGGCTGACCTCCTCTCCAGACACACTCCCACCCGCAACCTCCGCTCTGCTGGTACCAACCTCCTGACCCCCTCCATCCGGACCAAATTCAGATCCTGGGGGGACAGGGCCTTCTCCATCGCTGCTCCCACCCTCTGGAACTCACTACCTCACACCATCAGAGACTCCTCCTCACTCACCACATTCAAAACATCACTAAAGACCCACCTGTTCAACACTGCATTCAACATTCAACCCACAGCATTTAACCCCTGACTATCTCTTCTCCTTCTCCCTCCTTTTGCTTTAAATATTTCCCTATTGATTCTTGTCTTTTTGCAATTGTTGTTTTCATGTATTGTTATGCATTATGTTTGCCACTCTGTCAAAGCGCCTTTGGGCTTCTGGAAAAGCGCTATACAAAATAAATTTATTATTATTATTATTATTATCTATTTATTTCCAGATTCGGGAGCAAGATGCGTTTCAATCGCATTTCAAAATCATCATTGTATTGAGGAATTTCTGAAACCTCCTGCGTACCTTACGGCACCCACTGGACCACAAAACATCTCTACAGGAGGTTATTATATTTCCTTTTCGTAAAATATACAACTGTAATTGTAACTAAACGCATCATCTTGTCATGTGACCAGATCCTCAGATCTGATTGGTGTACGTTTGCGCGGACAAACAGACAGACTAACGCTGTTCTAAATGGCATTGCTTTCCGGGCTACGCCGTAAAAACTAAACAAAAAGATAATAACAAAAACTAGGACTGCACTCAGTATGGTGCCTGAGATATCTCCACCAGGATGAAGTGTTTACGTTTTGTATCCTCTTCGGCCGGATCTGGATTTGAACCTGGAGCATCTGACTCTGTGAGGACCACCAAGCATGCACAACGATTCCCATCCTTTGGTTGTTTCACCATCCCTTTGAAATGCAATCAATCAATTCAATCAATACATTTTAATCAACAAGTATTCAAGAACTTTTCAATTAATTTGAATCAATACATTTTCATAAATAATTTTCAATACATTTTCAATTAATTTTCAATGAATTGAATCAATGGATTTTAATTAATACATTTTCAAGAAATTTTAATCAATACATTTTCACAAACAGTTTTTCACAAAATTTTCAATAAATTGAAATCAATAAATTTTAATAAATAAATTTTCAATAAATTTTAAACAATAAATCTTTGGAAAATAAATTATAATCAATCAATTTTAAATGCATCAAGCAAGGAAACAGCAAGTACTATTTTTAGGGTCTTTCATATTACTCGATTCAAACGTGGCACACTCATTGGCATACACTCCAACCGATTACGTCACTGAGACTGGTGAAACAAAAAGAAGATGGCCCGCATGGGGATCGAACCCACGACCTCAGAGTTATTACCACCTCGCTCCCACCAACGGAACTAACGGGGCATTTACAAATACAAACTTACACAATCTGTTTCGATTATTGTTATCTGTTTTCATTATTGTTACCAGTGAGGATTATTGCTATCTGTTTCGATTATTGTTATCTGTTTAGATTATTGTTATCTGTTTAGATTATTGTTATCTGTGTGGATTATTGTTATATGTGTGGATTATTGTTATCTGTGTGTATTATTGGTATCTGTGTGGATTATTGGTATCTGTGTGGATTATTGGTATCTGTGTGTATTATTGGCACCTGTGTGTATTATTGGTATCTGTGTGGATTATTGGTATCTGTGTGGATTATTGGTATCTCTGTAGATTATTGGCATCTGTGTGGATTATTGGTATCTCTGTAGATTATTGTTATCTGTGTGTATTATTGGTATCTCTGTGGATTATTGTTATCTGTGTGTATTATTGGTATCTGTGTGGATTATTGGTATCTGTGTGTATTATTGGTATCTGTGTGGATTATTGGTATCTCTGTGGATTATTGGTATCTGTGTGGATTATTGGTATCTGTGTGGATTATTGGTATCTGTGTGGATTATTGGTATCTGTGTGGATTATTGGTATCTCTGTGGATTATTGGTATCTGTGTGGATTATTGGTATCTGTGGATTATTGGTATCTGTGTGGATTATTGGTATCTGTGTGGATTATTGGTATCTGTGTGGATTATTGGTATCTGTGTGGATTATTGGTATCTGTGTGGATTATTGGTATCTGTGTGGATTATTGGTATCTGTGTGTATTATTGGTATCTGTGTGGATTATTGGTATCTCTGTGGATTATTGTTATCTGTGTGTATTATTGGCACCTGTGTGTATTATTGGTATCTGTGTGTATTATTGTTATCTGTGTGTATAATTGCTATATGTGTGTATTATTGGTATCTGTGTGTATTATTGGTATCTGTGTGTATTGTTGCGGATATGAGGATTGTATGTTTTTGATTGTGTGTATTGAATTGGAAATTGCTGTGTAACATTGTTGATTATGGCCCCTCCTGCCTCCAGAGTTGTGTAAAGGTAAAAAGGGCGTCCCGGTAGTTAATTCCATGAAACACCACATTGAAGGACACGATAAAACCCTTGTTCAGTAGCTTATATCTTTATTATGTGTTTTAGATTAAGGCCTTGTCTTCCATTAACATGACACTCCATTGTACCAAGTGAAAAAGATAGATTCCCTTCATTCCCATTCCCAAAAACCTCCATTTCCCCTTTCGTCAATTGCCATTCGCATTGCCAACCAACAATTGCCGCCATTGGCCACGAGGCAGGGTTGGGGAAGAAAGGCGGGTCCCCACCTCGTCATAGAGGGGAGGAGTGAGTCAGCCCCACTCAACCAACCACGAACAAGGGGTTGGACTTGGAGAGGGTGTGGAGAGAAACATCAAGGACGTTCGCGAAGGTTGAGGGGCGGGGCCTATATAACCCGCCGCGGGGCGTTCCCCAAGCAGATGAGAGAAGGAGATGAGCTATGACAAGAGCTGAGTTGTGAGGTCCAAAAGCAGAGATCATCCAGGGAAGCACAAAGCCTGCTATTCGTCACCTTGCTCGCCAGCGGCAGCGTCCACAGCAGCAACAACATTCAACAGCCGTTTGGGGCCTGGACGGCAGTTTTGAGCAGGGCCGCGAAGGGACGGCGGCTGCCGAACGCGCCGATCGTGCTGCCAGCTCCGGACCTTCCTCTCCTCTCCAGCCAATCCTGCCTGCAATTTCCCCATTCGTGTATGTGAGTTTGTTCTGTTCATTCTGTCCTGGGTAGTCAATTAAGTCTGTATAAGCTAGTAATTTGCACTGTGTCACCTGCTTTTTCATGTCCCCTGTAAATAACCGTGACTGCTCTTTTTGCTTGTGTGTGTGTAAATAATAAACCCCGTTACTCTTCTGTACGTCTTCTTCTTCCTCTTTGTATTCGGTCGCTTTAGAGTTTTCCACATTGAATAGCTGTGGCGCGATCGGGCCAACGTTTGGGTGAATCGGGGAAACGGTTAGGTCGCGGGGCCTCCGCTCGGCAAACCAACATCCTTAACCGCGGACCGTAACAGTATTATTGGTATCTTTGTGTATTATTGTTGTCTGTGTGGATTATTGCTATCTGTGTGTATTATTGGTATCTGTGAGTATTATTGGTATCTGTGTGTATTATTGTTATCTGTGTGGATTATTGTTATCTGTGTGTATTATTGTTATCTGTGTGGATTATTGTTATCTGTGTGTATTATTGGTATCTGTGTGTATTATTGGTATCTGTGTGTATTATTGTTATCTATGTGTATTATTGTTATCTGTGTGTATTATTGTTATCTGTGTGTATTATTGTTATCTGTGTGTATTATTGTTATCTGTGTGTATTATTGTTATCTGTGTGTATTATTGTTATCTGTGTGTATTATTGTTATCTGTGTGTATTATTGTTATCTGTGTGTATTATTGTTATCTGTGTGGATTATTGTTATCTGTGTGTATTATTGGTATCTGTGTAGATTATTGTTATCTGTGTGTATTATTGTTATCTTTGTGGAATATTGTTTTCTGTGTGTATTATTGGTATCTGTGTGGATTATTGTTATCTGTGTGTATTATTGGTATTTGTGTGTATTATTGTTATCTGTGTGTATTATTGTTATCTGTGTGGATTATTGTTTTCTGTGTGTATTATTGGTATCTGTGTGGATTATTGTTATCTGTGTGTATTATTGTTATCTTTGTGGATTATTGTTTTCTGTGTGTATTATTGGTATCTGTGTGGATTATTGTTATCTGTGTGTATTATTGTTATCTGTGTGGATTATTGGTATCTGTGTGGATTATTGGTATCTGTGTGGATTATTGGTATCTGTGTGTATTATTGGTATCTGTGTGTATTATTGGTATCTGTGTGGATTATTGTTATCTGTGTGTATTATTGTTATCTGTGTGGATTATTGTTTTCTGTGTGTATTATTGGTATCTTTGTGTATTATTGCTATCTGTGTGTATTATTGCTATCTGTGTGTATTATTGGTATCTGTGTGGATTATTGTTTTCTGTGTGTATTATTGGTATCTGTGTGTATTATTGTTATCTGTGTGTATTATTGTTATCTGGGTGTATTATTGATATCTGTGTGTATTATTGTTATCTGTCTGTATTATTGGTATCTGTGTGTATTATTGTTATCTGGGTGTATTATTGATATATGGGTGTATTATTGCTATCTGTGTGTATTATTGGTATCTGTGTGGATTATTGTTTTCTGTGTGTATTATTGGTATCTGTGTGTATTATTGTTATCTGTGTGTATTATTGTTATCTGGGTGTATTATTGATATCTGTGTGTATTATTGTTATCTGTCTGTATTATTGTTATCTGTGTGTATTATTGTTATCTGTGTGGATTATTGTTATCTGTGTGGTTTATTGTTATCTGTGTGTATTATTGTTATATGTGTGTATTATTGTTATCTTTGTGTATTATTGTTATCTGTGTGGATAAATTGGTATCTGTGTGGATTATTGTTATCTGTGTGTATTATTGTTGTCTCTGTGTATTATTGCTATCTGTGTGTATTATTGTTATCTGTGTGTATGATTGTTATCTGTGTGTATTATTGTTATCTGTGTGTATTATTGATATCTTTGTGTATTATTGGTATCTGTGTGGATTATTGTAATCTGTGTGGATTATTGTTATCTGTGTGTATTATTGGTATCTGTGTGTATTATTGTTATCTGTGTGGATTATTGGTATCTGTGTGGATTATTGGTATCTGTGTGTAGTATTGTTATCTGTGTGGATTATTGTTATCTGTGTGGATTATTGTTATCTGTGTGGATTATTGTTTTCTGTGATGATGATTTGTGCATGCCGGGAGGTTGGTTTTGACCCAGGGATTGTTTATTTTCCTTTTGTGTCAGGCCATCGCCATTTTGTCTTTTGCCTAATTTTGTCTTTTGCCTACTTTTGTCTTTTGCCTACTTTTGTCTTTTGCCCACTTTTACCTACTTTTGTGTTTTCTCCATTCCTGTTTATTTTTTCAAGGATTTTGCTTTGTAAAGTTACCACAATGTGACGGTGACTTTGTTTTGCGAAGTGTTGGTTAAAATGCCAAAGTCTCAATTTTGCGACTGGACAGCAAAATTATTCAAGTGAGTAACCCAGAGTGAATTTGTGTGCCCGAGTGTACCAGGTAACAAATCTTGGTACCAGGAGTGGGGTCTGGAAGTTTGGAAAATCAGGGCAAAGGCAAAAGTGGTGGTGGTTAAGAGTGCACCCACAGGTGTGATGACGGCAAGTGCAGCCTGGGGTGCAGCAGATACAGACTATGAAGCAGCTGGAGATCCAGGAGGTGTGCGGACGTTGGTCGGAGGGAAGATTCCTCTAGATCCTCGACGGGGTGGGCCTGCACAGGACCCAGTCAACGGGACAGCGGAGGATACTTCCACGGGCGAGAAATTTAGTGATCCCAAAGTATATACAGACTTGGCATTTAATATGGAATATTTTTTTGTGGGGGTGAACTTACTTTTCAAGTTGACTTAGAACCAAAAGTTCATTGGAATTATGTTGAAATTATTCTAGATTTTGTTGATGTGACATTTGAAAGAAACAAAAACCACATTTGACATTTCGAAGCAAATAAATTGATCTTTGAAAGTGATGAAAACTGATATCGAAATCAATTCATGGACAGTACTGTGTTAAACTTCTGTGCGTTTTCCAGAAGTATTTCTTTATTTTGCACATTAGCCAAATTTTTTTTAACAAAAACAAAAGTTAAATTACAACTGGGATTACGGACAGTAAAATTACAGTTCAGTACGTCGTGTAACCCCCACGAGCATTCAGGAGAGCACGTACACATTGAGGCATGCTGTTCACGAGATTTGCCAAGGTTTGGACAGGAATCGCTTGCCATGCAGTGGCAACGGCCTGCTGCAATTCACGCACAGAGGTCGGCTGCTGGTCCAAGTGGTCGATTTGACGCGTTAATTCTGCCCACAAGTTCTCTATCGGATTCATATGCGGGGACATGGCAGGCCACTCCATATGCTCTACACCACGGTCAGCAAGAAAGGGTTGGATCATGCGAGCACGATGAGGCCATGCATTGTCATCTTGGAAGACAACGTTTCCTCGAAAGGCTGCACGAGCAAATGGAAGCAATGTTTCTTCCACAATGGCCCTGTACTTGAACTGGTTCAGGTTTCCATTCAGAACAACCAGGTAAGTTTTGCCCCCTGCATGAAAAGCAGCCCAAACGGTCACCCCACCACCTCCAGCTTGGACTCTTGGCACTATACAATCTTCGTTGTAGGCTTCATGCACTTGTCTGCGCACTCGGACATGGCCATCTTGGAAATCAAGAAATCAAGACTTGCCACTGAAGATCACGTCATTCCAGTGTCCTGGCTGTCATTGATGGTGCTCTCTGGCCCACTGTAATCGGCGCTGGCGGTGTTGTCTTGTCAGGCGTGGCTTTCTCAGGGGACGCCTAGCATGATAGCCTGCTTGAACCAGTCATTGGTTGACTAGCCTACTGGATACAGGCACATTTGTCAGTTGCTGCCACTCATCCTTAAGCCGATTAGCTGACTTGGTATGGCCATTGCGGACTAACCGGTGCAGCTGGCGATCATCCCTCCTTGTGGTTCTGCGGGGACATCCTGGCCTCGATATTGGAGGAGGGACACCCCTCTGAGCATTTCGTTTCGGGATCTTTGACACCGGACCTTGAGTGATGCCATACTGCCGAGCAATAGCACGCTGTTTCATGCCAGAATTTCATAAAGCCACCACTCAATGACAAACAGCATTGTCGAGTTGACGGACCATCTCCAGAGGAAGCGGCAATAACTTTTGTAGACGTGCAGCAGTTGTTTTCCTCGAATACAGAATGCAACAACACTTATATACCCGATTGTGAAGACAATCATCAAATGTACCTGTCCATACATTTTGTCACACCACCTGTGATATAATCCTGTTATTGAATTCTTGCTGCGACAGACAATCAGTGACATGGTTCTTTTATCAAATAAATCACCGAAGCGTAAAAGAAACTCACCAGATTGATATTCTGAGTTCAGAAAGGAAACCCAAGTCAAGAAAAAAAAAATTTCCATATTAAATGCCATGTCTGTATATATGTATACAGTCACGTGAAAAAGTAAGTACACCCCATGTAAAGGTTTGACTTTTTCAACATATTTCAAAATACAGCTATTTTATCTTCATTTCAACAATATTGATAGATAAAGGTGATATAATATGACAAATATCATGAAACATTTACATATTGTAGTCCATTGTATAATTTAAATAAACATAAATGCAAATTTCGCATGTGGAAAAAGTAAGTACACCCTTGGCCCTCATCGGTGGTATTGCCCCCTTTGGCAGAAACAACCTCAAGTAGGCGTTTCTTATAACTGTCTACCAGTCTCTGACATCGACTGGGAGAAATTTTTGCCCACTCCTCCATGCAGAATTCTTTCAGCTGTGCGATGTTTGAGGGGTTTCTTGTTTGCACAGCTCGTTTCAAAACCCTCACAACATCTCGATGGGATTTGGACCCGGGCTTTGACTTGGCCATTCCAGAACCCTCCATTTCTTTCTTTTCAGCCATTCCTTTGTGGATTTACTGTAGGTTTAGGGTCATTGTCATGTTGCAAGGTCCACCTTCGGTTGAGCTTCAACTTTCCGTCAGATGGCCTCACATTATCCTCAAGCACCCTCTGGTACAATGAAGAATTCATAGTGGATTCTATGATGGTGAGCTGCCCAGGCCCTGATGCAGCAAAGCTGCCCCAAACCATAATATTTCCACCACCATGCTTTACAGTTGGTATGAGGTTCTTGTGGTGAAATGCTGTCTTTGGTTTTCGCCAAACATGTCTTCTGGTACTGTGGCCAAATAGCTCTACCTTTGACTCATCTGTCCAGAGCACATTGTTCCAGAAGACTTCCGTTTCCGGTCTTGCTGGCGAGGGTTCGTTTATTCGCAGCTCTAGATGCTCTCCATCGAAATCGAAGTTAAGTAATTGTTCCCATTTGTATTTTCGTTATAACTGTATTTCTTTTATGGTGTATGTACGTATATTTTTCCGACGAAGATTTTCGGTGCAAATCTTTCATACCTGTATTGAAAATCGTGTTAATTCGTGTCGTGTCTTGAGGCCTTGTACAGTGAACACTGTACAACCTTGAGGCGTTTTTTTTCTCTCAGCGGTCCGTTGTTTGTGAAACCAATAACTTTCGTTCTCTGTTTTCGCAGTCTTTTCACCCCATAGCCTACTTCCTTATGTAAATCTCAACTCAAAAAAACAAAAAAAATAAGACATTACCTTCTCTGTGCTCATTCGTTTATTCATTCTTATTCGTTTGTTCGTTCGTTCGTTCTTCGACCACGTGTTTCTCCCCCATTTCCCCAGATAGATTGTCAAATTTCAACTCGTTATTTTATCGTCCATGCGATATTGTTTGATTATAGTTAGTTTTGGTTTGAATTTCCTGTAACTCGTAATTAATTAATCGTGTTCTGCTCCTCGTGTGTGGCCTTGTAGTTGTACCCCCGTCGGTGTTTTGTTAACTTAAGCGTGTTTTGCTTGGCTCTTAGTTTTTTCCCTTCTACCCCGAACATAATACTCTGTCTAACGTTCTAAATCCCCACCCCCCCAAAAAAAAAACAAAAAAAAAACAAAAACATTTATTTTCCTTTCTCCACGTGTACTGTTGTCTCATCCTGTATTTTCTGTCCAGGTGTGCTGTTCGCCCCGTCCCCATTATCTCCTTGCCATCCACCGTTTGCCCTGTTCACGTGACTCGTGGTGGTCCCTCTCGGCTCTCCCCCGTTGGTATTTTGTGCATAGAAGATTGTTCACAGTTCTGTTTAAATATTATTTAAATATGTTTAACCTTTCCCCTTCTGTGTTTATTTCAGTGGTATATTACAACACGCTGTTTTTCTTCCTATTTAAAAGGCTTTTCTCAATTTCCTCTCCAACTCATTCCACTTCAAAAAAAAGAAATTCAATATCTTTAACGTCTCCCTCACTACATGGTCTAAATTCACATTCATTCCATCCCTCCTCCATCGTTCTGAATCGGATTGCTAACTTGAAAATCACAACAAACCCAATTTTATCAATGTTCGTCTTTCATTAATCATCCACTTTCTAAACTCCCCTCTTGCCCCTCCCATCCAAATCCCCCCCCTTGCACCTACACTCCTAAACTCCCCCCTTGCCCTTCCCCTCCTAAACTCCCCCCTTGCCCCTCCCCTCCAAATCCCCCCCTTGCCCCTCCACTCCTGAACTCCCCCCTTGCCCTTCCCCTCCTAAACTCCCCCCTTGCCCCTCCCCTCCAAATCCCCCCCCTTGCCCCTACACTCCTAAACTCCCCCCTTGTCCCTCCACTAATAAACTTCCCCCTTGCCCCTTCCCTCCAAAACTCCCCCCTTGCGCCTCCCCTTCAAAACTCCCCCCCAACCCCTCCCATTCAATTCTCCCCCCATACCATTCCTCTCCAATTCTCCCTCCTCCCCCCTCCTCCTCCAAGCTGCCTCCTCCCCACTTCGTCTCCCTTCTATCTCATACCTCCACCCCACCAAACCTTCTACTTTCCTCTGCCCCCCCTCAAACAACCCCTCACTGTGCCTCATCCCTTCACCATCAAACCTATCATCCTCCTCATCCTTCCCTTTCTTGGAACCTTTCTGCAATATCTGACACACTATCAACTGCTCTCCCTACCTCCCCCTCTCATCCTTATTCTTACCCTACTCCTCCCCTCCCCTGTCCTGTACCTGATGCTCCCCCTCTGTCTTCATTACTGATCTCTCCATACAGGTTGCTTCTGACAATCCAGACTTGATCTGCTTAACAGAGACTTTCCTCCCTCAAGATGTCTCTGATTCCTTAATATCTTTTCCTGGTTACTCCATCCTCCGGTATGATAGACCTGAGCCTCGGCCTGGTGGTGGGGTGGCTATCTTTATCAAAAACTCTCTTCCTCACTCTCCTTGCACTGCCCTCTTTCCTCCTCACCCCCAGGAGTACCTCTGGCTACGGCTTCCTCTCCGCTCCCACCTTTTGTTCATATGTGTTCTGTACCGTCCCCCAAACAGTGATGACTCCATCTACATTTCACTGTCTGACAACATGGACCAACTTCTATCCACTCATCCTAACTCTCTCTTCCTCATATGTGGTGACTTCAACTGTCATCATGCCACCTGGTTGGGTGTGGGTTCCTCTCTCACCAGTCATGGCACCTCAGCAAAGGACTTCTGTGACTCACTGGGATTGACACAATCTGTCAATTTCCCGACCCGGATCTCAGCCAATGGAGTATCTTCTCTTCTAGACTTGGTTATGACAAACTTCGCTGCTAATGTCTGCTGCTCTTCTTCTGCTCCAATCGGTTCTTCTGATCATGTGCTTGTCAAAGTGGACATCTCTCTGGCCATTCTCAGAGAGCCTCCTCAGCGTCGACGAGTCTGGCATTTCACTCAGGCCGACTGGGACGGTCTTCAAGCAGCCATCAATCGTCTGGATTGGTCTCCCATCTCCACTGCCTCTGACATCAATTCTTCCTGGGAATTCTTCCAAAGCAAACTGATCTCTCTCATGCACAGATTTATCCCATCTCGCCTTCAGTTGTCTTACCCTTCCTCCCGTCCCTGGTACACTGAATCTTGTGGTGAGGCAGTTGCCCTGAAACAACTTGCCTTTGCCTCTTGGAAGGCTAATCCAACTGAAGGCAATCTCAGTTCCTTCCACCAAGCTCGGAACAAGTGTGTGTCTACCCTCAGGAGTGCCAGGAAGCACTATCCCTCCTCACTCAAGAATGAACTCTCAAACCTGTCTCCTTCCTCCAAATCCTGGTGGCGTCTGGTCAAATCCGTTTCTGGTGTTTGTTCCCCCTCCATCCCCTCCCTTACCTCAAATGGCCACACAGTTGACATCGCACGTGACAAAGCCGAATGCCTCAACTCTGTGTTTGCCTCAATATCCTTAGTCCCAAACCCAGCTCTCTCTGTTCCCACCTTTCCCAGTCGAACCCAACTGCTCCTGAACTCTGTGTCCTTCTCTCCTGACAAGGTGGAGGAGTTTTTGTCAAACCTCGACTCTGATTCTGCAACTGGACCAGACGGCATCAGCCCACGGGTCCTAAAATCCTGCTCTGCCGCTCTATCTCACCCTCTCTCTGTTCTTTTCACCCTATCTTTTGCTCAAGGTCATCTGCCAGCATCCTGGAAATCAGCTAACATTACCGCTTTACACAAAAAAGGTGCAAAAACAGATCCTTGCAACTACAGACCAATCAGCCTGCTCCCAATTATCAGCAAAGTCATGGAATCCATCATTGCTTCGGATATGAAATCTTTCCTCTTCTCCAATGGCTTGATCTCTGATCATCAATTTGGTTTCAGACCAGGTCACTCTACTCTGGACATGCTGCTTCTGCTGTCTCAACAATGGATGGAGGTCCTCAATGCCAAACAGGAAATCAGAGCTGTCTCCCTTGACATATCACGTGCCTTCGATACGGTCTGGCACCCAGCTCTGCTCACCAAACTCTCCTCCTATGGTATCCATGGAAATCTCCATGCATGGCTTGCGGACTTCCTCTCTGGTCGTAGTCAACGTGTGGCCCTGAATGGATTTCTCTCATCTCCCCTTCCTGTTCAGGCTGGAGTTCCCCAAGGCAGTGTGCTGGGCCCTGTGCTTTTTCTGGTCTTTATCAATGATCTCTCCGACTCTCTGGAAAATCCTCTCTATCTCTTTGCTGATGACTCCACTCTCTGCCGCTCCATTCCTCTTCCCTCAGATCGGCAGTCTGCAGCCTCCTCACTCTCTGAAGACCTGGACAAAATCACAGACTGGTCAAACAAGTGGAACATGTCTTTCAATCCTGACAAATCTCACTCTCTTACTATGTCTCTCCGAAAGGATCGACTGGACAACCCTCCCATCTACTTTCTCAACAATCCTCTCCAAGAAGTTCTGTCGCTCAAGCTTTTGGGTCTCACTATCTGCCATGATCTTTCTTGGGAAAACCACATTTCCAAGCTGGCCTCCAAAGCCAGTCGCCGACTGGGCATCCTCCGTCGTGCGAAGTCCTTCCTCGGCACACCTGAGCTCCTCACCTCATACAAGGCTTTCATCTGCAGCTCAATGGAATACTGTTCTCCCCTATGGGCTGGTGCTCCTGCCTCACATCTGGCTCGGCTTCACGCTGTTGAATCCAAAGCTTTCAAAATCATTGGAATCTCCCGTGATGAAGCTACCTCTGAGGGCCTTTCACTCACTCACCGCAGGCAGGTAGGTGGTCTTTCTGTCTTCTACCGACTCCTCTCCGGCCTTGCTCCCCCAGCTCTCTCTGTGCTCGGTCCCCCAAATATTCCTACAGGTCGCAGAAGATCTGCCAGCAACCATCTGATGGTTAAACTGCCGAAATCTCGGCTTTCTGCTCACCTTCACTCTTTCATTCCTCTTTTCTCCCACCTCTGGAACAAACTCCCACACTCCCTTCAATCCCACTCCTCCCTCCAGGTCTTTAAAACAGCTGTTCACCACCATCTCTTATCTTCCCCCATCCAAAACCTTGATCTTTTCTACCCCCACTAATTTACCCCAGATCCACCTTGTTTGAAATTCCAACTTCTTTCCTGGAAGTCCTGGCAGTGTCCATATGTTTATACCTCTCCCACCCCTCGCCCCCCTTCACATGCCTCCCCCCCAAAGCCCTCTCCCTCCCACAGATCTCTCGATGTCTCCATGTCTCTCGGTCCCTGCTGTCAAATGTTGTGTTTGTGTCCTTCCCCCTCTCTCCCCATCTTGTCTACCGCTCCCGATGTTATTTGTTTTATGTGTCTGTTTGTCTTTCTGTGTGATTAATGTTCGCTCTTTCACGAGCCTCGATCTTGTATACATACAAAAAAAAAAAAAAAGAAAAAAAAAAAGTGCTGGTCTTTGCCTAGGTGTTCATTGGCAAACTTTAGTCTTGCCCTGATGTTCTTTCTGGACAGCAAAGGTTTCCTCCTGGCACACCACACCTCCCCATGTTGATCAAATTTGTGCAGCCTCTTTCTAATGGTGGACTCGTGCACTTTGACATCAACAGTGGCAAAATCTACCTGTAGGTCCCATGATGACATTGTGGGGTTCTTAGAGACTTCTTTCAGCATCTTGCGGTCTGCTCTCGGGCTGAACTTGCTGGGGCGGCCAGGCCTGACCAAGTTGGCAGTTGTTTGGAATCTTCTTCACTTGTAGATAATGTTCCGGACAGTCGATTGATTGATTTCAAATTGTTTGGAGATCTTTTTAAATCCCTCCCAGTCTCGTATGCATCTATAACCTTCTTTCTGAAGGCATCAGAGAGCCCTTTTGATCTTGGCATGGTGACGCCGCACGCTTCACCAACAAAGAGCAAACCAAACTAAATGTCTGAGGTTTAAATAAGACAGGTTCCTCCAAGATCCTCTCTGACAATGTTCTAATCATTTGCACCTGAGCTGGTGCACCTGATTCTAATTTTAGGTATATGAAGTAGTGATAAATGTAGGGGTGTACTTACTTTTTCCACATGCGAAATTTGCATTTATGTTTATTTAAATTATACAATGGACTACAAAATGTAAAAGTTTCATGATATTTGTTATATTATATCACCTTTATCTATCAATATTGTTGAAATGAAGATCAAATAGCTGTATGTTGAAATATGTTTAAAAAGTCAAAACTTGACATGGGGTGTACTTACTTTTTCACGTGACTGTATGATAGGGGACAATAACAGGATGTTGTTGGAGCCAGGGAACACACCACTGGCAGGAAGTCTGTTCGGTATTCCGATGCTCCGAGAGACTCACAAACATTTGTTCCCAGAGCAGGTTGCCAAGCTTGGACAGCAATGGCAACAAGTGGCTAAGCAACACAAGAAAGCAGTTAGCAGGAGTTTGAGCAGAGCGGGACCGTGTTCAGTGCACACTCGAAGCCACGCAGATCTCGTTGCCGGAGTTGGAGCAGCGCATTGCATCCCAGCCCAGTGAAACAGAGCGACCATCTGATGTTGAGCTGAACCTGCAAACCCAGGTGCAGAAACTACAGCAGGAGAATTAAGATGTCTTTGTTCAGTACCAGGCCCAGGTGCATGATAATGATCAGCTATCTCGTCATATTGGCGTGCTGGAGCAGCACATCGCTGTGCTCGAGACATCTGCGGGTGAACTGGAGCAAGCTGAGGGAGAACGTCCACATTTGCGGAGAATGCATCGGGTGAATTTAAGGGCCTGTGTGGGACCGATACCAGAGCCAAGAAGGGGTACTGTTCATCAGGAGAATCTAGAGAATAAAGATCCTGCCGTCCATCAGGAGGACATGTATGTTTAATGTTTCCAAGAAGAGGTTGTAGCGGTTACCGCTGGATGTACATTATCGCCTTGCACCGGCCAGAACACGGCCAGACGCGCCTCTCCCGGGCATGCCCGGACTCACTGTTCCCGGGCACGCCCGAACCTCCCGGGCACGCCCGGTCTCGTCTTTCCCGGGCATGCCCGCTCTCGCCTTTCCAGGGCTCGCCCAGAGCGTCCGGGCATGCCCGCTATCGCCTTTCCAGGGCTCGCCCAGAGCGTCCGGGCATGCCCGCTATCGCCTTTCCAGGGCACGCCCAGAGCGTCCGGGCATGCCCGCTATCGCCTTTCCAGGGCTCGCCCAGAGCGTCCGGGCATGCCCGCTATCGCCTTTCCAGTGCTCGCCCAGAGCGCCCGGGCACGCCCAGCCTCGACTTGCCAGGCCGCAGCCAAACACGCCCGGGCAGGTCCAGACTCGCCTTTCCAAGGCTCGCCCTTGATACCCGGGCATGCCCGGTATAGCTTTTGCCGGGCAAACTTCCCGACATAAATGTGTATATATATTGTTGCCCGAAAAACGGGCTTGTCAGAATACCTGAGCTGTTTTGTTTCAATAAAGCAACTCGGACGAATTCCGTCTTTGGTCGCGTCAATTCTTTCGACTCGCGTTGGAGCGCAGTTCCTTCATTGGTGACCTACCGACATGGATACGGCAGTGACGCTTAAACTGCCTACCTTCTGGGAGACTCACGCGGCTGTTTGGTTCGCCCAGGCGGACTCCCAGTTCGCCCTGCGAGGCATCACCGCGGACGACACCCGCTTCCACCATGTTGTGGCGGCGCTCGGTCCCGCCACCGCGGCCCGCGCCTTGAGCCTCCTCCAGCACCCGCCGGCTGCTGACAAATACGACGCGCTGAAGACGCTCCTCCTCGGCGCTTTCGCCCTCTCACCGGCAGCACGCGCACGGCGCCTGCTTGACCTGCCCGAGCTCGGCGACACGCGCCCGTCCGAGCGCATGGACTATATGCTCTCGTTGCTCGGCGAGCACTCTCCGGCATTCCTGTTCCGGGAGCTGTTCCTCCATCAGCTGCCTAACCCGGTACGCCTCGCCCTGGCTGGCACGTTGATCACGGATTCCCGCGCCTTCGCCAGGGAAGCCGATAAGATCTCCTCGGTGGGCCAGCACATCGGCGCGGTTACCTGGAGCCCGCCGCCGTCTGAGGCGACGCCCACGACGCCCGAGCGCCCTGCGCGGTTGGAGGCCGAACTGCCGGTGCAACTGGCGGCCGCCACGCCGCACCGCCCGCTTCCGACACGACGGCCGGGGCCTCCACCTGACCGGGTGTGGTGTTATTACCACGCCAGGTTCGGACACAAGGCTCGGACGTGCCGGCCCCCGTGCACTTTCGGCAGGTCGGGAAACGGCCGGGCCGGCGTTCATTCCCAGCCATGAGCGCCGGCCACTCGGGCAACTTGCTGTTTATTCGGGACAAAGCGTCTGGACGGCGTTTCCTGTGCGACACCGGCGCCCAACTGAGCGTCATACCTGCCTCCGAGCAGGACAGGCTGGACGCAGTTTGCGGCCCCTCTTTGGTCGCTGCTAATGGCTCGGCCATACGCACTTTCGGCCCACGCGTCGTCACCCTCTGCTTCGGCAGCCAGTGCTTTCAATGGACTTTTGTTACCGCCAGCGTCCCCGTGGCTTTGCTGGGCGCCGACTTCCTCTGCGCGCACGGGCTGCTGGTCGACGTCAAACGACGTCGCCTTGTCCACGCCGAGACCTTCAGCTCCCTGGCGTGCACAATGAGCAGCTCCGTGCCGCCCGAACTGGCGTGCGCCCTCCCGGCAACGAACGAGTTCGCTCGCCTGCTCGTGGAATTCCCGGCCCTCACGCGGCCGACGTTTTCGGCCGTCGCGGTGCGGCACGGGATCGAGCACCACATACCCACTACGGGCCCGCCGGTCTACGCCAGGGCCCGCCGCCTCGACCCAGCCAAGCTCGCCGTGGCAAAGGCCGAATTTGACGCGTTGGAGCACCTCGGCATCGTGCGGCGCTCCGATAGCGCGTGGGCATCGCCACTGCACATCGTGCCAAAGCCGGGGGGCGGATGGCGCCCGTGTGGTGACTACCGCCGTCTCAATGACGCTACCACCCCCGACAGGTACCCGATCCCGCATATTCAGGACTTTTCCGCCCATTTGGCGGGACGGGTCATCTTTTCGAAAATTGACCTGATACGGGGCTACCACCAGGTACCTGTCCGGGCGGCCGACGTCCCGAAGACGGCCGTCATCACGCCGTTCGGCCTGTTCGAATTTTTGCGGATGCCGTTTGGCCTCAAGAACGCGGCCCAGGCGTTCCAGCGCTTGATGGACGGCGTGCTGCGCGACCTGCCGTTTCTTTTCGTCTATCTGGACGACATCCTCGTCGCCAGCACGTCCCACGCCGAGCACCTCCTCCACCTCCGAACACTGTTCGGTCGCCTCAGCGAGCACGGCTTAATTGTCAACCCGGTCAAATGCCACTTCGGCGCGACGACCGTTGACTTTTTGGGCCACCGCATCACCAAGACCGGGGCCGTGCCGCTGCCGACCAAGGTCGAGGCCATCACCACGTTCCCGCGTCCCCGTTCCATCAAGGCCCTCCAAGAGTTCCTCGGCATGGTGAATTTTTATCACCGATTCGTGCCCCGCGCTGCTCAGCTCATGCGGCCCCTTTACGAGGCCCTCCGGGGCAAGCCGGCCAAGCATGACATTGTTTGGTCCGCGGCCATGGACGTGGCCTTCGCCAGTGCCAAACGGGCCCTCACCGACGCAACGCTGCTGGCTCACCCGGTGCTCAACGCGCCCATCGCCCTCACTACGGACGCCTCCAACTACGCGGTGGGCGCCGTCCATGAGCAATGGGTGGACGGGGTTTGGCAGCCACTCGCTTTTTTCAGCCGGCAACTCCGGCCGAACGAGTTAAACTACAGCACGTTCGACCGCGAGCTGCTCGGGCTATTCCTGGGCGTTCGCCATTTCCGACACCTCCTGGAGGGCCGCCCGTTCACGGCTTTCGTCGACCACAAGCCGTTGGTCTACGCAATGGCTAAGGTCACGGAGCCGTGGTCGGCCCGCCAGCAGCGCCACCTCACCGCCGTGTCGGAGTTCACCACGGACATCCAGCACGTCGCCGGCAAAGACAACGCCGTGGCCGACTGCCTTTCGCGGGCCAGCGCGAACGCGGTCCACCTCGGCGTGGACTTCACGCTCATGGCAGCCGACCAGACCACCGACGCCTCGGTGCAGGCACTCCGCGTGGCAGACACGGGCCTCCGCCTGGCCGACATCCCCTTTGCGGGCACCGTCCTGCTCTGCGACGTCTCCCAGGGCCAGCCTCGCCCCATCGTGCCCGTTTCCTGGCAGCGCCGCATCTTCGCCTCCATCCACGGCCTTTCTCACCCGGGCCGGAAAGCTTCTCAGAAGCTGGTGTCGGCGCGTTTCGTCTGGCACGGCCTTCGACGAAACATCCGCGACTGGGCCAATGCCTGCACGGCCTGCCAGCGAGCCAAGGTCCACCGCCACACCCAGGCCCCGCTGGCACCTTTCGCCGTGCCTGAACGGCGTTTCGACCACGTCCACGTGGACCTTGTGGGTCCCCTGCCCCCCTCGCGGGGGTTCACCCACCTGCTCACCATGGTGGACAGGACCACCAGGTGGCCGGAGGCCGTGCCCCTCACCTCCACCACCACCGCCGACGTGGCGCAGGCGTTCATCGCCACCTGGGTCGCGTGCTTCGGCGCACCAGCGGACATCTCGTCCGACCGCGGCCCACAGTTCACGTCTGAGCTTTGGGGCGCGGTTGCCCGTTCGTTGGGGGTCACGCTGCAACGCACCACGGCCTACCACCCCCAAGCCAATGGGTTGTGCGAGCGGTTTCACCGCTCCATGAAGGCCGCACTCATGGCCGGCCTTCAGGACGACGGTTGGGCCGACCGGCGGCCGTGGGTCCTTTTGGGCCTTCGCACGGCCCCCAAGGAAGACCTCCAGGCGTCCGCCGCCGAGCTCGTCTACGGCCAGCCACTCCGCGTCCCGGGCGAATTCGTGCCTGACGCTACCAGTCCCTGGTCCGCCGCTCGCCAGCGCTCGGACCTCCAGGAGGCCGCCCGACGATTTGCCCCCGTGCCGACGTCCCGCCACGGTGGCCCCCAGTCCTACGTCCCCCCGGCGCTTCGCACAGCGGAGTACGTCTTTGTGCGTCATGACGCGCACCGGGGGCCACTCCGGCCGCCGTACGACGGGCCCTTCCGGGTCCTGCGACGGGGCGACAAGTCTTTCATCGTCGACTTCGGCGGCCGGCCGGACCGGATTTCTGTGGACCGCCTCAAACCGGCGCACATGGACGTCGACCGACCACCACGGTTGGCCCTTCCTCCGCGGCGAGGCCGCCCCCCGTCCACAGTTCCCCCCGCTCGACCACCCACCACCACGTCAGACCCCTCCCCACGACCCTCCAGGGGTCGCTTCGGCCGGGTCATCCGGACCCCCCTTAAATTGACCCTGCCGGTGCAGGTCGATTCTGGAGGGGCGTGTGTAGCGGTTACCGCTGGATGTACATAATCGCCTTGCACCGGCCAGAACACGGCCAGACGCGCCTCTCCCGGGCATGCCCGGACTCACTGTTCCCGGGCACGCCCGAACCTCCCGGGCATGCCCGCTCTCGCCTTTCCAGGGCTCGCCCAGAGCGTCCGGGCATGCCCGCTCTCGCCTTTCCAGGGCTCGCCCAGAGCGTCCGGGCATGCCCGCTATCGCCTTTCCAGGGCTCGCCCAGAGCGTCCGGGCATGCCCGCTATCACCTTTCCAGGGCACGCCCAGAGCGTCCGGGCATGCCCGCTATCGCCTTTCCAGGGCTCGCCCAGAGCGTCCGGGCATGCCCGCTATCGCCTTTCCAGTGCTCGCCCAGAGCGCCCGGGCACGCCCAGCCTCGACTTGCCAGGCCGCAGCCAAACACGCCCGGGCAGGTCCAGACTCGCCTTTCCAAGGCTCGCCCTTGATACCCGGGCATGCCCGGTATAGCTTTTGCCAGGCAAACTTCCCGACATAAATGTGTATATATATTGTTGCCCGAAAAACGGGCTTGTCAGAATACCTGAGCTGTTTTGTTTCAATAAAGCAACTCGGACGAATTCCGTGTTTGGTCGCGTCAATTATTTCGATTCGCGTTGGAGCGCAGTTCCTTCAAGGTAATGTTTCCAGGGTTGAGTCAACCAACTGGGGGTGTTGTCGGCCTTGAATCTCGAGAGACTGAGGGCACACAGAGTGTGGATGAGGCACAGGGGAAGCAAATCGACACACAAACGGGGCATTCAGATACAGGAAGATCTGTCCAGCCTGGGCCTGTCCCTGCCCCTCGCAGAAGCCAGAGGTCAACACCCGGTGTTCATCGAAATCCCTATTAGGAACCACGCTCAAGTTGTAACGCTGTTGCTTTAAGTCTAGAGGTCGTGTCTCAGTTACTGACGAATTTGGGCACTGGATTTTTCAGAGAGGCTGTGAAGGAAGTCAAAGATAGGTGTTAATCACCATGGATGGTGATTTTTTACAGGGGAGAATGTAACTGGGTGGTGAAAAAAAACAACGAAAATCCACACCGGAAGGTAGCGTAATCCCGCGAGTGTTAACGGGCCATGGGGATTGGGAGCAGAAGTTACGTAAGCTACGGGGGATTGTGAGGCGACACGTTTGAGAGTGAAGAGTGTCGGCCATGATTTTGTGAACGCTCGTACACGAGGTTGTGTGTGAGGCCAGACTAATGGCAACTATACTCGTAGTATTCGTTGAAAAACATGATGGTGTATAAAGTAGCAAGGTGTCGTGTTCGATTGACAAAATGTTGCACATAATGGCCGGATGGTTTTGGATCCGGCGGCTGAGCACATGTTATATGATGTTCCAGTGGTAGATTTCCGGATGCAATTAGTGCTGGTTTTTGATGAGATACAGCACAGTTATTTTTTTATTTTAGTAAATCAGAGTTTTCTCCACCCATGATGATTGATGTGCGTGCTGGGAGGTTGGTTTTGACACGGGGATTGTTTCTTTTCCTTTTGTGTCAGGCCACCGCCACTTTTGTCTTTTGCCTACTTTTGCCTACTTTTGCCTACTTTTGGCTATTCTTGTATATTTTCAACTATTTGGCTTTGTAAAGTTACTACAACGTGACGGTGACTTTGTATTGCGAAGTGTTGATAAAAATTCGAAAGTCTCAATTTTGCGACTCGACAGCAAAAAATATTCCAGTGAGTAACCCTGAGTAATTTGTGCATCCGAATGTACCGGGCAACACTTGTATTCAAACTTAAGTTGTTTGTACAATGGTTGCATGTGTAGGATGTGTAATGGTTACTTGTTTCAGGAATCTATTCCGAGAGTACAAGCAGATCCTCTTTGTGTTCCTGCAACTCCTGCAACAAGAAAATAAATGATGAAAGAGAAAGTGGGCAAAGCAAAGGCGTGCACCTCGAACTGATCTCAGGTATATTCGTGCCCTTGAAAGAGAGTACGAGACAAATGAGGCGTCACGGACTTGATGGAAGATGGAGCCATGGCAAGGATCCAGCTCAACACAAGAACAGACTGGCATGCGATCATGGGATGAGATGGATTTTTTTGCCTTTTTTGAAATTTCTTTCCCCTCCAAGGAAAAATGGAAAGAACGAGGTCATAATGAATCAACTACTACTACTACTACTACTACTACTACTACTACTACTACTACTACTACTACTACTACAACTACTACTACTACTACTACTACTACTACTACTACAACAGACCCAATTATTCTCTGCTTCTTGTGAGGTCAGCTGAGGAATGTTTTTGATTCAAATCTTTCAGGAACCAGCTGGACAGGCCTCCAGATCAACTGAAGGTAACAAGGTTTGTAATTTGTGCAGGGTGCTGCCGATAATGCACCTACTCTTCAGGAAAGAAACCATCGGATATTTACATCCAGTTATGGCCAATGCTGGCAGACTGGCCCACCAGCTGAATATCCATCCGAGGGATGATGAAGACATTGATGCCTCGCTCTGCATGCAAACATAAGGGAAACAGTTACAGGTTTCTTAAATTTAAAGGTTAAAGTTAAAAGTTAAAGTTAAAGGTTAAAATTAAAGGTTAAAGTTAAAGGTTAAAGGTTAAGCAATTTGGAAGGAAGTCCTCAATGCCAGACAGGAAATCAGAGCTGTTGTCTTCCTCAACATATCTCATGCCTTCGACACGGTCTTCATCCCTCAGATGGGCAAGCAGCAGCCTCTTCACTCCCTGCAGACATGGATAAAATCACAGACTGGTCAAACAAGTGGAACATGTCTTTCATTCCTGACAAATCTCACACTCTTACGATGTCTCTCCAAAAAGACCGACTGGACAACCCTCCCATCTACTTTCTCAAAAATCCTCTCCAAGAAGTTCTGTCACTCAAGCTTTTGGGTCTCACTATCTGCCATGATCTTTCCTGGGAAAACCACATTTCCAATCTGGCCTCCAAAGCCAGTCGCCGACTGGGCATCCTCCGTCGTGCGAAGTCCTTCCTTGGCACACCTGAGCTCCTCACCACATACAAGGCTTTCATCCGCAGTTCAATGGAATACTGCTCTCCCCTCTGGGCTGGTGCTCCTGCCTCACACCCAGCTCGGCTTCGCGCTGTAGAAACCAAAGCGTTCAGGATCATTGGAATCTCCCGCGATGAAGCCGATTCTGAGGACCTTTCATTCTCTCACCGCAGGCAGGTTGGTGGTCTTTCTGTCTTCTACAGTGCTTCCCTGTCTCTCTCCCCCTCTTGTCTCCCACTCTCTTTATTATATATTCTATGTATTCGCTCTTATAGAATCCTCAACTTAGTATAAAAAAAAGTACAAGACTGCAGCAAAAACATTGCATCGGGTCATGATTAAAACTTTGAGCAGAATAGCACTAAAATATTGCTCAACAAAGCCTTGTAATTGCGCAAAGAGCACGCTGGTGCTTTGCTCAAGGCCACAAGAACAGTCTATGGACTCAACACTCAAGGACCAGCTGATTTTGGGGAAAGATCGATTCCTCTCAGCCTTACTATTATGACTCAGCCGATCAGCCAGGAGAGAGTCCCTCTGCCATTCCCATTCATGTGTAGATGCTGATTAAATAAATAAGTCAAAAATGAAAAAGTAGCAAATCAAAAGGGAAAACAGCAGCCTGTGAAATGGAGATGTTGTTGTGAATGTAAAGTAGTCAGTGACGCAGAAGTAGATGCCATCGTTAACATTAAACAAGCATTTCATGAACCCATGCTGAGAACCGCCTTCGCTGCATGTGATGATGGATGTCCTCATGAACACCACACCAGAGTTGCTCCTGAGACCCTCACAGCAACGTTACGGAGCTACAAGGTCATTACTTGGTTTGTTTCATAGATGGAGGCTGTTGTGGTCAACTTGTCATCCTGAGAGCAGCAACTTTTCATTAGTGTTGAGAAAATTACACTGGACAACAAAGATTTTGCTGCTGGGGTAGAAACATATGTTCTAGTCTAAATCGAGTTTGCTGATTCTGAATCTGAAGTCAGCATTTTCTCAGCACGTCTGGATGTTGAGTTCTACATATGGTCCAATTACAATAGCTTGCCCTGGTGGGTGATTTTGAGTGATCATGAATTATTATTTTTTGTATTTTTGTTTCAATTATAGCAATACAACTGTTGTATAATATTATTTCAAATAAAAAGAGCTTTAGAATGCACTTTAAATTATTTTTAAAAAATGGATGAAAACTGATCAAGCTATGAATTTTTAAGTAAAGTTTTCCACGCAGCATTACAATTTTGCGTGCCGCTTCCGTGCTGAGAGGAGTTAATAACTTGATACTAAAATGTTTAAATGCAATGTATATATTTTAAGAATGTATCAAGTTTGGAATTCATATCATGCTAATAGTATCTATATATTTTCAGGTTATAACCTAACATATTTTTCTGTATATTTTCAGGTTAGGCATATGTTACTAGAGGCATCATGAATAGGTGAGGCTGTGTGATGTGTGAATCACCCTGATAACCTTTGTTATATCTGTGGGAAATACACTCCACGTAGCCAGCGCACGAACCTTACCAAGAGGGTGTAAGCTGCTTACAAGTATTATTTTGAATGTAAAGTTGGAGACCAAGACAAGAGCTGGGCACCTCATGTTTGCTGCACCGTGTGTATCCCAGGGCTTACGCAGTGGTTGAGTGGCAAAAGGAAGGGAATGCCTTTTGCTGTGCCAATGATATGGCGTGAGCCAACGAATCATCACTCTGACTGCTGCTTTTGTATGACAAATATTGCTGGGTTCTCAACGAAAAACAAGTCAAAAATTGTATATCCAGATTGTAAGTCTGCTCTGAAGCCGGTCCCCCATTACCTGGATTCTCCTGTGACAGTTCCACCAGAAGCTGCTATAGATGAAAGCGATGACAACTCTGATGATGATATGGGTGATATGGATGAACTGTACGATCCTGAGTCTGAAGGAAAGAAGCCACACTTGCTAAATCAAGAAGAATTAAACGATCTGGTGAGAGATCTGTCATTGTCAAAGGAGAAGGCTGAAGTGTTGGGCTCCAGACTGCAGCAATGGAATCTCCTAGAGGAAGGACACAAAATTTCCCACTTCCGTGATCGCCACACAAACTTAGCTGCCTTTCTTAAGATAGAAAATGATGTTTGTCTCTGTGCTGATGTGAATGGCCTAATGCATGAGCTAGGAAACAAACATGTGCCCACTGAATGGAGACTTCGTAGACTCCAGCAAAGTGAACCCCAAAGCTGTTTTGTTGCACAATGGTAACAAAACACCTTCTGTTCCTGTAGCTCATGCTGTTGGCATGAAGAAAACGTACGAGTCCATGGAAATCCTTCTAAAAGTGATTAATCTCTCAGATTATAATCTGAGAGATTAATCACTTTTATAAGTGGAACATTTGTGGTGATCTCCAAGTGATTTCTCTCCTCCTCGTGCTGCAGCTGGGGTACACAAAATACATGTGCTTCTTGTGCCGATGGAACAGCCACGATGACAGCAATCATTATGTTGTAAAAGACTGGCCTGAAAGGCATGAACACATTGTTGGCAGGTACAATGTGCATCATAAGCCATTGGTAGACCCACAAAAAGTCTACCTTCCACCGTTTCACATCAAACTTGGCCTCATGAAAAACTTTGTAAATGCATTGGATCACGATGGTAATGGCTTCCAATATCTCAGAAGTTTGGCGCAGAGAAAACTGATGCTAAACTCAAGGCAGGCATTTTCGTTGGGCCCCAGATCCGAGAAATGATGTCTGATCCCGAGTTCAAAAATAAACTGAACCCACTTGAGTTTGCAGCATGGAAAGCATTTGTGTTGGTTGTGCAGAACTTTCTTGGGAACCATAGAGCTGAACAGTGTGCTGAATTAGTGGACAACATGCTAAAGGCCTATCAGCGAATGGGCTGCAGGATACAACAACAACAACAACATGCATTTTAAGGCCATGTTCCCTGCTAGAGCGGGGGTTAGCCTTGCGGTCCCCATGACAATCTTCTCCATTTTGCCCTATTTTCTGCATCTCTCCTTGTTAACCCCCTTGCCCGCATTTCTTCTTCCACCATCTTTAGCCAAGTCTTTCTCGGTCTTCCCCGTCCTCTACTTCCTTCTACATTAACTTCCATCACTCTTCTCAACCAGTCACTTTCATCCTTCCTCAATACATGACCAAACCATCTCAACCTGTTCCTCTTCACAGCATCAATCACAGGCAATATTCCCATCATCTTTCGCAATTCATCATTTGTCTTCCTCTCTCTCAACGATACTCTGCACATCCATCGAACCATTCGCATTTCCACCCTTTCCAGCCTTCGTTGCTGCTCTACGTTCATTACCCATGTCTCGCTCCCATAAATCATAACACTTCTCACACATGCAGCATACACCTTTCCCTTCAGCTTCAGCGACACTCTCCTCCTCATCAGGGCTGCAGGATGTCTCTTAAAATTCACTTCTATCTCATCTTTATTTCTTCCCACCTAATCTGGGTGAGGTAAGCGATGAGCATGGTGAAAGGTTCCACCAAGACATTTCGGTCATGGAAACTAGGTATCAAGGCCGGTTCAACCCAAACATGATGGGTGATTACTGCTGGTTCCGACAACGGGAGACCAATTCCACACACAAGCGCAAGAGCAAGTGCCTCACACACCTCTGAACATGTCTGAACAGGGCCTACGCTGACTATATTACAAGGAAGAGTGTAAACCTGAAGTGTTGTTTCTCAATCACTCACAATGGGGCAGATTTCCCTATAAAGTTTACACCCTTCCTAAGATTACCATGTTCTGATGTTTTATTAACTTCTTTTTCTGCAACTTGTTTATGTTCTTGGTTTGTATACTACACATTATACATGGAGATCAATCATTGTTATCTAAATATGACGTCAAAGTACTTACTAAGCACTGATATTAGATGTACAATGTGGCTATCTGCAATAATATAGTATCTAATATAGCATGACAGGTATCATTAATACATGTATATATTTTGAAAACCTGACGTGCTGGCTAAATTCTGACTCCAGATTTGAAATCAGCGGCCCCGATTTAGCCAAAAACACCTGCATTTCCCTTTGTTGCAGCCAAAAAGTTTTTTTTGTTGTCCAGTTATTGAATCATGCATACGATGCAATTAGGAGGCACCTGAGCGTTCGAAGTATAGACAAATCTGGTGGTGGGGACTTCCATTCTCTAATGGTAATCACTCACGAAGGTACAGGATATCGAAACCTTGTTAACAAATAATCTTGCCTCGTGCTATAAACAGTGTGCTGATGTTGTCGGTACTGCATGCCAAAAGCACCTGCTCTGCTTAACACACCAGATTGTAGATGTCACAAGCCAGGGCCAACATGCAAGAGATCAATGATGCCAGGCAGGCTGATGGCAAAGAGCACAAAATCAGTAAACAAGATAATGACCCACAGCTGATGGACGAAGCGGGAACAGCAATAGAAGAGCTGTTTGACATTAACGCTCATTTGGCTGATGTTCTCACCTGAGAACAGGGAGTAGGGATGCTCAACGCTGACCAGAGGCACATATTTGACAAGGTTAAGAGTCACCTTCTTCACCAACAACAGCATGATGCAAATTAATGTTCTTGGAACTTTACACCACTTTGAATGTTGGCCGGTGGTGTTGGTGGTACCAGCAAATCCTTCCTCAAGAAAACCATCAAATCATGAGTTCACCACTTATGGACATCTGATGATTTAACATGTCCTGTTGCAGAAAGAACTGGTTTAACAACTTTCAACATGGATGGATCACCATTCATCGGCTCTTCCTGGGCCCTACCAAAATCGTCGCAAAGAGTGATCGTTTGTAGCAAAAAATGATTGTTATAAACAAAGTTTCCATGGTGCCTCAACTTTGTACACATGCACATGAAGTTGGAAGAGCCGTTGGCTGGTTCGGATTCAAAAATATGCTCTTTGTTGGTGATCTCCTTCAACTACAACCAGTCAATGGACAACCTGTATTTCAAAAGATCACTCAAAAGTCACTGCAGTACAAACTCGGATGTGCAACATCTGGCAACATATGGAGGGATAAGGGATACTGTCACTTGTAACAAGCTCGCCATCAATGATTGCCAAATAAACTAAAACGGCACTCGGTAGAGCACACACCTCCACCAGGCTGAACACGTGTTGTACCCCACTGATAGGCCGGATATGGGTCCAGACCTGAACCAGCATCTAATCGGCTTGTTATTGTCACCGAACCAACTCATGCACCTAGTTTTGTCATAACTCGTCCATAACTTTTTGAGATATCGTGCTATATATCGTTTTTTGTCCTGTCGCTCAATAGTGAAGAATCACCTAAAAAAAATCTCGGATCCAGATCTTCACCAAAATTTAATCTTCTCTTCCGTGTCACACCCCCAACCTGTCCACCAAATTACGACGGAATCCGTCCACAACTTTTTGAGATAGCCTTTTCACAAACATTGAAGAAAGACGTCATGCAGAGCACGATACTGTACATGAAAAATTCACCTCTACTCCCAAAAAAAGTTGCCATGTATACATCAAATTGTCCATTTTATTAAGATTGAAATTGACGGTCTTCAAGCTCAGTTCAATCAGATATAAACTGTTTATTTATCAAATGAAAATTGATGATTTTAGACGTTTGCTTTCCCAATTCAGTGATGCACTTTGTAATTGCTGTTTAATTTTCAAGTTAATAGGATGAAATGGACAATTTTTCAAACAAAAATTGATTTTATAAGTTTGACCTTGAGTTGACCTTTGGCATGTTGACCCCAAAAATAGTTCGTTTCCCAATTCAGTGACACTACGCAAATGCTGTTCAACTTTCAAGTTAATCAGATAAAAATGATAATTTTAGAAATTTGACCTCAAGATGACCTTTGACCTCAGAATCAATAAGCTTCTTCCTTATGACCTACTCTACCATTTGGTGAAATTTAGTGAAGATCAGATTAAAATTGTGACCTGTAAGCAATTGACAGACAAATAAACAAGATCACGTCATGCAGAGCACGATATTTGCAAAATCCACAGCTCCCCAAAATAAAAAGTCACCATGGATACATCAAATTGTCCATTTCATTAAGATTAAAATTGATGGTCTTGATCAAAGCTCAGGTCAATCGGATTAAAATTGATGATTTTTCAGATGAAAATTGATATGAGTAGTTTGACCTTGCATTGACCTTTGACCGTATGACCTCAAAAATAGTTGTTTTCCCAATTCTGCGATGCACTATGAAATTATTTTCAATCTTCAGGTTAATCGGATGAAAACTAATTATTTTTCAGATTAAAATTGATGATATTCGAAGTTTTACAGTGAGTCCACCTTTGACCTTTTGACCTCAAAAAATTGCTTTCCCAATTCCGTGGAGCACTATGCAGTTCCTGTTATTTTTCAAGTTAATAGGATGAAAAGTGACGATTTTACAGATGAAAATTGATTTTAGAAGTTTGACCTTGAGTTGACCTTTTGACCTTAAAATAGTTGATTTCCCAATTCAGTGACTCAATATGCAAATGCAGTTCAACTCTCAAGTCAAGTGGATGAAAAATGACAATTTAGAAATTTGACCTCAACATGACCTTTGACCTCAAAATCAACAGGCTTCTTCCTTATAACCAACCCTACCATTTAGTGAAGCTTCGTGAAGGTCGGTTTACAATTGTGACCTGTAGGCGATTGACAGACAGAAAGACAGACAGAGAGACAAACAAACAGACAGACAGAATAACACACAAGACCAACCAATATACTTGAAAAATCTTCGATTTTTGTAAGTAACAAACAGACAGGGATGAAAGCATAACCTCCATCCACCATTAGTGGCAGAGTTAACAATTCAGAATTGGAGTTGGATTCAAATGGGGGAAATGGGAGATAAAAAAAAGAGTTAGCAAAAAAATTATTAACTTTAAAAAGTCTGAAAACACGAAAAAGAATATTCAATTAGGACGAGAAAGAATTTCCGAGACTCGGGAGCAAATAACACATGAATGTCTGTGTCGAGCTCACTTCTTTGTGCCGAGTGTTTCGTTTATATCTGATTCATATTTATTAAAGGTGAAAGTATATGAAGAATCGCCAAATACCGTAACAGTTCTTCATGCATCACGATGAGCTGTTTGTTCAGACATCGGAGACGCAGAATCACTTTATTTTGGCAAGCGATACACTGGGTAGTTTGCCATTGCCTTGGCAGCAATCAGTTTTGTAATAGTTTGTCAAGATGCCGGCGATGACTCGCCTCCTCTTCGCCAAAGGCCATCGTGGGATCTTTAACGCCAAACTATAATACTCAGCTTAACGTCCATCCGAGGGACGACACACGCGCGCGCACACACACACACACACACACACACACACACACACACACACACACACACACACACACACACACACACACACACACACACACACACACACACACACACACACACACACACACACACACACACACACACACACACACATTGATGCCTCATCCTTCCTGCGAGACACCAGAATGAGTTTCCAGCTGGTTCGAGATGACAACCCGGATTATAGATACACTACATGGCCAAAAGTATGTGGACACCCAATTATCACACCCGTATGTGCACCTCAAACATCTCATTCCAAAATAATGGGCATTAATATGGACTTGGTACCCCCCCCCCCCCCTCCCCTTGCTGCTATAACAGCCTCCACTCTTCTGGGAAGGCTTTCCACTAGACGTTGGAACATTGCTGTGGGGATTTGCTTCCATTCAGCCCCATTAGCATTATTGAGGTCGGGCACTGATGTTGGGCGATTAGGCCTGGCTCACAGTCGGCATTCCAATTCATCCCAAAGGTGTTCGATGTGGTTGAGGTCAGGGCTCTGTGCAGGCCAGTCAAGTTCTTCCACACCGTTCTTGACAAACCATTTCTGTATGGACCTCGCTTTGTGCACAGGGGCATTGTAATGTTGAAGCAGGAAAGGGGCTTCCCCAAACTGTGCCACAAAGTTGGAAGCACACAATCATCTATAATGTCATTGTATGCTGTAGCGTTAAGATTTCCCTTCACTGGAACTAAGGGGCGTAGCCCGAACCATGAAAAACAGCCCCAGGCCATTATTCCTCCTCCACCAAACTTTACAGTTGGCACTATGCATTTGGGCAGGTAGCATTCTCCTGGCATCTGCCAAATCCATATTCGTCCGTCGGATTGCCAGATGGTGAAGCGTGATTCATCACTCCAGAGAACGCGCTTCCACTGCTCCAGAGTCCAATGGCGGTGAGCTTTACACTATTCGAGCCGACACCTGGCATTGCGCATGGTGATCTTAGGCTTGTGTGTGGCTGCTCGGCCATGAAAACCCATTTCATGAAGCTCCTAACGAACAGTTGTTGTGCTGACGTTGCTTCCAGAAGCAGTTTGGAACTCCGTAGTGAGTGTTGCAACCGAGGACAGACGATTTTTATGCGCTACGTGCTTCAGCACTCGGCAGTCCCGTTATGTGAGCTTGTGTGGCCTACGACTTCGCGGCTGAGCTGTTGTTGCTCCTCGACGTTTCCACTTCACAACAGCACTTACAGTTGACAGGGGCAGCTCTAGCAGGGCAGAAATTTGATGAAATGACTTGTGGGAAAGGTGGCTTCCGATGACGGTGCCATGTTGAAAGTCACCGAGCTCTTCAGTAGGCACATTCTACTGCTAATGTTTGTCTATGGAGATTGCATGGCTGTGTGCTTGATTATATATACCTGTCAGCAATGGGTGTGGCCTAAACAGCCAAATCCACGAATTAGAAGGGGTGTCCGCATATTTTTGGCCATGTAGTGTATCTTTAGATCCTGATAAATCTGTCCGTCTCACCGTCAGTCGGCTGGATCATCAAATGAACCAACTTGGATATTTCTGCAGCCAGCGACTGGTAGAAGTTGTCTCTCTCACCATCAACTGTGAACTCTCATGGGCTGAACATATCCCAAAGCTGACCCCAAAGACCATCATTCCATGTCTTTCCTTGAAAAAACAGAACTACTCGTAGCCTAAAAGGTGTTTGTCCGTAGCTCAACAGAGTAGTAGTACTCCATGGCTGGAGCTTCGGTTCATATGTCTCTCCTGGATTCTGTGGAATCTAAAGCTATCAACACCATTGGCATTTACCACGCTGAGGCAAAAGCACAAGGCCTGATGCTTTCATAATCACCAACAGGTGGCTTGTTTTACCACATTTTACCACGTTTCAGTCTTACTCCCTCTGCCGTTTCCGTCCCAGCCCAACTCCTCCAGGAGGCACACACACATTCTTGCAAATTTAAGTTCCAAAAACCCAGCCTTGCAAAAATCCACCCCATGTTTTTTTTTTTCCCCTTCATTTGTAGGACTGTCTTCCGAAGGCTGTTCAATCCCACTCTTCCATCCAAGGATTAAAGTTGGCAGTACACCACCATCTCACCCCCATCCCGACCAATCTTTTCGACCCCCTTAACCATACCTAACCCGGCCGACATTGTACTTGCAGGTTTCCTCCTGGACCCTTCTACGTTTCCTGTTCATTTTTGCCTCCCTACCATTAGTTCCCAGCGCTCTTGCTTGTTAGTCCCCTACCGGTGTACACCGGAGGGGACTATAGGTTTACACACCGTCCCTCCGTCCATCAGTCTGTCACGCCAAGAACAGTTTTCGGACTTTTTTTCTAAACTCTTAATACTAATGATTTCAAACTTGGTACATGGTTTCCTCATGCAAAGTTACAGATCAAGTTCGAACTTCACGACGTTTCGATCATTTTTGACAAAGTTATGGCACTTTGAACTTTGGGAATTCTGATAATTCTGATCTGTGAAGCCATCTGTAACTCAGTGCCATTTTAAGTTTTAATTTCCTTTAAAAACCATTTTCTCTGCAATAATAAGACCGATTGAGATCAAATTTTCACCGTAGGGTCTGTAGAATATTTTAATGGTAATTATGACGTCACAGGTCACGTGGTTCGGCCGCCATATTGTTTTTCGTGAAAACACGAAACCCCCTTTTTCTCTGCAACGGCTGAACAGATCGAGGCCAGACTTTGCAGGCAGAATCGCATACCCATGACGAACAAAAAAGTCACCGAGCATGACGTCATGCATCACATGGTTTCAGAGTTATGACGTTTTTAAGCATGAACCTTTAAAACCGAGATCCTCCCTCATTTTTGATCCAATCGAGGGGCAACTTCACAGATCTGTTCAGCATGTCAGTCTACTAAAATGTCGTTTTGGAATTTGCGATAGGGCACGTGGTTTGGCAGATATCTTTAATTAAACGAAAAAAAATAAAAAATGGATATCTCTTGAATCCCCAGTACCTCAGACAGTGAGTTGGTAATTATATAATTCACACAGTGCAATACGTGCAGGCTGCTCCACGGAGCGACCTTGCGGGCTTATCAACGAGGCGAGGCGTGACACACGTGTCTCAGCCTACCTCAGATCGTTTGAAAACCAGCATCAACCGTGCATAAATTTGCATATTCGATCATTTTTGACAATGTTATGGCACTTTGAACTTTGGTAGGGGACTTGTATTGCAGCGCAATACTCAGAATGCTTGTTACCCTGGTGTTGGCATAATGATTAACGTGCCTGGCTTAAGATGTATTAGGTTGCTCAGTTTGAGGCCCTGTCACCATTGAAATAACACTAGGTGGGTTGACTCAGCCTGTCATCGTTCCGAGGTTGGCAAAATGAGTATCACACTTGATGTGCTCGTGGGTAATGACTGGGGTAATGAGCCATTCGAGTATCCTGCGGTTGGAGCGTCGACCTGTCCACGATTGTACTCTTTAGCCAAAGAAACTGCATCGGCAGCTCTTATGCGCCACTGTGTGAAAGAAATGGTCATTTTATTACTCCCTAGCTTACTGCATGCACCTGCTGCCCCACTCCCAAGACTACCGTTTTTGACCTCTACCACCTCACTCTTCCAAGAGCCAATATCTTACATATGAATTTTTTTTAGTAGAATGTAGGAATGTTCATTTTATTGTTTTGTGATTGCTTTGCCCCATGACTGAGGTGTTGGTTCCACCTTAGGGCATAGTTTTCATTGCACTGGAGGATCCGAACAAGGTTCCCCTCAGGGGCACGATTTAGCCTTTGTGGGGGATCAACCCACAAAGTCACGTGATAATACTGAATCAGATCACCGAGTTGTTAGATTCGATACCATGTTACCTCCTTCGGAATCGGACATATTGATTTTATTGCCTTTAGCATTGTCACAGTAAGTGATGAATTAAAATTATATAATCATTTTCACAGTTTATCTGCTTATTCCAAGGGTTAGTCAATTGGCTCCAATTTTAATCAATATTGCTGCTTGGGGTTCCTGCGAATCTGGTTTTATGACTGGGCTCTGCAAGCATTGGTGAATTTGGGCAAGGGGTGGTCGCACTGTCTTTTACAAAGGCAAGGCGACCGTCACCAGGAAGCACCACGACCAAATTCAAATTCCTGCCCACAGTTCAAAATCAATGGCAAACTGTAGTGCCGTGTACGGCCGAGTGAGGCCGAGTGAGGCCGCTGTGGGCGGGGCCGAGTGAGGCCTGTGATGCCGTTGCCTGGAATAAATATGGTGCTTGATGCTCTCTGCGTGTCCGCATCTTTATAACAAAGATATTACACAAACCACCCAGAGCAATCCTTACCAAGAGAATGTTTCGTCATGCAGAGTACCCTGAACGAAGAGATTGCCTGTCAAATACTGGTGAGCCAACTGAGTCACCGCAAAACTTCCAAAAAGAAGCAAAGTAAGAAAAAAGGTAGTAGTTTAACCCCTCACCACATGTACATTCAACAACTCCCCTTTCCTCCATTCTAAACCCCCTTTCCCATTTTTAAGCATGCCCTTAAAACACAAGCGCGTGTCTGTCCGTACTTTGTTGAAAAAAAAAGTTTATTCTCTACAGGTTTTCCTCTCCAAAGACCTCTGATATAAAAGGATCTTGGGATTTAAAAGATCCTTCTCTCTGTGTCATCTTGAATCTCACAAACAGCTTTAGTTCCTCTTCTTCCATTTCGCAGTCTTCACAGGAAGGTTTGAGTTGGCAGGTGACTGGTAGAAGTTTGATGACACCTTGTTCAGGTAATACAGCAGTAGCAGTGAAAAGATCAAACTGCAAAGGTGAGAGAAAAAAATAAATCAGGAATATCATGCTGTAAACAATCTCAATATATATCACTATAAATTGTGCGTCCTGTTTCATTAATCAAGAGCATATACATGGCAGGTCCATTGCAAAAACATTACATGGTGCCCAATGGGAAATGGATATGTTCGAGGAATGGGCCTTTTATCATGAAAAGCACTGGACATTAAACATAAAGCAAAGAAAGCAATTATTTAACTGGAGAGTTTATAGAACATGATACCCCATGAAGTGTTTAAGTCAACACTTCAATTTTGATAAAACAATGATTTTAAACATCATTTAAAAAAAACATCCAGAAGTTTAGCACTACTGCGGTAGTCTTATACACCACCCTATAGAACATGTCCAAGTAATTCAAAAATGGAGGTTCGGGGAAGTAATAAGAAGGCGATTTGTGTTCTACCGTGTTCAAGTATATGGTTAAATTAAAAAAACAAAATAAAGATTGTAAAAGTCATAAAAATAAATAAATTCTGCAATTTACTGCCATTTTACCCAGTGTCTATTACACCACCCCATCTAACACGAGTTATGCATGCTCGTTGTTTGTGTCCTTTATGACGTTTATGTTTTGTGTCCCACTGATAGGCCGGATCCGTATTAGAATCTTCACCAAAAAAGAGTCAATTCTTCCTCGTCAAGCACCAAACGTGTTCACCAAGTTTCGTCCAAATCCGTCGACAACGTTTTGAGTCATCATGTTCACAAACAGCCATACAGGGGTGAAAACAAACTCTGCCCACCTTTGGTGGCGGAAGTCAGAATAAAACCACCTTTAGAGGCCATTTTTCCCCACAAAGCGGGGGTTGGCCTTTTTCGGGAACCGTGGTTGTTGTTGTTTTTTGGTCCCCTTTTTGAAGCAATGTTTTACGGCTGGATGCCCTTCCTGACGCCAACCCTTTTTGCCGCCTTTAACGACAAGCAGGGAATTACCAGTGAACTGGTACTCAATTAGCCGACCTCGGAAGGATGACAGGCTGAGTCAACCCCCCTGGCGTTAATTCAGCGATCGACCGGGATCCGAACCCAGGATCCTAGGATCCTAAGCCGGCACCCTAGCCGCTAGCCCAACACCAGGGTTCTGGCGGAAGTCAGAATACGCAATGGAAATTAATTACGGATTAACCCACGGAACTGTGAACGGCCTTTGAGCTCAAGCGCAGGCGAGCAATTCCGCAGGCCCCTACCGACATCCTATTACTGCATAGTTTTGTGTACAGGTCACAATAAAATAAATAAATACAATAAAACATGGACTTGGAGAAAATATGCCATGGAATTACTTTTTAAAAAGCATTAAAAACAAACCTACAAAACCAAAAATGTATCTATTTAAACAACAAAACAAGCTTGAAATGAAATTCTCCATCATTTAATTAAATAAAAAATCCTCCGCACTTGGAGAATGCAAAGAAACCGATCGTTATTAAAATAATATTTCGCCAATGGAAGACTGGAGCTGTTTTGATGGCAAATGCAACTAATGAGAAAAAGCACGGTTGAGTAACAAGAAATGTAGTCATCGCCACTGATTAATTTCTCAGGATATCACACAGAACACGATATGTACATTTAATTCCATTCCAGGCCAATGCTTTTAATGGGGAAATTAAGCGATGGCAGCTACAAGCTAAAAAAAAGGGTGCACGGCTGGACAAGGAGAGCAAAAGAGAATGTATAAGTGGCAACGCAACAATGGCATGGAAGTAATTTGATGGTACTTCATTATGGATTAACCCGCGGAGCTGTGAACGGCCTTTGAGCTCCAAGGCAGGCGAGCAATTCCGCAGGCCTCCACCATCGACGTCCCATTATTGCCACCACGCAGCTTCCACAGAAAGATAATTGCTCCATTTGAATAGCGCCAGGCCTTGGAGTTGGCACCCCGTCTTGACATCTGGAAGCAACTGTGCGGAGCGACCAGCTGTTCACTCGGCATTCGAGTGGGAATGAAAGTTTGAAGATAAGCAGGCGGCCTAGTACCGACTCCTCTCGCATGCGTCGGCAGGAATAAAGACTTTGTGCAAATTGTTTTCCCGCTCAATCCTGGTGACCCGACATTCGTGTTACTGGGATTGACATGTAGCAGTGACATTTGGATTTCTGGAGGCAGAAAAAAAATGCTTGACGAGCAACGAAAAACGTGAACACCAAGTATATTTGTAATGCAAGATCGGGCCTGTAATGTCAGGATTGAAGAGCAAAGCTTCTTTTTTATATACATGGGCTGACAAGGCTCGGAATAGAGTTCTCTGTCTCTCACTCAAACAAACAAACAAACAAACACACACACACACACAAGCCATTGAGCTTGGGGGAAGTGCCGTAACAGCCGCCACTTCCCGGGGTACTCTGGGTACCAGCAGCGTCATAGCAATGCCACTGCCTTTCTCACCGCACTAAGCAGGGCATTTCTCCAGGAGAAATTTCCTCCTCCCCATGGATGCCAACGATGGGGATAATCCGTGCTCTATCCTTTTCAAGCAAGGAAGCAGCACGTACCATTTTAAAAGTCTTTCGTATGACTTGAACCGGTCCAAACTGGACGGGTGTTTTGTAGGAGACACTATCTCCTTACATGATGGCTGTTGGCTCCCTATGTGAGCTTATGCGTCCTTTGACAGGTGTTGTTTTTGGTCCTGGCAGGGTGTCACAGTCACCCAACCCACCAGCAAAGCCAGTGAGGTGTGTCAGTTTAGTCGGCGCCAACCCGACCATGCGACAGGTAGCATTGGGTTACACGTTACTAGTGGCAGCCCCAAAAGACTGACCCGACGAAGCTTTCCATATCTGAAGCACCGCTTTTGTGTTGATAAAATTGTACAGAAAGTAAACTCAGTGGCGTTGTGGTGAGACAGCCCCATCCGAATCTGGTTGGTCGGCGGTTTAATTCAAACCCTCGCTGAGTCACACCATAGACTTCAAAAATAGGATGTGTTCCTCCCTCACTTGAGACTCAATATTTAGAGGATAAAGCAGAGACAACCACCATGATTTGGCATCTCATTCGAGTGTGTGTGGGGCGAGGAGCAAAAGGGGATACCTCTCCAAAAACATTCAGCTGACCGTGGAGAGAAAACCAGCGGTAAAATGCAAATTCAGGGAAGTAACTTCTCCCAAAGGTGATGGGTGTTTTTGTCCAACGTCAAACCCTGGTTTGCTCGGCATCTCTGTGTGTGTGTGTGTATGTGTGTGTGTGTGTGTGTGTGTGTGTGTGTGTGTGTGTGTGTGATCTGTGTGCATGACAACTCTTTCACGAGCCTTAGAAACCACAGAAAAAGTAGTAACAGGGGGATTATAAAGGACTTTGGAACTTTCAAATGAGTCAAAAAAAACATGAAGTGAACTAATTTTGCCTTTTTAATTAAACAAAATTAGAAAATTCATTGTAGTCACTGTTAATCAACGACCATTAAAAGTACATGTTTGCATTCTAAGTCTTGAAGAACAAATGGATTTTTTTCACAATCATCAATTGAGGTTTAGAACATAAAGACGAGAACATGAACAGAGCCAAATTTGATCAAAGAAGCTAAAGATCACGGCCGCAGAAAATAAATTGGAACAAGCATATGTCGTGTCAGCAAACGTAGTGCACCGGCCCCAAAACAGCTCCCAAAACACGGCGGCCAATAAACTGCAGGAATTGCATTCAGTCGCTGCGCAAATTGCCTCGGAGCTGTTTAATTTACAATAACCAACAACAACAACAACAACAAAAAATCATTCCAGATGAATGGCATATTTATCAATTAAGAGTTAGAATTTGCCTGCAATAAAATAGTAATAAATGTCTGTTATAATTGTGAGGTTCCTTTGGGCACACTAATCCCTGGCACTGTGCACCAGACAGCCGAGCAAAGCGTTTGTAAAATAATGAGTCGATAAAAAATTTTCTCCGAAGAGTTTGCGTTTGCATTTCTCACACGCATCAAATGTTTTCACGAACACGAGACACACTTTGAATTTTGACACAGGCAGTTCTGGAGCATTTCTAATTACTACTACCGAACACGTTTAATTCCCACGCCATCAATACTGAATGATGATGTGCTGCAACTTTTATATACAATAATCACAAAGTCCCACTTGCATGCAAAAAATAACAAAAATGGGCAGAGAAAAAAAAATTAAAAAATTGCGCTTCTGCAGTTAGCGTCACTTTCGATTAAGGAATTCATCGTTTGAGAGAAAGCTTAGTGGAGCGTAACGTGGAATGGACGACAAATTAAAAACAAAATCAATTTGTCACAAAGCAAATCAATTTAATGTCTCCACTAAACTCACGGTTAAAATGGAAATAAAAAGATTTTCTATAGCACACTGATGCATATAAAATTACATCCCTAATATTGGATCTGAGATCATCTTCGTTGAGATTTCCATTTTACTCAATGAAAATTTTCTCACACACACACACACACACACACACACACACACACACACACACACACACACACACACACACACACACACACACACACACACACACACACACGAAGACGCACACAGGAAGACGCACACAGGAAGACGCACACAGGAAGACGCACAAAGGAAGACACACAAAGAAAGACACACAAAGAAAGACAAAGAAAGACACACAAAGAAAGACACACAAAGAAAGACACACAAAGAAAGACACACAAAGAAAGACACACAAAGAAAGACACACAAAGAAAGACACACAAAGAAAGACACACAAAGAAAGACACACAAAGAAAGACACACAAAGAAAGACACACACACACACAGGAAGACACTTTAATAAAATGGAGATGACTTTAGTAAAAGGTAAAAATAAATGTTTGTGAAGAAAAAAGAAAAACGCGGCAAAGGAACCGGAAGAGAAGGAGGAGGAGCTGGGCAGAGAAAGAGACGGCCATCAGAGCGATACAGCCGTAACATCGCATCGAGGCTGTGAGCGGACTTTTTACATATTGGTCGCGAATGAGTTGAGGGTTCCCAGGAAAGGGATTGCCCTCGATATAGTCATATATTGCGAGTGCAATTAAACGTGCATCTCAGGTTTTATCACCAAGTGTGAGTCATTGTTGGAGGGAGCCATCGCCTCCATTACAGGCCCATACGCCATTTTGTCCTCGAAGAGGCTGCCAGCTCGGTGTATCTTGTTTTGTCATTGGGATTTTCATATCAACCTCATCGTGTTAATTGCCATTGGTTTACCTATCGGCTCAATTCCCATGTCGACCTCTCACCTCATAACTCCTCATTCGCCACCGTGCCGATACCTGCCTGTTCTTGCCGTTCTGCACGACCTACACCTTCAACCAGCGTGGGGATTCGTGCACGGACTTTGGAGAATGTTACATTCCACTCACATTTGGCGTATCATGAGTTAATATGCTTTGAGAGCATTGGGGGAATGATGGGTACCATCATATGTATTGTTCATTTGATGCAATTGATAGATTCATTCTGCTTTCTTTCATAGTGTTATTATTGTGAATGTGAGAGTTTAATACAATTACTTGTTTTGTTTTACAATTGCATTGGTGTGGTTTTACCATGGTTTATTAGAACACACAAAATAACAAATCTTTCTGCCGCATTCCCTCTTGAGACTCTGAGGTGCACCGTAACGGGGGTTCGGGGAGGAATACTTAACAGGCTACGTTCTATCTTGAGGAAACCCTAACAACCAACGACACACATCATTTTCAATACTTTCAATACTTTCAATGTGACAGTCCAAAGACTCCAAAATACAATTCCTTACCAAGTCGTGACGCATACCCGGTGGATAAGACCAGAAGCAAACAGGGACAGGAACAGGCAAAGGAACACTGCAAGGTAGAAAAGAAAAACAATGAGCAATAACTCGGCTTGAGGGTTACATGCAACAAGGCAATGGCTCCCAGAGCTTAACTAAATCACTAAAAGTTTATCGTAAGAAATCGTGGGATACTCTCAGGGTCAGCTTGTTTCGATATGGTGAACGTTCGACTTGTTCGAGAGAGAGATATCAAAGGTGCTATTTTATTGCATCCGGTAATTACGATAACCAGAAAGATTATTTACAAAGATGCTTGTGAACAAAACCTACCGAAAATGATCCGCAATTTGGCTGCCTCACGAAGAAAAAGGGTTAGGCTCAGGTAGTTTGCCATTGCCTTCCCAGCAGTCAGTCAGCACAGGAATTTAAGCAAGGTGCAGGCAATAAGTCACCTCCTCGCAAAGGATACCGTGGGATCTTTAAGGTCCACTAACTAATGCAGCCGGGACACACAGTTTATCACTCGTCCAAGGGAGGCACACACACATCGATGCATCACCTCACCTGCCAAACACCAGGATGACAGTTTATAGCTGGGGCAATATTACAACCCAGGCTAGAAAGCTCCATGGTGAGTGCACGCACCTCAAGGCTATCCCACCAGTCCCCCATGCACCACACGTAAAAGACCTTCAATTTCACAATGACATGTCTGTGCCTTTAGCCAATATGTAAACACCATAGATTCCACAGGGGCATGGGTAAAGAAACAGGGGAGGAGTTCAGCTGTGTTAAGAGTTTAGTGGCCAGATACATCATTGCAAGATATAGCAATGCATGCAAGGCCTGTTTTTTGAACAAACGTTACACACAAGCCAAAAAGCCAAACTATATAACCTGTTACCTGGAGCATGCACATATTCTTGGGTCTTGCCGGTCACCCAACGACTTGGAAAAAAATACCCGACTATGAAGAGTTGATCGGCATCACTATCCCGTCAAAAGTAAATTCTCTCAATCGACATTTACCCCTGCTAACCCTAACCCTGATGGTGAAAATGATGATTGGAAAGCTCTTGGTGAACGTCATCTCGGGATATGCTCCGCAGGTTGGTCGAAGCGATGAAGAGAAGGACAAGTTCTGGTGTGCGATAGAGAAGCTGATGGAAAACGTGAAAGATGAGGAAGTTGTTGTGGTGGGAGGAGACCTGAATGGACATGTGGGAAGGAGTATGGATGGTTTTGAGGGAGTTCATGGGGGTTACGGATATGGTGTGAGAAATGGAGAAGGTGAAAGGATTTTGGAGTTTGCTGATGGAGCTGATTTGTTGATTTGTAATACTCAGTTCCAGAAAGAGGACAATAAGCTTGTTACATACACGTCAGGTGGGTCGACGACAACCGTTGACTACCTGATGGTGCGTCGGCGAGATAGGGGGCACCTCCGGGACACAAAGGTGATCCCGGGGGAGGAGGCTGTTTCACAGCACCACTTGGTTGTCTGCGACATAAGGGTGAAAGGTGCGAGGAGAGCTCGGCGGGTGAAGTACCAACCGAGAATGAAGGTGTGGAGGTTGAAAGAGGTGACAGTAAGGGAGGCATTAAAAGAGAGGTTGAGTGGGGTAGAGGATGATGTGGTTGAGCTTGAAAGTGGTTGGATGTCAATGAAAGCTGGTCTGTTGGGAGCCGTTGGTGAGGTATGTGGATGGACAAAAGGACCACCGAGGCACTCGGAAACATGGTGGTGGGATGTTCAGGTTGGAAAGAGGCTTGACGAGAAGAGGAAGAAGTTCAAAGAGTGGCAGAAGGCGAAGGGTACGGGAGCAGAAACAGCAGAGCATGAAAGTTATAAGGCAGCCAGGAAGGCTGCAAAGAAAGAGGTAGCAAAGGCGCAGGAGGCATGTAGGAAAATGTTCGGAGAACGCTTGGATTCGGAAGAGGGTCAGAAAGCAGTATTCAGGATTGTAAAGCACATAGCGAAAGAGAGGTGTGATGTGATGGGGGTGAGTTGCTTGAAGGATGAAGTGGGACAAATCGTTGTCGACCCAGATGGAATTAAAGGAAGATGGAAAAGATATATGGAAATGCTGTTGAATACAGAGAATGAATGGGATGGCAACATAGAGAGTAACCCAGTTTTAGGACCGGCAGAGAAGATCACTGAGAAGGAAGTTGAGGAAGCGATAAAAGCAATGAAGAGTGGAAAAGCGGGAGGGCCGACGGGAGTTGTGGGAGATATGTTGAAGGCAGCAGGAAGTTGGGGTGTGAAGAGAATGACAGAGATCTGTAATCTGGTGGTGAAAGAAGGCCGCATTCCAGTGAATTGGGAACTGAGTACCCTCGTCCCTCTATACAAGGGGAAAGGTGACCCTCTGGAGTGTGGCTCGTACCGAGCGATACAGTTATTGGAGCATGGAATGAAGGTATTGGAAAGGGTGTTGGAGAGGAGGATAAGGAAGAAAGTGAAGATCGACGAAATGCAGTTTGGATTTATGCCAGGAAGAGGAACGACAGATGCGCTTTTCATTGTGAGGCAGTTGCAGGAGAAGTACATGGATAAGAGGAAGAAGTTGTTTTTTGGGTTTGTTGATCTGGAGAAAGCATTCGATAGGGTTCCATGCAAAGTATTGACATGGGCATTGAGGAAGTTAGGAGTGGAGGAATGGTTGATCAGAGTAGTGATGGCAATGTACAAAAGAGCACGCACAGCTGTAAGGACGAAGGACGGGAACAGTGGTGAGTTTGAGGTGAAGGTGGGAGTGCATCAGGGGTCGGTACTAAGTCCACTACTATTTGTAGCTGTGATGGAGGTGCTGGCTCAGACCGTAAAGGAGGATTTACCATGGGAGTTGTTGTATGCAGATGATCTGGTGTTGATTGCGGAAAGTATGGATGGACTGAAGGAAAAGATGAACAAGTGGAAGGAATGTATGGAGACAAAAGGTCTGAAGGTGAATATCGGAAAGACAAAGGTGATGGCAAGTGGTAAAGCATGTGGTGAGGTGGAAAGAACTGGGAAGTGGCCGTGTGCTGTGTGCAGGAAGGGTGTCGGAGTGAACTCCATTCAATGTACAATGTGTGCTGAGTGGGTTCATCAAAAATGTAGTGGTCTGAGAGGGTCATTAACCAGTGTGGCAGCTACATTCAAATGTAAGGTGTGCACAGAGGGAGCTGCAGATGGAGGAAATGTTGAGTTGGATCTTGGAGGCGGCGTGAAGCTGGAAGGTGTGAAAACATTTTGCTACCTCGGAGACATGCTGAATGGAGAAGGTGGATCAGACTCGGCAACGGTTGCTCGAGTGAGATGTGCATGGAAGAAGTTTCGGGAACTGAGTGGCGTGCTGATGAGGAGGAGAGTGTCGCTGAAGCTGAAGGGAAAGGTGTATGCTGCATGTGTGAGAAGTGTTATGATTTATGGGAGCGAGACATGGGTAATGAATGTTGAGCAGCAACGAAGGCTGGAAAGGGTGGAAATGCGAATGGTTCGATGGATGTGCGGAGTATTGTTGAGAGAGAGGAAGACAAATGATGAATTGCGAAAGATGATGGGAATATTGCCTGTGATTGATGCTGTGAAGAGGAACAGGTTGAGATGGTTTGGTCATGTATTGAGGAAGGATGAAAGTGACTGGTTGAGAAGAGTGATGGAAGTTAATGTAGAAGGAAGTAGAGGACGGGGAAGACCGAGAAAGACTTGGCTAAAGATGGTGGAAGAAGAAATGTGGGCAAGGGGGTTAACAAGGAGAGATGCAGAAAATAGGGCAAAATGGAGAAGATTGTCATGGGGACCGCAAGGCTAACCCCCGCTCTAGCAGGGAACATGGCCTTAAAATGCATGTTGTTGTTGTTGACACTTACCCCTGGTGTAATTGTATGAAAATAACATTACTGCAAACCATGTATGGTAAGAAAAGTCAGAAATTAAATTTCTGCTTCGCAAAATGGGCATAATCAAAATTCTGGAGTTGACCAATTGTGCAAAGAAAGACTGAGCCACAAATGATGGAGTTGCTCGACATGATAGATTAAATATTACTGGTGTAATGGTTGGAATGTCCGCTCCGTGTCTAGGAGGTCAGCAGTTCGAGCGCCTGCGGAGTTGTAACAAAGACTTAACAACTAAGGGTTGTAACACAAGCACAGGCACTGATGGGTGTAATGGCCTCCTGCCTTGAAGCAGAATTACTCTTTTTGTCAGATAATTTGTATTGCTATTACTATATAAATAATAATTGATGGTTTTGCCACCATGTTTTCGGCCTTGAACAAACATTGATCACTGCAGGTAAAAAAATTAATAAAGTAATGAATCCCACCAGTGCCCAGAGGAAGCGTTTCAATTTGGCAATTTACTATGAAATAGGCAAAACGGAGAAACGAATGAAACCATTTAGAATTGCCCTTTATAACCCCTTAGAATTACTATTTGGAATCCCTTACAACTCTTTAAAATTACCCTTTAAAACATTCTAGATTTAAACACAGTGGATTAGAAAGGCTCCTTTTCTTCAATTTGATGGACGGATGAAAAGAAGGACATAGCCAAAATTCCCAGAATCACAAATTAATTATGCTGCTGGAAAAAATAAAATAAACGGTTGTTTGTGGCAAAGTATACAAAGATTTAAACATGTGGAAGCATCCATCTTTGTTTAAAGAACTAAAAAATGCCTTTATGGCTCGGTCATTCAAATTGGCAGCTCTTTCCTGGGAATGAAGCAATGAATCCAGAAGGGGTTCTCAACCAATTCACCACCGAGGACCGGATATGCCACCATCAAAGAGTTACATATATCACAACACACTACAACATCAACACAAGGTTTACGACTACTACTTGTACTACTAATGGAAGAAGATCTACAACTGCTGACTACGAGCAGACACAGTCATTCCCACCTCTTTGTGAGATTGCTTGCGTGAAGTTTTGGCCCAATTCTTTCACCATGGCCATGACAGACGAGACGTTGACTGAAAGTGGCAGGAATTTGTAATTTGTTCAGGGTGCCGGTCAGGACTCGCACTCTTCTTTGCGAAAGACACCGTGAGTGCTTTTACGTCCACCAAATAATGTTAGCAGATGGTACACCCAGCCTCAACGTCGATCAATGGGACACTTAACAGGACATTCGGCAACGGCGCGCTTTGTGATGTAGCGCTCGGCCTGTAAAGCCCCGATGCAACAGTTTATAGTCAGGCCGAAAATCCAAACCATACTAGACAGCATCAAGGACTATCCAGTCAACAACACAAAATAATCCTTGTTATTTCTGACAGCAATAAAATTCGAATTAATCAATACCACCTACCATATAAAACACAATATCAGTTTGTGTGTTTGTACAGATGGCAGTACCCCTTCATAAGGGTAGGTTTTATAAGCCAATCTTTTAACACGAATTTGTGTTCACTACGGTATATTTTTGAGGATAAAACAAACTCGGAAAACATTTTCCATAAAAGAGTAAATCTCCTCCATTGGAATTGTAGACGGTGGCTTGCAAACCGAGCCCCAAGGGCGGTGTACAGAAGCGTTTTAAAAAAATAACAATGAATACAAGGCCCAGGGAGGAAAAATTCGCTGCACCTGATGTGTAATGCGCACAGAGTAAAACAAATGTTCATTTACGTCTGCAGGATGTCTAATAAATAAAGAAGATAAAAGTAGACCTGACAATAGGCCGAGGAGTCAAACTTTGGCATGCTCACGAGGCTGCACCGTCGAATAAACTCTTCCAACTCATCATATTTGACGGGCTTTTTACAAGTCGATTATAACTCTACTCTATCAAGACCATTTTGAATTTGCAAAATACACAACTTTTTAAATTTACTTCCCTGTACAATTAGTATTTTGCTATTGTCGTACTTTCGGCCCCACACCACAACCGTTAGCAAGTCAAATGTGAAGCCGCAATGTCGAAGCAGTCTCTTCGTGAATGGCTGAATTGAGGCCAAATTTAATACAGGGAACCCCGAGCAGTGAGGGATGCTCCGTGTTTAATGAGGGTGCCTAAACACGCTTGTTATCAGAATTACAATTCACTTAATTGAATCCCCAGGGAATATCAATGTATCAAAATGGTTTATTCGGCATGGCAGGATGCAAAGCCAGGTGGACGTGTTCTTAAGAAATCTTACTATAATTCACCAAATGTCCGTCTGTCTGTACGTTCGCAGGTACCGCAAAAACGGCTGAACCGATCACAACTATATTTTGGGTGGGTAATCCTGGGACCCCCTGGAGTAAAATAGGCTATATTGTTTTTCCAATTTTTCCAATTTTCCAGTTTTTCCAAACACGATGGAATAATATTTACCGATATGAACAGTATTGTGGTTTTTATTGAAATTCTACAAATACTGTTTAGATTTTGATGAGAATTATGAACCTGCAGCGAATCCGGAAGTGGACAGATGACGGCAATGCGCGGGTTTGATAATATCCCAATACAACCGTCATTCAATCGTAATGTTAAATCGTTAAACGTTAATCGTGTTAATTCATTTTGTTAAAGTATAAATTGATGATTGGAATTGAGTGAATACAATTACGATTTTGAATTCGTAATTGTATTCACCCAACCTTACGGAACTTCACTTCAAGATTTAAATATTTGTTTATGTCACGAATGTTGTTAAAAGTTTATTTTTTATATTAATGTTATTCAATTTGTGATTGGAGTTATGCTGTTTGGAATGAAAATAAGATATATCGAGTTCAAGTGAATGACAAAATGCCATGACGGTTTCTACTTTCTAAACGTGAAATTCGTGGATCGCCATATGCAGATTTGCCATTGACTGGGTATGAAACAAACGTACCCGTTTGTTTGCGAACGGGTACGTTTTTCATGGAAGTCCTTCACAAAATTGCTGTCCATGTCTGACATGCGACTGAAGGTGCTACAGGAATGTGGAATTTATTGGTTTCATGCTTTAGCATTCGCCGTTTCTGCATTGTCCGATTGCTTCTGGCCTCCCACCCGTGCATAGTATGGGTACCTCACTAGTAAGAATAACTTAAGACAGCACAACACATGTACTGACTTCTCCTTTTTGTGTTTGAGCACTATGTCTGGACGCAATGCTTTGTTTGAAATAGCCATACTTGATGGGATCATCTTGTCATGGGTGAGCACTATGTGTTCATTTTCAAGGATCGGATTTGGTTTGTATTTCCATGATTGTTCCGGAACCAGAATGTTGAAATGTTTACAGATGTGCTAGTGGATTACTCTACAGATACTGTCATGTCTTTTGTGTACGAATGTTCCAACATGTGTTTTACATCCCAAAAGGCAGTGATTGGTACTTTCGGTTTCTACCCCACAAAACCTGCATTTGCCTGATTGGCTCAATCCCACCATTTTCCTAAAAGCATAAGTTTTAGGTATTGGGTATTTATGACGACTCATTCTCCATCCCAAATAATTTGACCTCTTCTTAACCATTCCAATGAGCCTTCATTGTCGATCCCTATTCTGTCAAGCTCTACTCTTTTGGTCGGCAAATGCAGGTGCAGCAAGAAAGGCAAGCAAAGTCGGTGGAGCCAACAGCCATGGAGTCGCCAGAGAGAAAGAAGGGGATTAACAAAAGAAGGCCGCTGCTTTTATAAGCTCGCCAGCGTGCCCCACCCCACCCCTTCCCATTAGGATTGTGTCAGCCCCCTACAAGGTGCTCTCCAACCACATTGCTCCATGCCAACGGCAGCAGCCACTCACCCTCTTCTTGGGCTTAACTGCCATGGGTGTGACGCTCTGCGACACTCCGGGTAACACCCACCCATCTTGGAGTCGCATATTTTGGGCATGACCTCTCAACAACAATGGCCAGATGAGTTCGAAAAAGGCTAAATTTCAAAGCAATATTGATAGGATTATATGCTATAAAAGGAGCGGTGCATGCGTCCACCCGTCCATTCGTACGAGTCCCACCCATTGGTTGGACATTTCACCAGACTCCACCCACAATTTCTATAACGCCATCGCCATTTTGTTGCGAACTGCTATGTGAAGTCAGACTTTGAAGCTGTCATATTCACAATCGCCCTGCCCTCCCTTCAAGTTATCCCTTCAGTGTAAAATGACCAAATGACAGTTAAAAGGATTTTGAGCCGAAAGGCGTCATTGGCCTTGTGAATATAGGCCTCAGCGATCGAAGTAGCGTTCTGTTATTTTTACACAACCAAAATTAATGTGGCATTTCCTCAAGTAACGCTGTTACTGTGGAGGTTATGTAGGTCATTGCTATTATTTCTGACTATTTTCTCTAAAAATTGTGAGTTGAGCAGGCGACCATGAAGGCTTTCTGTAAAGTTGGCGATAGAATGATAGGTTGGCGGTAAGCGTAAAATATTCCACTGTTTCGATGTGGGAATGCTCGTTTGCTTTATGAGTGGGCGAAGGGTGAGGAGGGAGTGGGGGAGAATAAAGATGGGACAGATTTGGAAGGGGGAGGTTGAGGATTTGACGAGGGGTGAGGGGGGGTGCGTAGAGGTTTGAAGGCTTAAAATGGAGAGGGGATTGATGCCTCAAGGTTGGGAAGGGAAGGGTGAAAAAAGGTGGGACATATTTGGAAGGGGAGGGTTGAGGCCTTGGAGGGTATGAGGATTTCAGTATGGGTGGGGCGCTGAGGAATTGTCAGAATTGCATGTGTAAGTTTACTCACAGTAAAAATGCAATTAGCCACAGGTGTGTGTGCGTGTGTGTGTGTGTGTGTCGTTGGTTGTTATCTTCCATTTGAGGGTTTCAGGAGGTAAACAGAGTCCTCCCAGGACCCAAAGTATCCACCTCCTCTTTGGTAAGGCATCACGGTTCATGGACCAAGCTATTCAACTCTTTCAGAGTTTTGTTCCAAGGGCTCTTTTCAGGATCGTCACCAAACCCCGGATTGCCTTCCAGTTGTAGTTCATTTGTGGTAATATTCCTGGGGATGTTTTTGTTTTTGTTTTTTATCTCAGTGACGTTCTTCTTCATCATTCCAGTTTCTCCAATCATCACTGATAGAATTTCGATGCTCTTCAGCTTCTAAGATCTCTTGACCTCATTTTTGAGGTCGTGTGTGTGTGTATGTGTTTGCGTATGTGTATGTGTGCAAACTTAATACAAATTGGCCACAGTTGATAACACGATATTGATAGTATAAATATAAGTTGATGATGCAATATCGATAGTACAAATCTAAGTTAATGGTACGATATTGATGGTACGGATCTAAGTTGACAGTAAAATATCTAGAGTACAAATCTGTGTATAATGAAGTACTATATTGATACTATGAATCCAAGTTGATCGTTATAATGTCGATAGTACAGATCGGAAGTTGATAGTATGAACTGAAGTGAATAGTACGATATTCATAGTACGAATCTAAGTTGATAATATGAATCTAAGTTAATAGTTGACCTGTTAATGAATGATGAATGCGGGGTTGTATCAAAGGGGGGCAGATTGGATCCTGGTCATAACTGCCCACAGTTATTAAGTGGCCCAGGCATCGGTGACCTGTCCAGTTAGTATTAATATTGTTTTGTAATAACATTAATATTATGATTATATTAAGGGGCATTAATTTTGTTATTAGAAGCGGCCTTGGAACATGGATTTCGCCCAAGGTGGAAATTCCCTTTGGGGAGGGAGACAAACGAAGTCGCTACAACCTCCATCGTGTGACCCTAAGCCCTCCTGTAAAGTTTGGTTGAGATTGGATAAGTCATGACCGAATGTATCGCAGTCAGACACCAAATTGAGCATTTTAGTATGATGAAGTGACTCCGTAAAAAAAAAAGTCAGCCGAGAAGATATTCAAGATGCAAGGTAATGGTGAGTTCAAGCCTGCAAGTGCAACCAATGCATAAGCAACACAATGGGAAAGACCATGTTAACACCAACGTGGCAGATGTTTTCCACTACCAAAGGACGAACAACAAAATGCAAAAATGGAAAAAATTTGATTCCCCTTCCCCCTCGCCTTAAACTTTTCAGCAACTTGATTGGCTGGTTACATCATCACTAAGGCATGGCTGTGCCACAGTGCCACCTATAGGTTAAGGCAGCAATTTGGCCAGTAGGCCAGTGATAATGAACCTAGTTTTCTTTTTTTTTTTCTTCTATTCTTAACAGTCATATCAGGTTCATGAAGGACCGTGTAAATTTATCACACACACGACAAAGCCATCAGTAGATAGAAGAATACTTTTACATGAATTATAAAGACATTAGTAGACAACGGACAAAATGCATTTGGTATAGGGGATTTGATCCCGTGTTCCCTGCATCACGAACCAGGGTTTCAGATGGGAAACACTCACATGCCAACCCAAGCTCTGTCAAAGGACACCGTATGATCATGGACATCAAACAACAAATGCAAGCACACAGGACATCCAGCTCAACATCAATCCAAAGGGCCATGCTTCCCACAGACGGCCTGCCTGGGGAGCATCAATCCGACGGTTCACAGTCTGCTCGACAATCAAATGCAAGCGAGATATCGTAAAGACAAATGCACCAAAATAATTGTGAATTAGTGAAATAAAGTAAAAGAAAAGCAAATTTGTCACAAGTGTATGTAATGAAAGGAAGAACCTTCCTGATGACAAATTAGGATAAGTGCAGGTTTAACGTCCAGAGCACGGTAATCGATCGGGGGCGTGGGTGGACGCATGACACTCGCCTTATCGATCAATTCTACAAATCCTCAACCTTGGCGCAAAATAAGGACAATTCTTCAGCAATTACATATTCCAAATATAAAAATCAAGCCAGCCTATGTGTATTCACACCGACCACATCTGGGAAAAGCGTTTATAAAAGCCACAAGCCAATTGAGGAGCAAAATTGGATTTGGAGAAAGCGGTTTGGAAATCGAACATGTTTGGCAGCTATCTGTCCTTGCACTGTTAAGCAAAGAAAATTGGGTTTGTCACGGCAAGTTATCTTATCTGGCAGCATTTGGCAATGTCAGGCTAAATGAAATAAGCAAGCACAGGAATTAGTAACTTAAGCCAAGAGAAAAATTGAAGTTTTATAACCAATTACAGGGTTGAGTGGTCTCTTGACAAATTAAGCGCATGGAAATGCATCGGCTCTCTTGGTTCAAGAAACACAAAAACAAATGCATAACGTACCTTCAGGGAAGATCTTCGCCTGGAATCCTTTACCAAAAATCAGGTTTTCCATGTTGTTGAAAGCCTGTATATGCATGTTAAGGAGCTCAAATATATATATATATATATATATATATATGGGGTTATTGTAGGTGTATGAACATAAGATTCTCCAACAAAAAAACAGGAAGCTTAAGAACGCAACTTTCATCATAACTGCACAAAGCATCCTAAATAAGCCAAAGTGGCTAAATAAGCCAAAGCCAAAATAAGCCAAAGTCTTGATATAAACACAGCTATCAAGGAGAGGGAGGGGATACGGTTAGCGAGAAGATGAAGAGGATGGATCCAAAGAAGCCTCCAACAATGGTCAGCCATTCCTGGGATGCCAGATGCCTTCCAAACAACTGCATTCCCGCAAAGACGAGCAGCGAAAGCACCGAGGAAAGCAGGAACGACAAGCCGGTCCCGACAGCTGCAACAAAAGTGAGAATACATACGTAACTTTCACATGGCGGTTTAAAAAAAACAAAACACCCATTATTACCTCCACCACCCGAAGGTGGATGGAGATTATGTTTTCACACCGGTTTGGCTGTCTGTTTGTCTGTGAGCACGATACCTCAAAAGGTTATGGACGGATTTGGATGAAATTTGGTGGAGAGGTTGGGTGTGTAACAAGGACGAACTGATTCGATTTTGACGAAGATCCGGATACGATCATTCTTTAAATGATTCTTCACCACTGATATGACCAAAAGCTATACATAGTACGATATCTCAAGTTGTGGACGGATTCGGATTTAAACTTGGTGGACGTGGTCAGTGTGTGACATGGACCAATTGATTCATTTTGGTTAAGTTCCACATCTCGATAAGAGATTTTTTAATTTTATTTTGTAAGTGATTCTTCACCTGTGATAGAACCAAAACGATATACAGCATGTTATTTCACAAAGTTGTGGATGGATTATGACAAAACTAGGTGGGTGAGTTGGTTACACGATAAGAACAAGCGATTCGATTTTGGATCATTTCCAGATCTAGATATGGCCTATCAGTGGGATACAAAACATAAACCGTTTAGTGTGGCAGAGGTATCCTCTGGACCGAGTGTCGTTCCAGTTAAACCCGAGTTAATAAGTCAGCCGTCTTGTTCTCACTCTCTCCCCCCACCCACCTCCCCCTTCGATAAATTCACAGAAAATATATTTCAATCACAACGCACCTCATGGCTCACACGAGTAAACAACGGTGGAAAACCTATTCATTTGAATAATATGATCCCAGCTAATTTTGCTCAAGCGTTTTGTTCAAATGATGCGACAGAATCATCCCATTGGTCAATATATATATATATAAAATTATATATATATAAAAAATAAATAAATAAATAAATATAAATATATATAAATATATAAAAATAAATAAATACATATATATAAATATATATATATATATATAAAAAAAAAAAAAAAAAACATATATATAAATAAATATATATATATGAATAAATAAATATAAATAAATAAATATATATAAATAAATAAATATAAATAAATAAATAAATATATATATATATATAAAAATATATATAAATAAATATATAGATAAATAAATATATAAATAAATAAATATATAAATAAATAAATAAATAAATATATTTAAAAAAAAAAAAAATCATGCATGGCTTTATATTGTTACGGATTCGTCACTTCCGTTGTTGTGGTTTTCATCCACTTGAAACATTTCTGGTTCCATGTATTATTATTATTATTATTGTTGTTTGAGGGAAATAGCAATTATTATTGTCAAAAGGTAAAAAGGTTAATGTTTAAATGAAACCGGAACCGGACGGCGACCAAGAGGAAGAGAAGAGAAAAGAGGGCGGAGCGAGTAAGTTGGACAAGAAGGAGCCGAGCTACTTGCTGTCTGGAGCGAACGTTGGCGAGCAAGAGTCACAAGCAAACTCTTGGGTTTCCCAGGAAAGGGGTCCCTGCGACAGAGTTGTCATCGCTGTGACCGATCAACTGCGTGTCAGGTTTTTGGCGGTGGATTCCGAGGAGAATTATCGCCGGGCCGTTACGTCTCAAGAACGGGTCGTCGGCCATTTTGACCCGCGCGCTTCGCGCATCGAGCAAGGTCTTTGCTTCGTCAGCCGTTTTCATCGCTTTCAGACATATCTGGCGTGTGTGTGTGCACCGTGGCTTGAAGATTAATTTGCGGTTCGCCGACTGAGCCGTGAAAGTCCATACCCGAGGGTGTGATTTCCCAGTCGCCTTGAGGGCGCCTTTGTGCAGCTTTGGGCTGTGTGACTGTACTTGCCATCCGCACGGGATTCTGGTCTCGATTGGACATCGTTCTGGCGATCGCTGGAGCGAATCAACTTTGGGCTTGAAGCCGGGAATAAGAGACATTGGGGATGTTCTTGTTTCACTCACTTGGAGCACAGTGAGTTATATATTACAAAAATGATGGTACCATCAGAGGACATATTGATTGTACTTTTGATTACTATTATTGTTGTTGTTTTTTTTTTTTTTTTTTTTTATACAAGATCGAGGCTCGTGAAAGAGCTAACATTAATCACACAAAAAGTCAAGCCGACACACAAAACACAAAAAACAAGGGGAGCGGCAGACAAGATGGGGAGAGAGGGGGAAGGACACAAACACAACATTTGAGAGCAGGGACATTGGGAGGACTTGGGGGGGAGGTGGGAGAGGTATAAAACATATGAACACTGCAAGGACTCTGAGGTGAATTAGCAGGGGTAGAAAAGATCAAGGTTTTGGATGGGGGAAGATAAGAGATGGTGGTGAACAGCTGTTATAAAGACCTGGAGGGAGGAGTGGGAATGAAGGGAGTGGGGGAGTTTGTTCCAGAGGCGGGAGAAAAGGGGAATGAAAGAGTGAAGGTGAGCAGAGAGCCTAGATTTTGGAAGTTTAACCATAAGAGGGTTGCAGGCAGATCTTGTGTGACCTGAAGGAATATTGGGGGGACAGAGCACAGAGAGCAGCAAGGCCGGAGAGGAGTCGGTAGAAGACAGAAAGACCACCAACCTGCCTGCGGTGAGTGAGTGAAAGGCCCTCGGAGTTAACTTCATCGCAGGAGATTCCAATGATTCTGAAAGCTTTGGCCTCAACAGCGTGAAGCCGAGCTAGGTGTGAGGCAGGAGCACCAGCCCAGAGGGGGAAACAGTATTCCATTGAGCTGCAGATGAAAGCCTTGTATGTGGTAAGGAGCTCAGGTGTGTCAAGGAAGGACTTCGCACGATGGAAGATGCCCAGTCGGCGACTGGCTTTGGAGGCCAGCTTGGAAATGTGGTTTTCCCAAGAAAGATCATGGCAGATAGTGAGACCCAAAAGCTTGAGCGACAGAACTTCTTGGAGAGTATTGTTGAGAAAGTAGATGGGAGGGTTTTCCAGTCGGTCCTTTCGGAGAGACATTGTAAGAGTGTGAGATTTGTCAGGATTGAAAGACATGTTCCACTTGTTTGACCAGTCTGTGATTTTGTCCAGGTCTGCAGAGAGTGAGTAGGCTGCAGACTGGCGATCTGAGGGATGAGGAATGGAGCGGCAGATAGTGGAGTCATCAGCAAAGAGATAGAGAGGATTTTCCAGAGAGTTGGAGAGATCATTGATGAAGACCAGAAATAGCACAGGGCCCAGAACACTACCTTGGGGAACTCCAGCCAGAACAGGCAGGGGAGATGAGAGAAATCCATTCAGGGGCACACGTTGCCGACGACCAGAGAGGAAGTCCACAAGCCATGAGTGGAGATTTCCATGGATACCATAGGAGGAGAGTTTGGTGAGCAGAGCTGGGTGCCAGACCGTATCGAAGGCACGTGATATCTCAAGTGAGACAGCTCTGATTTCCTATTTGGCATTGCGGACCTCCATCCATTGTTGAGACAGCAGAAGCAACATGTCCAGAGTAGAATGACCTGGTATGAATCCAAATTGATGATCAGAGATCAAGCCATTGGAAAAGAGGAAGGATTTGATATCCAAAGCAATGATGGATTCCATGACTTTGCTGATAATTGGAAGCAGGCTGATTGGTCTGCAGTTGCAAGGATCTATTTTTGCACCTTTTTGTGTAAAGCGGTAATGTTTGCTGATTTTCAAGATGCTGGCAGATGACCTAGAGCAAAAGAGAGGGTGAAAAGAACTAAGAGAGGGTGAGATAGAGCGACAGAGCAGGATTTTAGGACCCGTGGGCTGATGCCGTCTGGTCCAGTTGCAGAATCAGAGTCGAGGTTTGATAAAAAACTTCTCCACCTTGTCAGGAGAGAAGGACGCAGAGTCCAGGAGCAGTTGGGTTCGACTGGGAGAGGTGGGAACAGAGAGAGATGGGTTTGGGACACAAGATTTTGAGGCAAACACAGAGTTGAGGCATTCGGCTTTGTCACGTGCGGTGTCAACTGTGTAGCCATTTGAGGTAAGGGAGGGGATTTGTGGGGGAACAAACACCAGAAACGGATTTGACCAGACGCCACCAGGATTTGGAGGAAGGATACAGGTTTGAGAGTTCAATCTTGAGTGTGGAGATATAGTGCTTCCTGGCACTCCTGAGGGCAGACACACACTTGTTTTGAGCTTGGTGGAAGGAACTGAGATTGCCTTCAGTTGGATTTGCCTTCCAACAGGCAAAGGCAAGTTGTTTCAGGGCAACTGCCTCACCACAAGATTCAGTGTACCGTGGACGGGAGGAAGGGTAAGACAACTGAAGACGAGATGGGATAAATCTGTGCATGAGAGAGAGCAGTTTGCTTTGGAAGAATTCCCAGGAAGAATTGATGTCAGATGCAGTAGAGATGGGAGACCAGTCCAGATGATTGATGACTGCTTGCAGACCGTGCCAGTCGGCCTGAGTGAAATGCCAGACTCGTCGGCGCTGAGGAGGCTCTCTGAGAATGGCCAGAGAGATATCCACTTTAACAAGCACATGATCAGAAGTACCAATTGGAGCAGAAGAAGAGCAGCAGACATTTGCAGGGAAGTTAGTCATAACCAAGTCCAGAAGAGAAGATACTCCATTGACTGAGATCCGGGTTGCGAAATTGACAGATTGTGTCAGTCCCAATGAGTCGCAGAAGTCCTTTGCTGAGGTGCCATGGCTGGTGAGAGATGAACCCACACCCAGCCAACTGGCATGGTGACAATTGAAATCACCACATATGAGGAAGAGAGAGTTGGGATGAGTAGATAGAAGTTGGTCCATATTATCAGACAGCAAGATGTAGATGGAGTCATCACTGTTTAGTGGACGGTACAGAACACATATGAACAAAAGGTGGGAGCGGAGAGGGAGCCGTAGCCAGAGATACTCCTGGGGGTGGGGTGGAGAGAGGGCAGTGCCGGGAGAGTGAGGAAGAGAGTTTTTGATAAAGATAGCCACCCCACCACCAGGACGAGGCTCAGGTCTATCATTTCCCGAGGAGGGAGTAACCAGGAAGAGATATTAAGGAATCAGAGACATCTCGAAGGAGGAAAGTTTCTGTTAAGCAGATCAAGTCTGGATTGTCAGAAGCAACCTGAATGGAGAGATCAATCAGGTTTGAACGAAGGCCGTGGATGTTTGAGGTCCATCCCGTTAATGAGGAGAGAGGGGGAGCATTGGGTGCAGGACAGGGGAGGGGAGGGGTAGGGTCAGATGAAGGGTGAGAGGGGGAGGTGGGAAGAGCAGTTGATAGTGTGTCAGAGATTACAGAAGAGTTACAAGAAAGGGAAGGATGAGGAGGACGAAAGGTTTGATGGTGATGTGATGAGGCACAGTGAGGAGTTGTTTGAGGGGGCGGGCAGAGGAAAGTAGAAGGTTGGGGGAGGTGGAGGTATGAGATAGAAGGGAGACGAAGTGGGGAGGAGGCAGCTTTGAGAAGGAGGTGGGAGGAGGGAGAATTTGGGAGGGATGGTTGGGGGGAGATTTGAAGGGGAGGGGTTGGGGGAGAGAGTTGAATGGGAGGGGCAAGGGGGGAGTTTAGGAGGGGAAGGGCAAGGGGGGAGTTTAGGAGGGGAGGGGCAAGGGGGGAGTTTAGGAGGGGAGGAGCAAGGGGGGAGATTTGGAGGGGAGGGGAAAGGGGGGAGTTTAGGAGGGGAGGGGCAAGGGGGGAGTTTAGGAGGGGAGGGGCAAGTGGGGAGATTAGAAAGTGGATGATTAATGAAAGATGAACATTTAAAACAAATTGGGTTTGTTGTGATTTTCAAGTTAACGATCCGTTTCAGAACGATAGAGGAGGGGTGGAATGAATGAGAATTTAGAGCATGGAGTGATTTGGAATCATAAGAGATTGAATATTTTTTTGAAATGGAATGAGTTGAAGAGGAAATTGAAAGGAGCCTTTTAAATAAGAAGAAAAACAGCATGTTGTAATATACGACTGAATAAAACATTCCAGGGGAAAGTTTAAACATATTTAAACAGAACCGTGAAGAACAATCTTATATTCACAAAAATACCAATGGGGAGAGGGAGACTAGAGGGACGACCACGAGTCACTTGAACAGGGAAAAAGGTGGAAGGCAAGGGGAAAATGGGGGCGGGGCGAGACAGCGCACGTGCACAGAGGCAAAAGCACACGATGGGACAAAAGCACACGAGGAGAAAGGGAAATAAAAGTTTTATTTTATTTTATTTTTTTAGAGGGGTGTGGGGGGTGTGGGCGTTACAACGTTACACAAATAGTAAATGTTCGGTGAAGTTTGGGGGAGAAGGGAAAATCAAAAAACCAAGCAAAACCAGCGAAGGAAGAAACAAACTTCGACGGGGGAAGCCTGAGGCTGCAAGGCCTCGCACGCCGCGCGGCAAACAAACGATTAATTTATGATAAACACCGAGATAAACATCCAAGGGATACACTATAAGTTCACATGCCGAAAGATAAAATACAGTTACGACAAAATACAATTGTGAACAGACTTAACTTTGAAAACGTGGAGACCGTGTGGAGCTTCAAAAATTCGTGACGTTGTCTCGAAATCTCACGAGTTCTTCCACTGTTATTCTTGTGTGATCTTAATACAATATTTGTTTGTGAGTAACAATTGGGGTGGCTTCTCCATTGATCTTTGACATACAGAATAACACATTTTTCTGCCGTGACTCCTCTCGGGGCTCGGAGGTACACCCTGACCATGACCAAGGGGTGGGGGCGGAGGACGTAACAATATCTATATTATAATAGGCGAAGGTGATTCTGTCTGTGTCTGTCTGTCTGTCTGTCTGTCCGGGGGTGTGGCTTACTCCGTTTGCAGAGTAGCTCCACCCATTCTTGGAGAGGCTTCATGCAAACAAATATCCACCATTTTATTCACTTGAATAGCTTTGAGGCCTGTTTAGTTAGGCCCATGCTGTCTTTCTCTCTCACACAGGTTTATTTCAACTCTAATTCGATATATCATTTCATTTTTAACAGTCGCTAACATAGTTTTAGACTCAGTTGAAAAAAAAAACAGAAAGAGAATCCCATGAAAGTTTCCGTTTATAGAACGAAATGATTTCTCAAAGGCCTGTAAAATAAAGCCCATTCATTGAGTCACCCTCACGATTTTATCTCAAATTCACCATCTGATTTAATTTTTATCGATGGTTTTAGACTCGGTGTCAGAAATAATTGAGAACATTCACGCACACACGGGAAATTGCCGAGATATATATATATTAAAAATCGCGGCACGGTCAGTCATACACCGCCTAAAATAAGACAGGAAAATGGCGAGATATATTAAAAATTCGTGGCGGACTTTTCCATTTGATGACAATCGTCACGATTACATATTTAATTTATACGTCGTCACAATAATGTGGAGAGAGGGGCATAGCTTCGTTCACGTATCGCCACAGACGGGAAATTGCCGACAGATATTTCTTCATTATTATTTCATTCATCATTATTATACGGAAGTAAAGGTAATCCTGTTTAAATTGGCATTCATTCCAGCGAGGGGTTGGAGAGGAGCGAGGAGTTGGAGAGGAGTGAGGGGTTGGAGAGGAGCGAGGGGTTGGAGAGGAGCTAGGGGTTGGAGAGGAGCTAGGGGTTGGAGAGGCGCAAGGAGATGGAGAGGAGTGAGGGGTTGATGAGGAGCGAGGGGTTGGAGAGGAGCTAGGAGTTGGAGAGGCGCGAGGGGTTGGTGAGGAGCTAGGGGTTGGAGAGGAGCTAGGGGTTGGAGAGGTGCGAGGGGTTGGTGAGGAGCTAGGGGTTGGAGAGGAGCGAGGGGTTGGTGAGGAGCGAGGGGTTGGTGAGGAGCAAGGGGTTGGAGAGGAGCGAGGGGTTGGAGAGGAGCGTGGGGTTGGAGAGGAGCGAGGGGTTGGAGAGGAGCGAGGGGTTGGTGAGGAGCGAGGGGTTGGTGAGGAGCGAGGGGTTGGTGAGGAGCGAGGGTTGGTGAGGAGCGAGGGGTTGGAGAGGAGCTAGGGGTTGGAGAGGAGCGAGGAGTTGGAGAGGAGCTAGGGGTTGGAGAGGAGCGAGGGGTTGGTGAGGAGCGAGGGGTTGGAGAGGAGCTAGGGGTCGGTGAGGAGCGAGGAGTCGGAGAGGAGCGAGGGGTCGGTGAGGAGCGAGGGGTTGGAGAGGAGCGAGGGGTTGGAGAGGAGCGAGGGGTTGGAGAGGAGCTAGGGGTTGGACAGGAGCGAGGGGTTGGTGAGGAGCGAGGGGTTGGAGAGGAGCTGGGGGTCGGGAGGAGCGAGGGGTCGGAGAGGAGCGAGGGGTTGGAGAGGTGTGTGTGTGTGTGTATATATATATATATCTATATATATAAAACACAGTGTGTGTGTGTGTGTGTGTGTGTGTGTGTGTGTGTGTGTGTGTGTAATGTTACCGATAGACTCCTAAACGGAGAGGCTTACGTGCTTGATATTTGACATAGACATGGCCATTGAGCCTGGGACGAACATGGCCGAACTCAAAATATTTGACGATCCATATTTTTTATTCATATTTACCTCAGCGCATTTCAGCGAAGTACCCGCTAATCTCAGCCGGTTCCAGAGCAGCTCGCTGATTCGCTCAGAGCGATCACGTGATGTTCCATCCCGTCACACGTCACACGTTTTTTCACCTTTTATGCGATCGTGTTTTGTATCGATTTTGTGCGATATGAATTAAATGTCTTTGAAACAGCTGTGAAACGTCTTTCCACAACCCTTCCGTAACCGATTGGAGCAGTTTATTGCCGCACAAAACGAGATCTGCGAAGCGAGTTGGTCGAGCCGTTTCGCTCAGAGCGATCACGTGATGTTCCATCCCGTCACACGTCACACGTTTTTTCACCTTTTATGCGATCGTGCTTTGTATCGATTTTGTGCGATATGAATTAAATGTCTTTGAAACAGCTGTGAAACGTCTTTCCACAACCCTTCCGTAACCGATTGGAGCAGTTTATTGCCGCACAAAACGAGATCCGCGAAGCGAGTTGGTCGAGTCATGCTGACCAAGATGGCGACACGGCGGCTTCACTTTCACGGAGTATGAGCATTCTATATCTATCTATAATTCCAGTAATCTCTGTGTGTATGTTTGTATGTTTGTATGTTTGTATGTTTGTATGTCTGTGACCGCTGTTTCTCGACAACCACGGGTCCGATATACTTTAAACTTGCCAGGTATATTGCTGGGGACCCGAGGATGTGCCTTTTCAAGGTTTCATATTAATCGGACAAGTAGTTACCGAGCTATGTCCAAAAAACGATTCAACCAATCAGAGAGCAGCGAGCTATCACGTGTGCCGAACGTGGCGAACAGACTCTGCCTCGGACGGCACATTTGAGAGCGTATTCATTTATTTCACGTTGGAAAACTATGTTGCCGTTAAACTATGTTTTAAAACTAATTAAAACTACTATCTATAATTCCACGGGTCCGATAAAAAACACCGTACTCGCAAGCCGTTCGCTTTGGACCAAACCATTTCATGTAAATAGAGGGGGGGGGGATTGTCACCGTACTCGCAAGCCGTTCGCTTTGGACCAAACCATTTCATGTAAATAGAGGGGGGGGGGATATAATTTTAGATATATATATAGTACGGGCATGCCCTAGTATTTTCAATTCAGTGCGCCCGTGATTTGTGGCATAGACATGACCATTGGGCCTTCACGGTGTAATTTATGCGAGGCTTTTGTCCGAGTGAGCTTGAGTCGAGAGGGCGAATGTATGGGTTGGGAATGTACGGGTCTCCCTTCCCCCGCCCGGCAACGCCGGTACTGGAGGATGTCACAGGATCGGTGAGTCTCCAAAATCCGCTTCGTGCTGTTGCGAATATGCAGGACTATGTCCGATTAATGTGCTGCTCTCCGACCATGAGAACTGCAACGTCATTGTTGACTGGCCATCCCCTTCCCTCCCCCTTCCCCCTCCGTCCCCCCTTCCCCTCCCCCCTCTGTCCCCCCTTCCCTTCCCCCTCCACCCTACCCCTCCCCTTCTCCCCTCCCTTTTCCCCCTCCCCCTCCCTTTCCCCCCTCCCTTTCCCCCTCCCCCTCCCCTTCCCCTTCCCCCCTCCCTTCCCCGTCCACCCTACCCCCTCCCATTCTCCCCTCCCCCTCCCTTTTCCCCCTCTCCTCCCCCACCCTTCTCCCCTCCCCCCTCTTCTCCCCTCCCCCCCCCGTTCCCCTCCCCTCCCCCCTCCCAGCAATGCCGGGTACTTCTGCCGGGTCCCCCCCCCCTTCCCCTCCCCCCTCCCACCTCCTCCTTTCCCCCCCATCCCTCACCCTCCCCATCCCCCCCTCTTCCCTCTCCCCTCCCCCTCCCCCCTCCGGCCCCTCCCCCCTGTATGTGAGTGTGGGGAGAACCTCCCCTCTACCAAAAATTCTTTTATATATATAGATCGAAGAAGATGTATATGTATGTATGTATGTATGTATGTATGTATGTATGTATGTATGTATGTATGTATGTATGTATATATGTATATATATATATATTGTTGTGGATATGAGAATTGTGTTTTTTTTATTGTGGTACAATGTCACCCTCCTTCCTCCAGTTGTTGTGTATAAAGGTCAAAGGGCGTCCCTTAGTTAGGTCATATACCATCACGTAGCCAAATCATAGATTTCCTCCTTGTTGGTAGTTATTTCCTTATTGTGTGTATTAGTTTAAGGCTATGTCGTCCATTAACTAATACTGCATTGCACCGAAGTGAAACAAGGTAGTATCCCCTTTCAATTTCCCCAGAACCTCCATGGATTCCCCCCCCCTTTCGTCAATTGCCAACTGCACTGGGCGGTTTGCTGCATTCGCCACTGCTGCCCTTTGGCTGGGGCTCGTTCGAATCGCCCCAAAACCTCCATTACGCACGCGGTCAAGTCGGAGAAGAAAGGCGTGTCTCCACCTCGTCATAGAGGGGAGGAGTGAGTCGGCCCCACTCAACCAATCCAGCACAAAGGGGTTTGGCTTGAGAGGGCGGAGGAAGAGCGATCGGGGAGATTCGTAAAGGTTAGAGGGTGGGGCTTATATAACCCGCGGGAGACACCCCCACGGAGAGGAGTGCAGATGAGTCCTGGCTCCTGGGAAAGCAAGCGACGTCCCCACGGCGGCACGAAGAGACGATTGAGGAAAGAGGGAGAGAGACGTGAGGGGGTGCCTGTATTGCGGCAATAAGCCGAGACCCTCTAGGCCCTATTGCCGGTCGGTGAGACGCGAAGCGGAGCTGTGTTTGCCGGGTTTTTCGCCTCGACCCCAAAGCGTGGATCGGAGTGCGCGCTTGGAACCGGACCTTGACGCCACCATCTACCTGGACCCTCCTCTGCCGTCCCAAACGATTCCTGTCCTTCCATCCTTTTGTGTACGTGAGTTTGTTTTGTGTGTCTTGTCCCTGGGAATAAGTAAGACTGCCATAGGTAAGCTAGAAATTGCACTGTGTCCTTCTGGTCCGTCCCTCTTTCTGTCTTTATTTTCGTATCCTTCCTTCTCCTTGGTTTCTTTGGTCTTGTAAATAGTACAAATAAATAATATTTGTATTTCCTACCTTGGTTCTTCTTCTTCTTCTTTCCTTTACATCCGTGTCGTCCTTGTCTTTTCCCAATTGAATACCTGTGGCACGATTTGGCCAACGTTTCGGAATCGGGTTTAGTGAATGCTAATGACTCGAACTTCGGGTTGCTAAAAACCGCTCGGCAACTAGACCATCTAAAACCGGGGTTCGAGCGGGAGTCCCTCCCTTGCTTCACGGTCAGGAGTGGCACTCAGGTCCTTGGGACTTTTTGTAGACCAAATACCCTGGCTGCTCCCGACCGGAAGGAGCGTTGGGACGCCCAGGACTCACGTCGGTCAGTCGCGGACAAGGGGATTAATCCCCCCTTCTTAAGGGGGAAAGGCCGACGTAGAGATCCGTAACAATATATATATATATCTATATATATAAAACACAGTTTGTGTGTGCGTGTGTGAGTGTGTGTGTGTGTGTGTGTGTGTGTGTGTAATGTTACCGGTAGACTCCTAAACGGAGAGGCACACGTACTTGATATTTGGCACAGACATGGCCATTGAGCCTGGGACGAACATGGCTGACCTAAAAATTGATTTCATAATATTTTTTTACCATATTTTTAACTCAGCGCGAAATATTATGACCGGAATCTGACCGGTAGCAGAGCAGCGCGCTGATTCGCTCAGAGCGATCACGTGATGTTCGTTGCCGCCATTAACTTCGCACGTATTTCAGAGCGAAAAGCAATTGCGGTTTTGCCGGGTACTTCTGCATGATTAGCATTTAGCATGATTTAGCATAGATAGTAGCATGTTTCACGTAGATTTTTTTTTGAGCGAGCAGAAGTACCCGGCATTGTACGAATAATATATAGATAGTGCTGTGTAGGGCGGAGTGATGCCGCTGTGGGAGGGACCGAGCAAGGTCGCTGTGGGCGGGACCGAGCGAGGTCGTTGTGGGCGGGACCGGGCGAGGTCGCTGTGGGCGGGACCGAGCGAGGTCGAGGTGGGCGGGACCGAGCGAGGTCGCTGTGGGCGGGACCGAGCGAGGCAGCTATGGGCGGGGCCGAGAGAGGTCGCTGTGAGCGGGGCCGAGCGAGGTCTGCGTTAGTGCGTTGCCGTTGCCGTTGCCCGGTATAAAAAGATGGTGCTTGATGCTCTCTGCGTCAAGATACAGACTTGATGTCCGTATCTTTACAACAGACATTCCAATGATGATGATGATAAATGTAATACCACTCAAGGAAGGCCCACAACTCAAGAGAGTGGAAAAAACAATAAAATGAACAAAAATACGGGGAAGGAGAAGCAACCACTCAGAAGAATGACAGAAAATCATTTCCCTTAAATTTACCGTGTTCACCAACTAGCACGACCAGATACAGGACACCAAAATAATTTCCCTTACACATATCGTGTCCACCTACCAGCAAGACCATACCACTTACCTCTGGATCAAACTGTATTTCAAATATTCAAACGGTTTTTACATGCTGCCATCTCCTAGCAACCAATGAAATTTTTCAATTATATTGTAGTACATTTATTTTTTAATAATGTACCATATTTACGGCAGTATATTTATTTACGCCATGAGTAAGGAAGGAAAATTTCCAGCGCGCTGATTCGCTCATTCGCGCTCATTGATGATGATCACGATCACGTGATGACGTGTTCACGAATGATGTTCGTGACGCGATCACGTGATGTTCCTTGCCGCCATAAACTCACAGCAAGTAGCATAGATTTTAGCATGATTAGCATGATTTAGCATGATTTAGCATAGATAGTAGCATGTTTCACATAGATTTTTTTTCAGCGAGGAATATTATACACTGATTCTGACCGGTGGCAGAGCAGCGCGCTGATTCGCTCAGAGCAATCACGTGATGTTCCATCTCCGCCGCCAGTTGGCTTCACTTTTCACGGAGTATGAGCGTTCTATATATTTTCAATTCAGTGCGCCGACTCGCTCACGTACTTGATTTGTGGCATAGACATGGCCATTGGGCCTTCACGGTGTAATTTGTGCGAGGCTTTTGTCCGAGTGAGCTTGAGTCGAGAGGGCGAATGTACGGGTTGGGAATGTACGGGTCTCCCTTCCCCCACCCGGCAACGCCGGTACTGGAGGGCGTCACAGGATCGGTGAGTCTCCATAATCTGCTTCGTGCTATTGCGAAGATTCAGGACGATGTCGCGATTGTTGTGCTGCTCTCCGACCATGAGAACTGCAACGTCATTGTTGACTGGCCCTCCCCTTCCCTCCCCCTTACCCCTCCTCCCACCCCTCTCCTCCCCTCCCCCCCCCTCTCCTCCCCTCCGTTCCCCTCCCCCCCCTCTTCCCCCTCCCCTCCCCCGCCCGGCAATGCCGGGTACTTCTGCTAGTATATATATATATCTATATATATATATCTATATATATCTATATATATCTAAATATATCTATATATATCTATATATATATATATATATATATATATATATATATATATATATATATATATATATATATATTGTTACGGACACGACTTATTAAGATGTTATGATGGGCCGAGCGGAACGGCCGCCGTGTTCGCACAGTTTACCCGATTCCACCCGACGTTGACCCAAATCGCGCTATGCTAAATCAATGAAGGAAAGGACACAACGGCTGGGATAAATGAAACGACACAAGGGGTACAGTTCTCAAGACCTCCGGAGGAGGATATAATTGGTGGTGGAGAAAAGGGGTAGATTACAAGGTAAGAGGTAAAGCACAGAAAAGGTGGGCACTTAGACACAATCTTATCTATCCCCGACAGACCACAGACAAACGGAACAAGACTGACTTACACAGGGATTGATGGCAGGGAAGGACAGGCAGTCGATAGCACAAGGTGCACCTTGGCTCAGGGGCAGAATCAAACACGGTCCGGTCCAGAGATGCGGGGAGGTATTGCAGCGCTCGGAGGTGGCGTCTCTCTTCCTTCAAGTCCAGCGCGTATCTGACGTCACCTCCCTCTTCCTGCGCATGCTCAGCGGGGAGTGACACGCCCTCGGCTCGTTGGCTCCGCCCCAGATGGAATCGGTCCGCCGCTTCTATTGGGTGCGGGGGGTTACCGGGCTCCGCCCTTGACGAGGAGCTGACAGCGAGCCCCTACTTGGTAACCCCGTCGAGCACATGTTCAATGGCGGCTAACCAAGCCGGAGTGAGGACGCACACTCCCCGCGCCGCCGCCGCCGCTGTTGTTGTTGTTGTTGTTGTTGTACCATGAGGAAGAGCTGCGGGGAGGTATTGGGAGGTCCTAAACTTTCTAACGGTGCCATACAATCACATTCTGGTGCAACAAAGAGTCAGAATTAATGGAAACGAGTCCTTAACTGACATAGACTAAGAATAACTAGCAAGATGTCCTATAGTTGTCTACGTGAGATGCGGTGGACCTGGATGCGACATTTAATGGGGGAAATAGGGGAAGGTCGGGTCTACAGAGTGTTGTTTACAGAAAATGGGACTAGGGAATGGGGGATTGTTGGGAAGTATTGGGGAAATAGGGGAATATTTACAAGCGGATATGGATGGAGGCCAATCTCATATCCGCAACATTGCACCCTTCTCTACCTCGGGGCGTCCCGACCCGATAAATTTTTACTTACTTTAGTGTGGCACTCAGATGTAGTTCCCTCTACTATTAACTCAACCCTGAGTGCGACAGTTTTACAGATGTTCACAAATGAGTAAATATGTCCCCCTGCGACGTTGCACCCTTCTCCTCACAGAAACACACCCACAGGATAACCGAATCGCGGAAAGAATCCTCAAACTAAACATACAGCCGGTAGGGCGCATCATTTATACAAGACTACACTGATATTTACACTACGATCCAGGACCTGTTCTTTGAGGAACACATGCAGATGTTATGCATAGAGAGAGCACGCATGCCAGCATCGATACACCAACCCACGAGTGCCCTGTGGCCCTACGGCCTTTAATAATGTGCAGAGCACCCCATCCAAGCACCAAAAGCACCACCCCATACACACAGTCAGCACCATCCGGTGCACCAATAAAGTGTTCATAGTCACCGGTGGTGTCGCAGCCGGCCGATGTTCTGCCGCTGGTCTTGCCTTCCTGGAGTACACTTGGCCTTCTGGCTTCTTTAAAAATAAAGAAAGGCGCCAACCGCGTCCATTTCTAATTTGTGGCCGTCAGGGGGGCCAACTATAAGTGGTTCACCTGTATGGCATAGGTGCCACGTTGACCCAGAGGTCCAACAACGGGTGGTGCTTGCCCGCAAAAGAACTGCGGTCCATTGTGGGCGGCCACAAAAATTGCGGTCCATATGGTGTATCGATCCAGGCAGCAAGCAGCGAAAGTACAGGCCCACAACTGCGGAGCCAGCACCTCTCTCTCCTCTCTCTCCGCCCCAAAGCCAGATCCTCGGAGGTGGGAGACAAAATAAAGCAAGTGAGTAAGGTGGTAAGGGCGCAAAGTGCACGCAATATAAGGTAATGCACACTGGGGGCACATGGGAACCAGGTGAGACAGGTACGTTCCTACCGTACGCCCCCCCCCCCCCCACCAGGTAACCTACATTGCCCCTCCCTTACCCCTTACTGTATCCACAAAACACAACACTACCCATAAACATCTACTTTACACATCAACAAACGTCCCTACTGTCTTCCCCGTTCCTCCCATAAACCAAATTCGTCTTCTCTCCCTCCTAACCAATCAAATTTGCCATTTCCAACTCAACATCAAAATTTGCCATCACCAATTCATCATCAGTCCCTCCTAAGGAGGGAGAGATGGAATCACCCCAATGTCTCATCCACGTCGTGATGCGTCTCACAAATCCACACAGCAATTCTCATTTCCTGCAACACAAAACAAAGAAAACGCAGGTGTGGAGTCATCATCATCACCTCAGGTAAGTGGCTGCGTATGGTGCGACAGGTTCATCAATCCTAACTATTTCCTAAATGACTTTAACAACTTTACATTACCCGGGGTCTTTCCCTGCCAATCCATTGGCCAACTTACACTATGGGTTCTAAAAACCAATTCCCATTGACCAACTTGTGGTGCCTCTCAATTTGGGGTCTCACTCCCCCGATTCATCTCCCGGTGCCCTCGCACAATTTCTGGGCTGTGACGTGTAGCTCTCCCAGCAGGTCTACCCACCTGCACACCTCCACCACTGTAGTTGCCACCCGAGCTTACCTGCTCCTCACCCTAACCTAACTAACTGGGGAAGGCCCTCTCGCACTCTCACCCCCTCAGTGCCCTCTCTGGCACGGGCTGCCCGATCCACACCCGGGATCCTCAGGCACCCACTGACACTAACGGCTCCCAGAGCCCACCTGCGGCCTCACCTGGCCGACATCCTCACAGTGGTGGAGTGCCCAAACCAACTACACACACTAACAGGCTACACGCCCAGCCATTTCCACAACACTAATGCACCCATCCGCAATACCATTCTGCAACCGCACCACAAATGCCAATATCCAACCACAATTTACCTATACCCTCTACCTAACACTTACACTACCCGCCCCGGGTACTCGTGAAAGGGGTCCACTCTTCCCCCATCCACACCTTCGCACCATGCACACCACTCCGTACCACTTACTCCAACTCTCTCCACACCACTCATTCCAATACTCCATGTATTCCACACACCTGTACTTGCACACCTGTGCTCTCACACCTGGTGCCACCTGCACCCTTCTCTCCCCCAAGCGCATTCGCGCTGATCCACAACACTCACTACTCATACACTGCTCCACACACCTGTCCAGTTCTCACACAGCATCATCTCATGTAACTACTCCCCTCTGAAACTTGCGCTTCCCAGTCGTCCCTTTAAACTATTGCGCTCCCTCGTCATTATCATCCACTCTAATCTACCTGCGTCCCCTCTACAGGTATCAGTCACTATCTAATCTTAACGTTACCTAATGTCATCTTCGCTAGATCCCTACACACAATATCCTAACCCACCCGGGCTAGTTTTCACTGCCATACACCCCATAATCTATCGCGCATTTGCCCCACTTTTGTGAGGGATGACAGAATTGCCATCCCACCACATCGGGCATCTCCCACTACCAATTTTGAACATCAAATTTCAACAAATCAAAAATTTGCCAATCACTAGCCATCATCTGCCAATCATTACTGCCAATCCTTTGCCAATCATCAAATTTTGTTTTTTTCTAATTTTGGGTCCAAAACACTAACCTCATCACCCGTCTACTTATTAGATCCTCTCGGTGCGCCAATTCCCTTCTAAAGCTCGGCTTCGTACAGCCGAGCAATGAACGCGGGTTCTTTCGTGCCAGCGGCTGGATACGTCCCGCATTCGGGGCAGGGGCGGGGGCTTACCCGGGCCGAGATCCCACGCACCACCTCGGCGTGGAGCCATCCAATTGCCCGATCTCGACCTGCCGGAGCGTCTCAATAAAAAGTGGTCGCCATGACGACCCTTCCTATCGGGCTGCCCGCTCCGCCTAGTGGAGCCCGGACGCGGCCGTTCCAAGCGAGGCACAGCGTGGATCGCGTACGGCGGTTCTTTCGAAACCGCTGTGGTTCGGATCCCCGCTGGTCCTCGCGGCACGCGAAGCTGCCCGACGCGCACCGAGGGCCCGATTCGGCTATAAGTCGTTCTAACCTCTAACCCGGTTACCGTCGATGCCTCACCTGGATGCTTACAAGCATACGCTACCCCTTTCTTGCTCATACATCCAGCTGTTCCCATGCTCCTCGTACCTTTCCTTACACACCTCGGTACACTCATTCCGCTCACCGACTTGGTCACACACCTGACCACCGAACACTTTGGCACACATTCGTTGGTCGCACACCTCACCAACACACCTCTTCGCGCCCCTTCCTCGGTCACCTCCTCTGTGACAATCACAGGTGTGCCCTCACTCGCACACCCAACCACGTGCCTCACTACCAATTCCAGCGTGCATTCCCACACACGCTCTACCATTCCAGGTGTGCTTCCTTTCTCACCTGTCACAACCAACTCACGCTCCGTGTCACTCTTACTACTCTCACCTCCACTCTTGACAGCGCACTCACCCTTACTCTCGACAGTGCACTCTTTCCTCATGCACCCGTCCGTTACACACCTTTCTCGCGCACACTCTCCCGTTACACCCTCTGTAACACTCACCACAGGTGTACACTCTTCCTTACTTCTGACAGCGCACTCTTTCCCCATGCACCTGTCCGTCACACATCTTTCTCGCACACCCTCTCTCGTTACATCCTCTAACACTCACCACAGGCGTGCATTCTCCCTTTACACCCTCCGTAACACTCCTCACTACGCGCTTCCATGTGCTCCCTCGCACACGCGCTACGACCGACTCCCTCTCGACGGCACACTCACTCCTCGGCATGCACTTTTTCCTCACACACCCCAGAGTCGGACTTTCTCGCACACCTCCTTTTTCGCGCACCAGACCTGTCGCACACTTCACCAACGGCCTCTCACGAACACCCGGGTCCATCTCGACCCCCAAGCTTCTTAAATCACCTGGCGCATCATACGCACGACCATATTGGTCACCACTTACACCGGGTCCTCTTTCTCTTCGCTTCTCCTCCATCACCTGCGAATCCCTCATCCGGTTAATGAGCACATCATCACGATCCGAACACAGACTTTGGACCAATTCTTTTACTTCCTCCTTTATCTCTTTCTTATCCTCTCTCCGTCGCTTCTTAATTTCGCTTACCCCTTCTTCCACTTCTTCTAATTTCTGCTTCACCTCTTTTATTTCCCGGTGCGTCTCCTCAAGCTCGTCCTCTAAGGCCACCTTGACCGTTTCTATGTGCGTCCTCACCTGCCGGTCCTTCGTCTCCATTACCTCTATCACCTCGTCCATTTTCCTCGTCAGGTCCTCATGTACCGTCTGACACTCTTTTTTAATTACCCCTACGTCCTTTTTCATCTCCTTCTGTGTCGATTTTAAACCCTCTATTACTGCTGTGTTCTTCTTTACCTGGTCCCCCAACTCCTTTTGTCCCACTGTCAGTTGTTCTACTCCCAGCGTCAACTCCTCTATACCACCTTGCAATTTTACAGTCCCCTTTCTCACCTCCTTCTCCATGCGCTCCTTACAGTGCCTCACCTCCTCGCGCACTCCTCCGACCTCCTCACTCACACCTCTTCTGATCTCTTCTCCCATCACTTGCATCTCCTGCCCAGATGCCACCCTCATCTGCTCCATTTCCTCCCTGTGAGCATCCAATTTAGTTTCTACCCCCATTCTGACCCCCTCTATCTGCTGCCCCATTTTTTTAACTTCCCTTTCCGCTTGGTCCCTCATGTCCCTCAATTTGCCTTCCATACTGTTTTCTAACCCCTCTAACCCCTTTTTCATCTCTTCCATTTGATTCTCTTGAGCGGCCATTCTGTTTTCTACCCCCGTTAACCCCTCCTGTATTTCCCCTAATCTATTGTCTAATCCCTCAAATTTGTTTCCTAATCCCTCTATTCTACTCCCTAACCCTCCGATCTGGGCCCCCATCCTTTGTTCTAACCCCTCACCGGTACCCCTCGCTTCGTCCCTCATTACCCCCATTTGGCCCTCCAATCGCTCACCCAATCGCTCACTATCAGCCCTCATTTGCTCACTATTAGCCCTCATATCGTCCTTCTGCAGGTTGAGGGACGCCTGCATTTGTACCATAAATTGCTCCATGAGGGCCTGCATTTGGGCCATCCCTCCCACTTGTGCAGCGGGTGCGGCCGCCGTAGCAATGTGCGAGGCGCCATTTTGCGCGCCCACAACCTCGTGCGCGAGGACGCCATTTTGCGAACCTGCCGCCCTCACTGCTTCGCTCTCCTCATGTCCCTCAATTTGGTCCTGGATCGACCCTGCCTCACTCTCCTCTACCGGAACCCAGCCGTCTTGATCTGCCATAGCGCGACCTTCAAAATTCGGGTTTTTATTTTAAAACAAAACAAATTTCACAGTTAATAATTTCGAGCGCGTGAAGCGCGCTTCGGGTCCGATCTCACTCCTCGACACCAATTGTTACGGACACGACTTATTAAGATGTTATGATGGGCCGAGCGGAATGGCCTCCGTGTTCGCACAGTTTACCCGATTCCACCCGACGTTGACCCAAATCGCGCTATGCTAAATCAATGAAGGAAAGGACACAACGGCTGGGATAAATGAAACGACACAAGGGGTACAGTTCTCAAGACCTCCAGAGGAGGATAAAATTGGTGGTGGAGAAAAGGGGTAGATTACAAGGTAAGAGGTAAAGCACAGAAAAGGTGGGCACTTAGACACAATCTTATCTATCCCCGACAGACCACAGACAAACGGTACAAGACTGACTTACACAGGGATTGATGGCAGGGAAGGACAGGCAGTCGATAGCACAAGGTGCACCTTGGCTCAGGGGCAGAATCAAACACGGTCCGGTCCAGAGATGCGGGGAGGTATTGCAGCGCTCGGAGGTGGCGTCTCTCTTCCTTCAAGTCCAGCGCGTATCTGACGTCACCTCCCTCTTCCTGCGCATGCTCAGCGGGGAGTGACACGCCCTCGGCTCGTTGGCTCCGCCCCAGATGGAATCGGTCCGCCGCTTCTATTGGGTGCGGGGGGTTACCGAGCTTCGCCCTTGACGAGGAGCTGACAGCGAGCCCCTACTTGGTAACCCCGTCGAGCACATGTTCAATGGCGGCTAATCAAGCCGGAGTGAGGACGCACACTCCCCGCGCCGCCGCCGCTGTTGTTGTTGTTGTTGTTGTACCATGAGGAAGAGCTGCGGGGAGGTATTGGGAGGTCCTAAACTTTCTAACGGTGCCATACAATCACATTCTGGTGCAACGAAGAGTCAGAATTAATGGAAACGAGTCCTTAACTGACATAGACTAAGAATAACTAGCAAGATGTCCTATAGTTGTCTACGTGAGATGCGGTGGACCTGGATGCGACATTTAATGGGGGAAATAGGGGAAGGTCGGGTCTACAGAGTGTTGTTTACAGAAAATGGGACTAGGGAATGGGGGATCGGGGATAGTTGGGAAGTATTGGGGAAATAGGGGAATATTTACAAGCGGATATGGATGGAGGCCAATCTCATATCCGCAACAATATATATATATATATATATATATATATATATATATATATATATATATATATATATATATATATATTAGGGTGCATCAAATGCCCAAGTATTTTTAAAAAGATGTTGGATTGATCTGTCCCAAATTTTATTTTGTTCCAATCATAAAATAAAGTTGCTATGCAAAATTTGGTAAGGTTTGGACATCATCTTCTGGGTCCACCTCACCATTTCATATTTTGAGTCGGTGGTATCAGAGTTGGAAATTTGACACGCAGCTGTTTTGAGGCCCATAAATAAAAATGAAAGGATTGACTGATTGCTACATATAATAACTCTTTGTAAAGGTATTATTGTGCTCTGTAGCAATATATCATCATCATAGGGATAGGGATACAATTCATTTATATACAAATAGTCAAAATAATGATTTTTTTCAAAATATGGATATAAAGCTAAATGAAGAGTATTTTTAAAATATAATATATAAATTAAAGAATATCCTGAATGTCGTAGTCATCTTGTCTTTACAGAGATCTTTTAACTAGACAAGATGATTAAAACAATTATTAGGCTATACTCTAATAAAATTGGATAATTGATTTATTTGTTGTACATAATTATGAAATGACATTATTGTTACTAATACTACCTTTTTCTTTCAGATAAAACAATGGATGGCACAGTAAAGAAAGCATCTGTTGCAACAAGAGAGTCAACCAAGGTGTTTGGTCTTGGAAGTGCCATAACTGAACAAGATTCCCAGATCAATGGCACCAGACTTCCAACTTGTTTACAAGTACTACGTTGTTTCATGTGGCACACGGAAGATGGCAAACTTGAACGATGCTCTCGGTGGGAATCAGCAAAGCTTGTACTGCAGAAAGTGACACCATTTTATGGCAAGGCTAATATTCCTATCATCTCTGAACGCAAGGCTATTGAGAAAATTATCAAACTTGCAGATGATAATTCCAAGCTTAGATCAATCCCTATCAACCGAAGAACAACTCCAGCAAGCATCACAAAGGTGAATCAAATGGAGATGAAATTTATGGAGACATTTCCCTTGTGGCCCAATGATGCTAGTTCTCACATCAAGAATCCTGAAGACTTAGCATTCCTGGAATCTATGAAGACAGATCGCTGTGCAACATTTGGCTGCCAAGATAAACTGTTGGCAGATAAGATGCAGCGTAAAGTGAACCGCGAGGAAAAAGATTTCAGAGAGGCGAGCAAGTATGGAGCTGGAGTTCAACATAAATACTACAACCACTGTGTATAATATTAGTGACAGTGATGAAGAAGTAACTCTTGGACCTTCAACAAGCACACCAACAACCTCAAGAAGTCATCATCGTTTAGTTAGACCTGGCACATCAGTTTTCATTCCACATGACATCCTGAAGAGGCCCAGTCTTGTTTCACTGGCAACAAGGATGAAGATGACACCAACCCAACAGGCTGCTTTCACAGAAGCTCTTATTGAAGAAACAGGAGGGGATGTAGCGAAGGTGTCAACATCATATGCTACAGCAGATAAATCAAGACGCAAAATTGGACAGCATATTGCTACTACCTGTAAGGACAAATGGATACCTCCAAAGCTTGCTACGTTGCACTGGGACTCAAAGCTGCTTCCATGCTTAACTAACCAAAACACTTTTGAAGAACGCCTGGCTGTGCTTTTGGGTTCTCAAACTGATATGAAGCTGCTGGGTGTTCCATCCTACAAGCCTGGAACAGACCGTAAATCTGGAGATATAATTGCTCAGCTGACTAATAACCTACTTGAATCATGGAACTGCCAAGAGAATGTTGTCAACTTGACATTTGACACAACTGCATCTAACACCGGCCACATCAGTGCAGCTTGTGTAACAATTCAACAACGGCTTAACAAAGCTCTTCTGTGGTCAGGCTGCAGACACCACACTGGTGAAGTCATTCTTACGCACATTTTTACTGATCTTAAAGTTGAAGCATCTAAGTCACCAGATATCTTCCTCTTCTCAAGGTTTCGCAAGAACTTTGAAATGTTTCCACACACATTCAATGAACCACTTTCACGATTTGATCCATCTCAACTAAATGAAGCAGCAACAAGTTTGACAAGTGACTGGCAAAATAATATTCTCAGACTCTGTCACACCGAGCAATCTCTAAGACGTGATGATTATTTGGAATTTGTTGATCTGTGTACTGTATTCCTTGATGGTGAAGTAGCTGAACATCAAATAACCTTCAAGCATCCTGGTGCACTGCATAAAGTCAGATGGATGGCGAAGCTCGTCTACTCAATCAAATTATGTCTCTTCGAAAAACAAATCGCTGATCTTCCAGCAGGTACAATTACCACAGAAAAACAAGTGCCAAAGATCAGAGAATTTGTCACGTTTGTCACTCTAGTATACAGCTCCTGGTGGATGACATGTACCTCTGTCACCGATGCCCCATGGAATGACCTGCAGCTCATCTCCAACTGAAACAGTATGAAGCTGTCAATGCTGGAATCTCAAGAAGTGCCCTGAAAGCCTTCAAACGACATCTCTGGTACCTCACAGAAGAGATGGTTCCACTTGCCCTCTTCAGCTCAGTTGTTCCTCATGTCATGACCATCGCCATGCTCTGGCAGACAGACTTCTGGAGGTTCAGCCAGATTTTCCAGTAACCAACCCACAAGGACGGTTTGGTACTGGGTTTGGAAAGCCCAGATTTCCTGATGACTTGACTGAGAAGACCACTCTGGCTGATTTTGTTGGACCAGATTCATGGTACCTATTTCATCATCTGAAGCTTGACTGGGCATTTCTAGTTACCGATGTTCAAGAATGGACTAACTCTGCAGCCTACCAGACATCATGGACTAATGTTGAAGCCTTGAATGTGGTGAATGACTCTGCAGAAAGGGGAGTTAAGCTTAGCTCTGACTTCCTTTCAGCAGCCAGAAGTGAAGACCACTACCAAAATGTGCTACAACTTGTTGAGCACAACCACAAGGAGACCCGAATCTTCGAAAGCGAGCAGCTCAAGACTAAACTGTCAGAAATATCCACGAAAACTACAGTATCTTTGTTTTGTTTCTATTTTCATGTTCATCCATAGTCAGATGTACTCGTATTAAGATGATAAATGCTAAGATTGTGTATATATGATTCTACTGTAATAAAAATTATATCATTCTGGTATCTATAATATACACAAAGAATTAAGTTAAGCACCCCTACACAACGAATTAAGGTAAGCACCCCCTAATATATATTCTTTGTGTATATGTATACATTGGCATATATTCTAAGGTATGTGAGATCAAATAATGATTGGTATGACATTAGCAATTATCCATTGATGAAATTGAGTGATCAAAGTGAAAAAAAGTGATTGGTTGAGTCAGTGATCCGATCACGTGGGTCCTACACACGTTATTGACGCAAAGATCGCTAGAGGTCTTCTCAGAACAATGACTGTACGTTAGAAAACATAAACGTCATCCACACTGTCCGTGATGGACCTATAGCTCCATACTTAAATTGAGGTGAAAATATGCCTAAAATTCCCAAAAAATTTCACCTTAAATTATTCAGAATAAAATATTGAAAACGGCATGATTGTTATGTTTTTATGTGACCATAATATCACTTCTCCAGAAAATATAGCAATATCATGGGTATATTACACTGTTTTGACGACAACACACTTGTAATGTGCGAGGTTGTAAAAAAACGGGGGGGGGGGGGGGGGTGCTTAACTTAATTCTTTGTGTATACATATGATTATACCAATAAAATCATGATTTTGACTATTTGTGTATAAGTGAATTATATCCCTATCCCTATGATGATTATATATTGCTACAGAGCACAATAATACCTTTCCAAAGAGCTATTGTATGTAGCAATCGGTCAATCCTTTCATTTTTATTTATGGGCCTCAAAACAGCTGCGTGTCAAATTTCTGACTCTGATACTACCGACTCAAAATCTAATTTGCTGAGGTGGACCCAGAAGATGATATCAAAACCTTACCAAATTTTGCATAGGAACTTTATTTTATGACTGGAACAAAATAAAATTGGGGACAGATTGTTTTCTTGACATAGGGGCGTTTGATGCACCCTAATATATATATATATATATATATATATATATATATATAAAAGATATAGAAGATTATATATATATATATATATATATATATATATATATATATATATATAAAAGATATAGAAGATTATATATATATATATATATATATATATATATATATATATATATATATATATATATATATATATAAAAGATATGGAAGATTATATATATATATATATATATAAAAGATATAGAAGATTATATATATATATATTATATATATATATAAAAGATATAGAAGCTTATATATATATATATATATAAAAGATACAGAAGATTATATATATATATATATAAAAGATATAGATTATATATATATATATATAAAAGATATAGATTACATACATATATATATATAAAAGATATATATATATTATATTATATATATATATATATATATATATATATATATATATATATAAAAGATATAGATTATATATATATATAAAAGATATAGATTATATATATATATATAAAAGATATAGATTATATTTATATATATATATATATATATATATATATATATATATATATATATATATATACAGTGGAACCTTGACTTACGAGTGCCCAACTTACGAGTTTTTCGAGATACGAGCCGTCGCTCGGAGTCGGTTTATTGCTTTGAGATGCGAGCCGAGATCCGAGTTACGAGCTTTCGCCACCCCGGTCACGTGGTTATCTGCCGTGCAAGTACAGTATCTCTGTCGTATAGCGCTGCATTTTTGTTTTCCGCATTTTGGTTATTTCGAGTTTACGGCGCCAGGTGGGTTCTGGTCACGTGGTTATCTTGCCGTGCAAGTTCAGTACGTATCTCTGTCGTTTTGCGCTGCATTTTTGTTTTCGCATTTTGGTTATTTCGAGTTTACGCCGCCAGGTGGGTTCTGGTCACGTGGTTATCTTGCCGTGCAAGTACAGTACGTATCTCTGTCGTATAGCGCTGCATTTTTGTTTTCGCATTTTGGTTATTTCGGAAAATTTCTTAGTTTTAACCATGGGGCCTAAGAAAGTGAGTGGCAAGTGCAGTGCTGAGAAGAAGAGGATGATGTGCTTGGATATAAAACAACGCAATCGTCGAAAACAATGAGCGAGGTGTCGAGGAGGACGTATATAACGGCAGAGGAGAAGAGCATGCCAGGCCACAACTTGTTCAGAGTGCCGGCGATAGCTCGCCTTCTCTTTGTGGAAAACACGGTGAGATCCTTAACATCCAACAACTAATGGGACGCAAACGGGGCGCCCAGTTTAGCGGTACACCCATTGATGAATCACCCTGCCTGTGATTCACCCATGACAGGTTATAGCTGGGTCGGGATTCAAACCCAGGCTGGACAGTTTAGACTTTAGAGTCAAGTGTGCGTACCTCCAGTCCAGGCCATCCTGCCAACTTATATGCTGCATACAGGTGAAATATAAAGCGCGAGATATTTTTATATATACGGTATATTTAAAAAAAAATTGGTGTGGTTTTTGGCGGGCTGGAACGGATTAATAGCATTTCAATGCATTTCAATGGGGAAATTTGATTTGAGATACGAGCAATTTGAGTTACGAGTTCGGTCACGGAACGAATTAAACTCGTAAGTCAAGGTTCCACTGTATATATATATATATATATATATATATATATATATATATAAAAGATATAGATGATTATATATATATATATATATAAAAGATATAGAAGATTATATATATATATATATAAAAGATATGGAAGATTATATATATATATATAAAAGATATGGAAGATTATATATATATATATATATATATATATATATATATATATATATATAATATATATATATATATATATATATATATATATAAATAAAAGATAGAGAAGATTATATATATATATATATATATATATGATGATGATGACATAAACATGCATAATTGCACTCCATTTATTAAATTGAACTTGGTGAACTTGCAATAAAATAAGGAAATAAAGACAGCAGCAAACTGTATATATCATAATATAATACAATCACAATCAGGAATGTACCATATACATCATTGAGGCTGGTGGAAGAGCTGGCTTGCTGAACGGATCAGAACGTAACAGGCGAAAATAGGATGAAAAACACACATGCATGGAGAGGGGGTCTCCAAGGAGGAAAAACTGGAAATTTCAGATATTTAATGTTCAACTTTACAGGGTGTTAAAGCAGTCTTTTGGCTTGGAATATCTTCGGTGATTTGCCCTCATTTTCCAAGGCAGGAATTTGTAATTTGGCAAGGGTGCCGGCAATAACTAGCCTACTCTTCGCCAAGGACACCGTGGGATCTTTAATGTTCACCAGAGACCAGTGCTGTTCGATGGGTCCTCCGGGTTAACGTCCTCCTCGTGGACAGCAGACACATCCATCCTCACCCTGCTGCGGAACACCAGGGTGACACAGTTTATACCTGGGTAGAGATTCAAACCCAGGTTAAACAGCTCAGATGGGAGTGTGCGTACCTGTAAAGGGTCTAGGCTATCTTGCCAGGCCATATAGTAACATATATTATGCTCAAAGTAGACCAACATGAGAATCCAAGCCTAATGGACAGATATGTGGTCAGCACACAGCATCAAGAGGTAAGAACCAACTTAGAGTCCCAAATATTCAGTGGTGAAACCAGAACTTTTCTTACGGAAAGAGGAAGGGGTGGGTGGTCCCTCGTTGCCCTCAAAGTAGCATAAATCACTATGACATTAAAATAAATATGGGACAGAAAATAGGGCACGGGCTCCCTGGGCTGCTCATTGCGACACACACACACACACACACACACACACACACACACACACACACACACACACACACACACACACACACACACACACACACACACACACACACACACACACACACACATTCGTATGGCCATTTGGCCATATATATATAGCATATACAAGTAGTGTGTATGAAATTTAAGAATGGAGAATGCTTAAATAATAACAAATAAAACCTTAGGACTAAAAATCAAATTCCCTTCATCAACTATTTTAAACGGCACATGACACAGATCGAAGAAGCCACGTCCACAGTTGGGGTTCGTGGGATTCACGTCTCTCCTATTGTCCTGTGGAAGCACGCCATGTTTTGATCGAGCGCATATACTGCACTTTCGTTCCTCTTTGTGCTCAACATGCACTTTCTATTGCATTCTCACCCATCATCGCAAGTACTCCGAAGAGTGAAGCATCCACACACTCCAACAGGAAGTGACGTCCCGCAAAAAAGAAAGAAAAAAATCTACCATGCCTGACAGGAAGTTATAGCGTGTAACTTTCAAAACCTCGCTTAGATTGTACGTTTATGTTGAAAATCGGGTAATGTAGTAAACGCTTATTGGATTTTGTTGAAGATTTGATTTTTTTTGTTATTGCAAATAAAAACAGGAAATACCTCCGGTCTCGAAGCAGACGTGGCAGACGTTTATTGCATTTCTGTGACAAAAATAAAGTCGTAATTTAAAAAAACAGCAAAAATAGCAGGTGATGTCCGATCTAGTTACCTTCATGACATTTTAACGTTCATTTTGATCTTTTACTTTTGATTATTATGACAGATGTTTATCGCTGTGTATAGGCGGTGTATTGTGTGGGTCCTGTTTAATTTGTATTTATATTTTTCTGGGCACCAGAGGTCAATGCGCGGCAACGTTCCGGATTCAGCTAACACGTAAAATAAAATGTGGAGAAAGTGAAGGATTAGTTATTTATGCTTCACCTTTTGCACAGGCAAGTGAGGGAAGGAAGAGAAAGGAAGCGGATCGGATATCGATGTGAAACGTTGACACGTGACCGTTTCGATTATTATCTGCGCCACCTAATCATCTAAGCCAGACTTTGGCTGTCCTAAAAGAGTACAACGTGCGCCGCCACTGGGAGACAGAGCACCGCTCGTCAAACTTCGCGTCGGTGTCTGCCACCGAAAGGAAGGACGCCATGGTTAGACTATCAGGCAACTTGGAGAAACAAACTTCACTCTTCCGCAAGCAGAATACTGAGGCCGAAAAGGTGACGCGCGCCAGTTATGAAGTCTCCCGCATCCTTGCTCGCCGAATGAAGCCATTCGCGGATGGGGACTTCATCAAGGAATGCCTCCTCGCTGTAGTGGACTCCGTCTGTCCAGAGCAGCGTTCCGCCGTTGAGAACGTGAGCCTTTCGTCCCGCACCGTTCGTCGCCGCATCGAGGATATGTCGGAAAACGTGCACGACTCACTCAAAACACGCAGCTCAAATTTCGTCGCCTTTTCCCTCGCTCTGGATGAGAGCACCGACACAAAGGACACGGCCCAGCTGTCCGTTTTCATCCGTGGCGTCACCGCTGACTTTCAAGTGTGTGAGGAATTCCTCCAGCTTGTCCCGCTGCGCGACACCACCACTGGGAAAGACATCTGCGACGCCGTGCTTCTGTGTGTTGATCAGCACTCCCTGGACCTCTCCCGTCTTGTGTGTGTGACGACCGACGGTGCCCCGGCGATGGTTGGTGAGAAGAAGGGCGCCGCTTCGCTGCTAGTGCGTCACTGTGCAGCCGCCGGATACACTCAGCCCATTAACAAGATGCACTGCATCATTCACCAAGAGTCCCTGTGCGCTAAGTCTGCCAACCTCGTTGGTGTCATGTCTGTCGTGGTGAAGGTCGTCAACTCCATCCTCTCCCGCAGCCTTAACCATCGTCAGTTCCAGGCACTGATGGACGAGGTGAACGTGCACTACAACGACCTGCTCTACTTCTGTGAGGTACGCTGGCTGAGTCGTGGGGCCATGCTGTCTCGGGTGTGCGACCTACAGCAGGAGATTGCCACCTTTCTACGTCAGAAGAACCTTCCCCACGCTGATCAATTCTCTGATCCGCGGTGGCTAGCTCGCCTGGCCCTGCTCACGGACATCACGGCGCACCTGAACACCCTCAACATAAAGCTGCAAGGCAAAGACATTCTCGTGACAGACATGTACGCGCACATCACTGCCTTCGAGGTTAAACTGCGCTTGTGGGAGGCTCAATTGGCTTCTGGTCAGTTTGTGCATTTTCCTCGCCTTGCTGCATGTGCCCCTGACGATGTGGACCTGGGCACTTGCGTTAGTGTCGTCAACTCTCTACGTGAGGAATTTGCTTCCCGTTTTGCAGGAGTCAGGGTGCTGGCTGCGGACTTCAAGCTTTTCACTGCTCCCTTTGACTTCCCCGTGGAAGACGCCCCTGCCTCCTTACAGATGGAGTTGGTGGAGCTGCAGTGCAACGATGAAATGAAGGCGAAGTTCCGCACCTCTTCTCCATTGTCCTTCTTCCACGACACCGTTCTCCCTTCTAACAATTTTCAAAAATACATTGCCCATGTCCAACGCATTGTGGCCATGTTCGGCAGCACCTACTGCTGTGAACAGCTCTTCTCGAAAATGAAGTACACGAAGTCTCACCTTCGCTCCCAACTCTCGGACCGCCACCTCAATGACATTCTTCTGTTGTCTACCTCAACCATCGAGCCAGACATGGAAATACTTCTTCATGGCAAACAGCACCAGCAGTCTCATTGATTTGTAGAGTGTTCAATGCAATTTTTGTACAATCTATTCATGTAAACAAAATATAGTAATTCTGAGATTTCGTTTTTCACTCCGGCCCGCGATCTCCTTCCAAAAGTCTCATCTGGCCCTCACTCTGAAAAGGTTGCCCGCCCCTGATCTAAGGCCAGATTTAAAAAAAGAGTTGGTGATCGTCATTTTTTCTCAAAAGTTCGGGTAGGGAGGGAGTTTTTTTTTTTTTTCCTACTTTCCATTGAGTTTTGTTGACATGGAAAAATATGAAATAAAGACTCCTTTCTCCTCAAAATGATTTAATTTCTTCATTCATCACAGATTTACAGACATTGCCCATATCTCTATGAAACACAGTGTTTGTGTGATTTTGGATGATGTTGAATGTCCTAGCTGAGCTTGGTAGTGAAAGGGCAAGACACCTGTACATGTATATCCACCATGACATCGGAAAAACAGATAAACACCATGCCCTCGGCACCTTGAAACTATCGAGCATGTTGAACAAGATTTCTGCCACGCTTTGGGACTGGCTTTGCAGTACAAATGTTACATTGAGGGTATTGCCCTGCCTTTTCAACCAAATTCTCCTCAGTACCACAGTGGATGCAGAGCATTTCATAGCCAGCAGAGTCGTACGCTAGTTCTATAGGGGAAGCACAGTTCAGATTGGCTCGAACATAAAGATCAGCGAGTCTGGTATCCTGGTCAGCATCGTCATCACCATTGTTGTTGATCTCCGTGAACACACTTCCACAGCTGTAGAGAATGGTGTCCATAGCAGCACGAATCGATAGATTTCAGCGGGGAAAATCTCACACAATAGCCGCCATGAATGGCTAACGTAAAATGGGTGAAGTTGCGCGAGGCACTTGCGACGCTCTGCGCAGCATGCACGGCGCAGCACGCACTGCGCATGCGGTGCAGAACGGCGCCAAATTTGACTGTGAAAAGATCGTTTTTTTCAAAATAAAAAATAAAAAAAGTTTCGGGTCGGGTGTGTTTCGTAGGGTCGGGCGGGGACGATCACCAACTCTTTTTTTTTATCTGGCCTAATGCGGGTTGTTTTCACGCATGTGTTTGTGAATAGGATATATATCAAAAAGTTATGGACGGATTTGGCCGAAACTTGAATGATTCGGCCGAAAGAGTTATTCCTTCGCTTCGTGCAAAGATAATCTCTGAGAGGGTTAGGGTTTGAGCCCTAGCTGAATCACACATGAGACTTAAACGAGACCGTCACTCTTCGAGGTCCCGACATTGACCGATATCCCCCCACCCTCTGGTAATGTAGTAAACGACACAATATTACATCATTAAACATACCTGAACCAAGTTTGAATTAGATCACTTCAGCTGTTCTCAAGTTATAGACCTATTACATTAGTATTACTGACTGACCATTGACCCCAAAATCAAATGTGTTCATCTTAGCATCATTATACATACCTGTACCAAATGTGGTCAGAATCCCACCACTGGTTTACAAGTTATCACGGCAACAGGATTTTTACCTAACATGCCCTCTGCCCTTTGACCTCGCGACCCCAAAATCTAATTAGTTAATCATTATACATATCTGCACCAAGTTTTGAATTATATCCCTTCAGCCTTTCTCAAGTTATCCGCCGTAACGAAAACCTATCATGCATGACAAACAACATACCATACCAACATGTACAACGTATGGACAAACAACCATACGTTGGCAACCATTGCACGAGTTTGACGGGCCTGATGGCCTCCTCCTGCATTGGGGTTCCTTGCAAGGTATCTAGTAATATCATTATTATTTCGGCAGTAGGATATGTGTGGGTGGACAGAGGGGCATGTTTCACTTAAGTGAAACGATCTCAGAGTAGCTGTTCCGCAGTAGAGCTGTCCCAATGTGAGACTATTCCCACAGAGCCGAGACATTCACGCATGGTTTGAATCAAAAGACAACAAATCCCTCTGTGCTCTTGTATTGCATTAATCTCCTTCCTCCACAAGTCTTCGAACATTTCTTCCAACTTCCCCGCCTTTCTCAATGTGCCTAAAAATGTATAGAACATGTCTCTTATTCCAAATTACACAAGTCAGTGGTACTGGCATCAATTTTATTCGACATATAATAGATTCCCAGGAAGTTTTGTGCAAAATTAATTTTTAAGATTCAGTAAAAAAACCAAAAAAAAAACCAGCTGAGAACTTGTTTAAACTAATTGGTGACGTCATCCGATGGCAACACCATCTTACAAGGAGCGGTTCTCATAACAAACGAGTATGCAAAAGAATGAGCCGACAGGATGGCCTCGGCTCTGGAGGTACACACACTCGCCCCCTAAGCTATCGAGACTGGGTTTGAATCCCGACCCACCTTTAAACTGCCATCCTGGTGTTTCACAAGTAGGGTGATTCATTAATGTGTGTGCTATTCCTCAGGTGGGTGTTAAACCTGGTGTCCCAACTCTGGCATTAGTTGGTGGCCGTTGAAGATCCCACGGTGTGTCCTTCATGAAAAGTCGGCAAGCTCTCGCCGGCACCCTGGCCGGTTTACAAAGGCTACCCTAACTACCGCTGGGATCGGAATGGCAAACCACCCAGCGTAAGCTTAACCTAGAAACTGCCTCAGCAGAACCAGTGCTCTATTACGTGACTGTCATTGCATCCCGACCGGATCGGATGAAAAATAAAACACGATCCAAATGACTGTTACTATAACCAGTATAACCAGCACATATTTTATTACAAGAGACATCTCCCTTGGTTAAAAAATACATTTTCAAAAGCAATTAAAGTCCACCGAATGATCAATACAAACCGTTGCCAATTCCAACTTGTGCATAAAACCAGCAAAAGAAAAGGAAAAGAAAAAAAAACCAGTGAAAGCCAGGAAGGACCTTTCAGATTTGATGACAATTTACACAACTGCTGTCGTGTTGCACAGCAATTTACCCACTTCGCTCGAATCCAGCGAAACACTTTCATTGAGCAGGCCTGAATAATACAGCCTATCATACGTTTTATTTGGATTTTTATGAAACATCAGATATTTGTCCAATTGCTAGTGGAACGGCCATCAAAAATAACTTCTATAGGGGCATGGCATCTTTCACTATCGACTTAGGATCTATCAGCTGATGCTCTCCGGATCCAACATCACGCTGTTTGCTTTCAGACAGGTGTGCCCATCAGGGACTATTTACATATTACATACACATTAAGGTTGGAGAGGGGTGGGGTGGATGAAAGATAAACTTGAGGAAAGGAAGAGAAAGAGAAGTTGGTTGTAAGGAGACAAAGTAAATGGAACAGATGTGAGATGTATGGGAAATACAAGTGAAGGGGAAAGAGGGGAACCAGGAGGGGCAAAAGTGATGGAGCTGAGGAGGAGGAGAATGGGGAGCGATTAAAATTACCTCAATCTGCATGTAGCATATATTTGGCTTTTTACCACCGGCTTGTACATCGGATCGTGTGATGCACCGCAAAACACTTCCACACAAGCCCTTATAGACACAATCAAAGTATTAACAGGGATTTTAAAAGGATTAATGAACTTTTTTCCCCAAAAGGGTCGCTTTTACACTTTTTCCGAACACCAGCAAGAAAATAAAAGACGAAGCTTAAGGGCGAAGCCATAAGTTAACGAGAGAAAAACAAAATCCCCAAAGCAAGTTAACCCGCAAGTTTTTGGTTAACGTCACAGCAACTTTTCAAAAGGGCGAAAGTCTTTCTCGCTTTTGCCACAATTAATCCAATGTATTCACAGGCTGGCAAGTGTAACAAGCGATAAAAAAAAAAAAAATCAACCGAGCTCAGCTCTTCCCAAACTCTGGCTCAGCGTAGCAAGGGCATCACAAACCAAGAGAGCAGGGGACATTGTCCACATTTGTCCATTTGTCACATTGTCCACAGGTGGAAAGAACTTGTCAGAACACTCTACTTCCCATGGAATTAGCTTGTTCCTTTTACAAATCAAAGATATGACAGCCCAGGAGAAGCACGGAGGGGGGGGGGGGGGGGGGGGAATAGCAACTATTTGACAGGCAAAGGGTAAAAGCACGACGATTTGGAAAAAAGTTCAGGGATGTATGTAAACAAAAATGAAACAATAAACAAAAATGGGAAATAGAGAATACTGTATAAACAAACATGTGCACATTATGTTAACCTCAACAACAACAAAATCATGTACAACTCAGGCAAACCGATGGAGAAAAGTCTCGAAAGATGCGTGGATAAACAAAATATGGTCGATATGTCCTGCTTCGCCGAAGCTGTCTGAAAAACAAACCACAAAATCAAACATGGTTCCCTACAATCTTTACAAAAATTATGACATAATAGTTCTGAATCTAAACATTAGATGGAAATAATTATTACCTCCGCCACCGAAGGTGGATGGAGGTTATGTTTTCACTCCTGTCTGTTTGTCTGTTTGTTTGTTTGTCTGTTTGTGAACAAGATATCTCAAAAATTTGTGAATGGATTCGGACGAAACTTGGTGGATAGGTAGTGTGTGTGTGACAAGGACGAATGGATTCGATTTTGCTCAAGATCTGAATATGGATTCGGATACGAGAATTATTTAATTTTAAAGTGATTCTTCACCATTGAGTGATATGGCTAAAACCGATACAAAGCACGATATGTCAAAAAGTTATGGAGGAGTTATGACTAAACTTGGTGGACGAGTTGGTTAGGTGACAAGAACAAGCCGATTCGATTTTGGTTCAGGTCCGAATCCAGATCCGGCCTATCAGAGGGATAAAAAACAAACTGTTAAGCCTGGCAGAGGTATGCACTCTACCGAGTTCCGTTCTAGTTCCTAATGGAATACAAGGATATACCAAGGAGAACAAGGAACTCTGACACAGGAGAAGGCCGTTTGGTCCATCATGCCTTGCCCTCACCCCAAGCATGACAATTACCGTCGTCATGGCTGTCATCGTCATCCTCCTAGTCAGCTTGGCCATCAAGCCTGACCCTGACCCTTGGCCCTGACCCTCACCGCAAGCATCATTACCCGAAGCATTATTGTCATCCTCAATCTCACGACAACCAACTGTAATCACCCTTGGCCTCAACCTAACTGTAACCGTCACCCTCACTGCAAACACATCCAAAATGGACGAGTGAGTCTAAATGAGAAAATATGTTGCAGTCATTGTGGTATCCTACAACTCCATGATTCCTGGATCACAGGCCATGCGGCAAGCCGCTGATCCCAGCAAAAGTATCCTTCGTTGTTGCATGGCATTGAGTCATGACACTTTGCTTATGTTGTCAGCCTATTGACAGTGATTAGCAATCTTGAGGCTCATCCACGTTGGAGGTAGGTGCAGATAAAAATACAAATTACTAACACAGAGTACCATTGTATCTTTTCATTAGATACGCTCATCAGTCTTGACCTGATCCATGAAGATTAATTTCAAATCAAGCTCACCCAAAACCTCCATCTCTTAAGAAGAAAATCGTTAGGGTTAGAACTCTGATGGAGAAAAAAAAAAACGTCAGCATTTGTGGTGTGAGCAACTGGCTCAGACAAAGGGTAAAGTCCGAAACATCAGCATTTCCTTCACGGAGGATAACACTAACCATTTTATTGTTATATTTTTATTGTATTGTGCCGCCAACGCAAACTGCTTGTTACCTTCGCCAACAAAATTGGATGGACGTTAAGTTTTCACTCCTGTTGTTTGTCTGCATGTTTGTGAGCACATTTCAAAAGGTTATGGACATATTCGGACAAAACCTGGCAGACAGCTTGGGTGTGCGACAAAGGCGAATTTATTATATTTGGGTGAATATTCGAATTCGGATTCAATAATTATTTTTTTAAAGTGATTCCTCACCATTGAGAGACAGGGCCAACAACGATATATAGCATGATATTTCAAAAAGTTATGGACATATTCGGACAAAACTTGTTGGATGAGTTGCATAGTTGCATAGGTGACAATGACAAGCTGATCAGATTTTGGTTCAGGTCTGGTTGCAGATCCGGCTTATCAGTGGGCCACAAAACGTAAACTGTTCACCCAGGCGTAAGTATGCGCCATACCGAGTGCCGTTCTAGTTTTGTGCGGAGATTAGTGACGACAGTTTGAATCCGTCTCTTTGGACTGATTGGTAATTGATAAAAATGTATTGGGTTTGGTACGTAGCAATTTACATTCAACAGGGTTTCATTGAAAAAAAAAAAAGTAATTATCGCATGATCAGCAAAATACGGATCATCAGCAGGATGAAAGCGGGTTGGGGTTGGGGGAGAATGGCGAGGGCTATGGGGGATGATCCACTTCTAATGTAGTTACAACAGAGAGCACCCTTGAGATGTCACGTGCAACCAGTATGTATGACAAATATACCTTTGATCATAATTAAAAGGCATTATTACGACAAAGAAAGCACTATGGTTCAAAGTGCCAATTTTACACAAGGGAGGATTTCGAGTCAGTTTGAAATTAGAGGAGAAATGATTCAGGGTGGCGAGGTTTTGTTTGTCGAGTGGCAACGCACCGATACAACATCTCATCTGTGTAGCTGTCTAGCTTCAAACAGCGTGGACTCATCTTCATCGTCATCTCCAGCGTCAAGAGGAGCAAGTTCCATACGTTCCGATGGGCTCAGTATACCATAACGCTTCGTTTTCCTAGCTTTTCTTCGTATGCTGATTGGAGTAAGGGGGAAAAGGAATCGACAAACATTAGCTTCATTTAAGCCAAATAAAAAATAAATAATGGCCCTAACCATTCATGATGATGTCACCTTTCTTTACCTTGGCAAAAACTGCAATACAGACTTAGGATTCCTGGTAAAAACTGAAATATTTAATCTTATCGAGATACATGTCAACAGTTATCATTACACTGTGATAACTTTCAATCACAGGATTATTATTTTCCCAAGAATATGCAAATTGACATGATCGTCTTACGATGATGACGAGATTGAGAAGTGAGGCGGCCAAATCGCACATACTTTCTGGTAGGTTTCGTTGACAGCCATCTTTAAATATCATCTAGCTGATTGTCTGCAATCAGTGAACCTGGTAAAATAGCACCACTGACATCTTCTATACAGTCATGGCCAGAAATAGACACCCTTGCACTTTTTTCAAATAACTCACAATTTTCTCTAAAAATAAGTTGAAATTTAACAAAAGTAATTGGTCTCCACAATTCTAAATTTCACTATTAATATTACAGAACCTTTGTTTTTGCTTCAGAACTTAATATACCCTTTTAAATCAGAAAATGAAAAGAAATGGCATTGACAAAATTATTGACACCCTCGACTTAATATTTGGTAGCACGGGCTTTGGGGAAAAAAAACAAAAAAAAAAACTGCAGTCAAGCACTTCCTATAGCCATGAATGAGCTTCCTACACCTCTCTACTGGCAGTTTGGCCCATTCTTCTTGTACAAACTGCTCCAGTTCTCCCAGATTTGAAGGGTGGCTTTTCCCAACTGCTGTTTTCAAATCTCCCCAAAGTTGTTCAATGGGATTTAGATCTGGACTCATTACTGGCCACTTCAGAACAGTCCAGCGTTTTGTCTTGAACCATTCCTGGGTGCTTTTTGAAGCGTGTTTGGGGTCATTGTCCTGCTGCAAGACCCATGACCTTCGACAGAAACCCAACTTTCTGCCACTGGGATGAACATTGCGCTCCAAAATTCCTTGGTAATCTACTGATGTCATGATGCCATGCACACATTCAAGGCACCCAGTGCCAGAGACAGCACAACAACCCCAAAATATCACTGAACCTCCTCCATGCTTGACTGTAGGGAAGGTGTTCTTTTCTTTGAAGGCTTCATTTTGTCTTCTGTAAACATAGAGATGATGTGCTTTACCAAAAAGCTCAAATTTGGCCTCATTTGTCCACAGAACATTCTCCCAGAAGGAATTTGGCTCACTCAGGTGTGATTTGGCAAAGTCCAGTCGGGCTTTCTTATGTCTCTCTCTCTCGCTCAGCAGTGGGGTCCTCCTGGGTCTCCTACCATAGAACCCCCTTTCATTGAGCTGGCGATGGATGGTGTGAGTTGAAACTGTCGTACCTTGTGTCTGAAGGCCAGCTTGAATCTGTTTGACAGGTGATTGAGGTGCTTTCTCTGCCATTCGAACAATCCTTCGCTGAAATCTTCGATCAAGTTTTCTCTTGTGGCTACATCTAGGTAGGTTGGCTGCAGTGCCATGGGCCTTAAACTTCCTGATAACATTGCATACGGTGGACACAAGAACATAAAGGTCTCTGGAGATGGACTTGTAGCCTTGAGATTGTCCATGCTTGGCTACAATCTTGTGTCTGACCTCCTCAGACAATTCTCTGGTTTTCTTTCTTTTCTCCATGCTCATTGCAGTACACAGTGACACAAAACAGCACAATGACTCATTTTCTTCATTCAAACTGGTTGAATGAGTGATTTTTATATTGCAGGCACCTGCAACTCACAACAGGTGAGTTCAATTCCAAAGCAAAGGAAAATCACCTGCTTGAAATCTAATTATTTCTAACAACTTCTAAAAGGTACCAATAATATTGTCTGGGCCATTTTAGGATTTTTGTGTGGAATAAGCCAAGATTTAGTAATTTTTTCAGCTTTTTTGTTTTGTTCGACTGCAAACCAAATAAATACATATGTGGATACCAAAATATTTTTTAATTTCAACAATTTTCTGGAAGAAATGGTGCATTATTTGAAAAAAGTGCAAGGGTGCCAATATTTTTGGCCATGACTGTACAGGTCGGGGACTTCTTATCCGGCCGGCAAGCATGGGAAATCAGGTTTGCCGGCTCTTAGGGATTGCTGGATTTTGGGTCTTCATACCCATCGTGCGTACCCGGTGTACCCCGGTTTAGAATAGGTACACCGTATCCCTGCGTGTTGCAAGAGGCGACTAAAATGGTTGGCGTCAGAAAGGGTATCCGGCCATAAAAACATTGCCTCAAAAAAAGAAAACCATGACAATTACAACTAGATATGGGCAGGGTACAGCCCGAAGTACCCCGTGGGGGACCCCACTCCCTCTCGTCAAAACTCAAGGTGGGGAACTCAATCGAAGCAAGGGTGGAAATCACTCCATTTATGACGACGAAACGTCTGATGCCCGACGTGGAGATCGGTTTCTGAGGTTTGGGACATGGAATGTAGGGACAATGACAGGGCGATCAGGAGAAGTGTTGGAAGTATTGGTCAGAAGAGTGGACATATGTTGTGTGCAGGAGACGAGATGGAAGGGAAGTGGTGTGAGAATGGTGAAGGGTAGGCAGGGACAGAAATACAAGTTTGTGTGGTAAGGGTGCCCAGAAGGCGTGAATGGTGTTGGTGTCCTGCTTTCTGAGGAGTTTGCAGACAGTGTGGTGAGTGTGACGAGAGTGAGTGAAAGGTTGATGATGGCGAAAATGATGATTGGAAAGCTCTCAGTGAACGTCATCTCGGGATATGCTCCGCAGATTGGTCGGAGCGATGAAGAGATGGACAAGTTCTGGTGTGCATTAGAGAAGCTGATGGAAAACGTGAAAGATGAGGAAGTTGTTGTGGTAGGAGGAGACCTAAATGGACATGTGGGAAGGAGTATGGATGGTTTTGAGGGAGTTCATGGGGGTTACGGATATGGTGTGAGAAATGGAGAAGGTGAAAGGATTTTGGAGTTTGCTGATGGAGCTGATTTGTTGATTTGTAATACTCAGTTCCAGAAAGAGGATAATAAGCTTGTTACATACACGTCAGGTGGTTCGACGACAACCGTTGACTACCTGCTGGTGCGTAGGCGAGATAGGGGCACCTCCGGGACACAAAGGTGATCCCGGGGGAGGAGGCTGTTTCACAGCACCACTTGGTTGTCTGCGACATAAGGGTGAAAGGTGCGAGGAGAGCTTGGCGGGTGAAGTACCAACCGAGAATGAAGGTGTGGAGGTTGAAAGAGGTGTGAAGGTTGAAAGACAGTGAGGGAGGCATTAAAAGAGAGGCTGAGTATGGTAGAGGATGATGTGGTTGAGCTCGAAAGTGGTTGGATGTCAATGAAGATAGTCTGTTGGGAGTTGTTGGTGAGGCATGTGGATGGACAAAAGGACCACCGAGGCACTCGCAAACATGGTGGTGGGATGATGAAGTTCGAAAGAAGATCGACGAGAACAGGAAGAAGTTCAAGGAGTGGCAGAAGGCGAAGGGTATGGGGGCAGAAAAGGCAGAGCATGAAAGTTATAAGGCAGCCAAGAAGGCTGCAAAGAAAGAGGTAGCAAAGGCGCAGGAGGCATGTTGGAAAATGTTCAGAGAACGCTTGGATTCGGAAGAGGGTCAGACAGCGGTATTCAGGATGGCAAAGCAGATAGCGAAAGAGAGGTGTGATGTGATGGGGGTGAGTTGCTTGAAGGATGAAGTGGGACAAATCGTTGTGGACCCAGATGGAATTAAAGGAAGATGGAAGAGATATGGAAATACTGTTGAATGCAGAGAATGAATGGGATGGCAACATGGAGAGTAACCCAGTTTTAGGACCGGCAGAGAAGATAACCGAGAAGGAAGTTGAGGAAGCGATAAAAGCAATGAAGAGTAGAAAAGCGGGAGGGCCGACGGGAGTTGTGGGAGATATGTTGAAGGCAGCGGGAAATTGGGGTGTGAAAAGAATGACAACAACATGCATTTTAAGGCCATTTTCCCTGCTAGAGCGGGGGTTAGCCTGCAATCACAACAGACATCTGCAATCTGGTGGTGAAAGAAGGCCGCATTCCATTGGATTGGGAACTGAGTACCCTCGTCCCTCTATACAAGGGGAAAGGTGACCCTCTGGACTGTGGCTCGTATCGAGCGATAAAGTTATTGGAGCATGGAATGAAGGTATTGGAAAGGGTGTTGGAGAGGAGGATAAGGAAGAAAGTTAAGATTGACGAAATGCAGTTTGGATTTATGCCAGGAAGAGGAACAACAGACGCACTTTTTATTGTGAGGCAGTTGCAGGAGAAGTACATGGAGAAGAGGAAGAAGTTGTTTCTTGGGGGTTTTTATTATTTTTATTTTTTTGTATACTGAATCGAGGCTCATGAAAGAGCTAACATTTACTTCACAAACAAATCAACCAGACAAACAAAATATATAAAAAGAGGGAGCGGAAAACAAGATGGGGAGAGAAGGGGAAGCACACAAACACAACATTTGAGAGCAGGTAGATGTGTGGAAGGGAGAGGGCTTGAGGGGAGGAGGTGTGGTAAGGGGGGGGGGGGGTGGAGGGAGAAGTATAAAACACAAGGACACCAAGGACTTCCAGGACAGAAGTTGGTATTTCAAAAAAGTGGAATTGGGGTGAAATTAGCGGGGGTAGAAAAGATCAAGGTTTTGGATGGGGGAAGATAAGAGATGGTGGTGAACAGCTGTTTTAAAGACCTGGAGGGTGGAGTGGGATTGAAGAGAGTGAGGGAGTTTGTTCCAGAGGCGGGAGAAAAGAGGAATGAAGGAGTGAAGGTGAGCAGAGAGTCTTGATTTTGGCAGTTTGACCATAAGAGGGTTGCAGGCAGATCTTGTGCGACCTGTAGGAATATTTGCGGGACAGAGCCCAGAGAGAGCTGGGGGGGGCAAGGCCAGAGAGGAGTCGGTAGAAGATGGAAAGACCACTAACCTGCCTGCGGTGAGTGAGTGAGAGGCCCTTGGAGTTAGCTTCATCGCGGGAGATTCCAATGATTCTGGAGAAAGCATTCAATAGGGTTCCACGTGAAGTGACATGGGCATTGAGGAAGTTAGGAGTGGAGGAATGGTTGATCAGAGTAGTGATGGCAATGTACAAAAGAGCGCGCACAGATGTATGGACGAAGGACGGGAACAGTGGCGAGTTTGAGGTGAAGGTGGGAGTGCATCAGGGGTCGGTACTAAGTCCACTACTATTTGTAGCTGTGATGGAGGTGCTGGCTCGAACGTAAAGGAGGGTTTACCGTGGGAGTTGTTGTATGCAGATGATCTGGTGTTGATTGCAGAAAGTATGGATGGACTGAAGGAGAAGATGAACAAGTGGAAGGAATGTATGGAGACAAAGGTCTGAAGGTGAATATCGGAAAAATGAAGGTGATGGCAAGTGGTAAAGCATGTGGTGAGGTGGAAAGAACTGGGAAGTGGCCGTGTGCTGTGTGCAGGAAGAGTGTCGGAGTGAATTCCATTTAATGTACATGGTGCGCTGAGTGGGTTCATCAAATATGTAGTGGTTTGAGAGGGTCATTAACCAGTGTGGCAGCTACATTCAAATGTAAGGTGTGCACAGAGGGAGCTGCAGATGGAGGAAATGTTGAGTTGGATCTTGGAGACGGCGTGAAGCTGGAAGGTGTGAAAACATTTTGCTACCTCGGAGACATGCTGAATGGAGAAGGTGGATCAGACTCGGCAACGGTTGCTAGAGTGAGATGTGCATGGAAGAAGTTTCGGGAACTGAGTGGCGTGCTGACGAGGAGGGGTGTCGTTGAAGCTGAAGGGAAAGGTGTATGCTGCATGTGTGAGAAGTGTTATGATTTATGGGAGCGAGACATGGGTAATGAACGTAGAGCAGCAACGAAGGCTGGAAAGGGTGGAAATGCGAATGGTTCGGTGGATGTGTGGAGTATCATTGAGAGAGAGGAAGACAAATGATGAATTGCGAAAGATGATGGGAATAGAGCCTGTGATGGATGCTGTGAAGAGAAACAGTTTGAGATGGTTTGGTCATGTGTTGAGGAAGGATGAAAGTGACTGGTTGAGAAGAGTGATGGAAATGAATATAGAAGGAAGTAGAGCACGGGGAAGACCGAGAAAGACTTGGCTAAAGATGGTCGAAGAAGAAATGCGGGCAAGGGGGTTAACAAGGGGAGATGCAGAAAATAGGGTAAAATGGAGAAGATTGTCATGGGGACCGCAAGGCTAACCCCCGCTCTTGCAGGGAAAACCGCTCTTGCTCTGCCGCTCCATTCCTCTTCCCTCAGATCGGCAGTCTGCTGCCTCCTCACTCTCTGAAGACCTGGACAAAATCACAGACTGGTCAAACAAGTGGAACATGTCTTTCAATCCTGACAAATCTCACACTCTTACTATGTCTCTCCGAAAAGATCGACTGGACAACCCTCCCATCTACTTTCTCAATAATCCTCTCCAAGAAGTTCTGTCGCTCAAGATTTTGGGTCTCACTATCTGCCATGATCTTTCTTGGGAAAACCACATTTCCAAGCTGGCCTCCAAAGCCAGTCGCCGACTGGGCATCCTCCGTCGTGCGAAGTCCTTCCTCGGCACACCTGAGCTCCTCACCACATACAAGGCTTTCATCCGCAGCTCAATGGAATACTGTTCTCCCCTATGGGCCGGTGCTCCTGCCTCACACCTAGCTCGGCTTCACGCTGTTGAAACCAAAGCTTTCAGAATTATTGGAATCTCCCGCGATGAAGCTATCTCTGAGGGCCTTTCACTCACTCACCGCAGGCAGGTAGGTGGTCTTTCTGTCTTCTACCGACTCCTCTCCGGCCTTGCACCCCCAGCTCTCTCTGTGCTCTGTCCCCCAAATATTCCTACAGGTCGCACAAGATCTGCCAGCAACCCTCTGATGGTTAAACTGCCGAAATCTCGGCTCTCCGCTCACCTTCACTCTTTCATTCCTCTTTTCTCCCGCCTCTGGAACAAACTCCCTCACTCCCTTCAATCCCACTCCTCCCTCCAGGTCTTTAAAACAGCTGTTCACCACCATCTCTTATCTTCCCCCATCCAAAACCTTGATCTTTTCTACCCCCGCTAATTCACCCCAGATCCACCTTGTTTGAAATTCCAACTTCTTTCCTGGAAGTCCTGGCAGTGTCCATATGTTTTATACCTCTCCCACTGCCCCCTTCCCACGCCCCCCCCCCCCCCAAAACCCTCGCCCTCTCTCAGATCTCTCGATGTCTCCATGTCTCTCGGTCCCTGCTCTCAAATGTTGTGTTTGTGTCCTTCCCCCTCTCTCCCCATCTTGTCTACCGCTCCCTATGTTATATGTTTTATGTGTCGGTTTGTCTTTCTGTGTGATTAATGTTCGCTCTTTCACGAGCCTCGATCTTGTATACAAAAAAAAAAAAAAAAAAAAAAAAAAAAAAAAACCGCCTGAAAATGCCTGTTGTTGTTGTATCCCCATCGTGCACATCGGCGCGCGCGCGCACGCACGCACGCACGCACACACACACACACACACACACACACACACACACACACACACACACACACACACACACACACACACACACACACGGAAGAGTTAGGACACAGAACAGATCAAGACACAACATAACATAAAAAAGCGAATAGCAGGAGAATGGTGAAACACCAATTGCAGGGCGGAGGAAGAAGGTAGATGGAGATGGACAAACAAGGGATGCAGGTAACGATGAGGGATCCAGGAGGGGGGGGGGGGTGCAGGGGGTGCGCACCCCCCCCCCCCCCTTCGATCCAGGATGAGGGTGCAGGGGTGCGAATCTTCTGAACTGTTGGACCAGGGAAGAACACAAGGATCTGCAGAAACTTCCAAGAACGCACGAAATGCCGTTTCTGACGATCTTTTTTTTTTTATTCCCTGGGGGACGGCCCCCGCCCCCCCCCCCTTTAAACCCCCCTCCCCAAGCGCTATCGTTTCATGCACCCCCCTCCCCCGTCTTGAAATTCCTGGATCCGCCCCTGGGACAAAGCACTGAGATGGCAGAAGATGCAACACCAGAAATGAGGGGGGAAGAAGACAAAGAGACCACCGAGCTGTCTGCGATGGCGAGGTGATCAGCCCATAGACTCAGCTTCGATCAGTTTAAGATATTTAAACCAACAAAAATCTGAATAAAGACTTATTCCCAGTGATGATCTTTCATGAACTTCTTCCTGTCTTCATCACTTCCAAAAGCTGGTGGATGAATCACAAGTAGGACAAGCACATAAGGAGAAAGAGTACTTCAACTTCAAGCGCCTTTGGGCTTCATGAAAAGCGCTATACAAAATAAATGAATTATTATTATTATTATAACAATAAATCTCAATGACATCAATAGACAATGGATAAATGACCACAGTACGTGGTAATTAAACCTGCTTTACAGCATCACAAGCCATGATTTCAGATGATGATGCCAAACAGGCCACAAGATAAGTACATATTTCAGGACCCAGAATGCTAAAACAAAAGCAGGTTTCGGAAGAGCAAATTAATTTTCATTTTTTTTTTTCCGGGCTTTTCATTCTTGGGGGGGGGGGGGGGGGGGGACTATCTGTCTGCAAGTGCAAAACACAAAGAAGTGCTTTTGAAGTTTAAAATTTAAAGCACAGTGACGAGACAACAATCAGAAATGCAAATACATTGCGAGTAAGATGAGTCAAGGAGCGGGTCTCGGACTCAGAAGGGCAACATTGTAAAACTGGACCAGCCTTGAGCTGGTGTGCGCTCAACTGAGAATAAATCCTTTCGGTGACAAAAAAAAACTAACATTTATCACACAAAAAAAATCAAACATACACATAAAACATATAATAAGGGGAACGGTAGACAAGATGGGGAGAGAAGGGGAAACACACAAACACAACATTTGGGAGCAGGGACATCGGGAGATCTGTGGGAGGGAGGGGGCTTGGGGGGAGGAGGCGTGGGAAAGGGGTGGGGTGGGGGGTGGGAGAAGTATAAAACACAAGGACACTGCAAGGACTTCCAGGAAAGAAGTTGGTATTTCAAAGTGGATCTGGGGGGAAATTAGCAGGGGTAGAAAAGATCAAGGTTTTGGATGGGGATAAGAGATGGTGGTGAACAGCTGTTTTAAAGACCTGGAGGGAGGAGTGGGATTGAAGAGAGTGAGGGAGTTTGTTCCAGAGGCGGGAGAAAAGAAGAATGAAGGAGTGAAGGTGAGCAGAGAGTCTTGATTTTGGCAGTTTAACCATAAGAGGGTTGCTGGAAGATCTTGTGCGACCTGTCGGAATATTTGGGGGACAGAGCACAAACAGAGCTGGGGGAGCAAGGCGGGAGAGGAGTCGGTCGAAGACAGAAAGACCACCAACCTGCATGCGGTGAGCAATTGAAAGGCCCTCAGAGTTAGCTTCATCGTGGGAGATTCCAATGATTCTGTAAGCTTTGGTTTCAACAGTGTGACAGTAGCCTGGTTTGGCTTAGCGGTTGGGGTGCAGGCTTGGGACCCTAGGATCCTGGGTTTGAATCCCGGTCGATCGCTAAATTAACACCAGGGGGGTTGACTCAGCCTGTCATCCTTCCGAGGTCGGCAAATTGAGTACCAGCTTGCTGGGATGAATGATCCCGGTGTGTACCCCGATTTAGAATAGGTACACCGTATCCCTGCGCATCGTAAGAGGCGACTAAGGGTTGGCGTCAGGAAGGGTATGCCGGCCATAAAAACATTGCCTCAAACAGGGAACCATGATTGTCATGGGGCCCGCAAGGCTAACCCCCGCTTTAGCGGGGAAAATGGCCTTAAAACGATCATTCATTCATTCATTCAGTGTGAAGCCAAGCTCGGTGTGAGGCAGGAGCACCAGCCCAGAGGGGAGAACAGTATTCCATTGAGCTGCGGATGAAAGCCTTGTATGTGGTGAGGAGCTCAGGTGTGCCAAGGAAGGACTTCGCACGACGGAGGATGCCCAGTCGGCGACTGGCTTTAGAGGCCAGATTGGAAATGTGGTTTTCCCAGGAAAGATCATGGCAGATAGCGAGACCCAAAAGCTTGAGTGACAGAACTTCTTGGAGAGGATTGTTCAGAAAGTAGATGGGAGGGTTGTCCAGTCGGTCTTTTCGGAGAGACATGGTAAGAGTGTGAGATTTGTCAGGATTGAAAGACATGTTCCACTTGTTTGACCAGTCTGTGATTTTGTCCAGGTCTGCAGAGAGTGAGGAGGCTACAGACTGCCGATCTGAGGCAGATAGTGGAGTCATCAGCAAAGAGACAGAGAGGATTTTCAAGAGAGTCAGATAGATCATTGATGAAGACCAGAAAAAGCACAGGGCCCAGTACACTGCCTTGGGGAACTCCAGCCTGAACAGGAAGGGGAGATGAGAGAAACCCATTCAGGGCCACACGTTGAATACGACTAGAGAGGAAGTCCGCAAGCCATGCGTGGAGATTTCCATGGATACCATAGGAGGAGAGTTTGGTGAGCAGAGCGGGGTGCCAGACCGTATCGAAGGCACGTGATATGTCAAGGGAGACAGCTCTGATTTCTTGTTTGGCATTGAGGACCTCCATCCATGGTTGAGACAGCAGAAGCAACATGTCCAGAGTAGAATGACCTGGTCTGAATCCAAATTGATGATCAGAGATCAAGCCATTGGAGAAGAGGAAAGATTTGATATCCGAAGCAATGATGGATTCCATGACTTTGCTGATAATTGGGAGAAGGCTGATTGGTCTGTAGTTGCAAGGATCTGTTTTTGCACCTTTTTGTGTAAAGTGGCGATGTTGGCTGATTTCCAAGCAGATGGCAGATGACCTTGAGCAAAAGAGAGGGTGAAGAGAACAGAGAGAGGGAATGTAAGAGCGGCAGTGCAGGATTTTAGGACCCGTGGGCTGATGCCATCTGGTCCAGTTGCAGAATCAGTCGAGGATTGAAAGAAACTTCACCTTGTCAGGAGAAAAGGACACAGAGTCCAGGAGCAGCTGTGTACGACTGGGTACGGTGGGTACAGAGAGGGATGGGTTTGGGACACAAGATTTTGAGGCAAATAGCAGATAACATTGCTGCTCAAATAGTCAAATTCTGGGTCAAATAGCAGAAATAAAAACAACATTGATGCCATTAATCCTCCAAAAGTGAAACTAATTCGTGAAAAATATTAAACTTTCATCGAGGAACTTTTATAAACCATCTCCATGGCACCACACCACCAACATCAACAATACAGGTACCGCACCACCGACATGAAGAATACAGGCACCGCACCACCACCGACATTAACAATACAGGCACTGCACCACCGACATCAACAATACAGGCACCGCACCACCACTTTTATAAACCTTTTTCAATGTCCTTTCAATTCATCACAAATCTATGTCTGCAATTCTTGAGGACGTACAAACTATTCAAACATACCAGTCACAACAAAAATACAGACACCGCACAACCACCACCACCACCACCACCACAAATGCAAGCATCACACTACCAACCAGCACCAATACAGGCACTGCACCACCACCGACACCAACAATACAGGCACTGCACCACCACCAACATCAACAATACAGGCACCACACCGCACCACCACCAATATCAACAATACAGGCACCACACCACCACCAACAATACAGGCACCACACCACCACCTACATCAACAATATAGGCACTGCACCACCACTCACACAAACAATACACGCACCGCACCACCACTCACACCAACAATACAGGCACCGCACCACCACTCACACCAACAATACAGGCACCGCACCACCACCTACATCAACAATACAGACACTGCACCACCACTCACACCAACAATATAGGCACCGCACCACCACTGACAACAATACAGGCACCGCATCACTCACCAACAATACAGGCACCGCACCACTCACCAACAATACAGGCACCGCACCACCACCTACACCACAAATGCAAGCATCACACCACCAACCAGCAACAATACAGGCACCACACCACCACCAACATCAACAATACCGGCACCGCACCACCACCGACATCAACAATACAGGCACCACACCACCACCAACATCAACAATACAGGTACCGCACCACCGACATCAACAATACAGGCATCGCACCACCACAGACATCAACAATACAGGCACTGCACCACCGACATCAACAATACAGGCACCACACCACCACCAACATCAACAATACAGGCACCACACCCCCACCTACATCAACATCAACAATATAGGCACCGCACCACCACTCACACAAACAATACAGGCACCGTACCACCACTCACACCAACAATACAGGCACCGCACCACCACTCACACCAACAATACAGGCACCGCACCACCACCTACATCAACAATACAGACACTGCACCACCACTCACACCAACAATATAGGCACCGCACCACCACTGACAACAATACAGGCACCGCATCACTCACCAACAATACAGGCACCGCACCACTCACCAACAATACAGGCACTGTACCACCACCTACACCACAAATGCAAGCATCACACCACCAACCAGCACCAATACAGACACTGCACCCCCACCTTCATCAACAATACAGGCACCACACCACCACCAACATCAACAATACCAGCACCGCACCACCACCGACATCAACAATACAGGCACCACACCACCAACATCAACAATACAGGTACCGCACCACCGACATGAAGAATACAGGCACCGCACCACCACCGACATCAACAATACAGGCACTGCACCACCGACATCAACAATACAGGCACCGCACCACCACCGACATCAACAATACAGGCACCACACCACTCACACCAATAATACAGGCACAGCCACACCACCTACACCACAAATGCAAGCATCACACCACCAACCAGCACCAATACAGGCATTGCCCCACCACCTTCATCAACAATACAGGCACCACACCACCACCTACATCATCAATACAGGCACCACACCACCACTCACACCACGGCACTACACCACCACCTACATCAACAATACAGGCACCGCACCACCACCTACATCAACAATACAGGCACCGCACCACCACCTACATCAACAATACAAGCACCGCACCACCACTCACAGCAACAATGTAGGCACCGCACCACCACCTACTTCAAGAATACAGGCACCGCACCACCACCTACATCAACAATACAGGCACAGCACCACCACTCACACCAATACAGGCACCGCACCACCACCACTCACACCAATACAGGCACCACACCACCACTCACACCACGGCACTACACCACCACCTACATCAACAATACAGGCACCGCACCACCACCTACATCAACAATAGTCACCGCACCACCACTCACACCAACAATAAAGGCACCGCACCGCCACCAACAATACAGGCACCGCACTACCCCCTACATCAACAATACAGGCACCGCACCACCACCTACATCAATACATGCACCGCACCACCCCTCACACCAACAATACAGGCAACGCACCACCACCTACATCAACAATGCAGGCACCGCACCACCACCTACATCAACAATACAGGCACCGCACCACCACCTACATCAACAATACAGGCACCGCACCACCACCTACATCAACAATACAGGCACCGCACCACCACTCATACCAACAATGCAGGCACCGCACCACCACCTACATCAACAATACAGGCACCACACCACCACTCACATCAACAATACAGGCACCGCACCACCACTCACACCAACAATACAGGCACCGCACCACCACTCACACCAACAATACAGGCACCGCACCACCACCTGCATCAACAATACAGGCACCGCACCATCACTCACACCAACAATATAGGCACTGCACCACCACTGACAACAATACAGGTACCGCACCACCACTCACACCAACAATACAGGCACCGCACCACCACTCACACCAACAATACAGGCACCGCACCACCACCTACATCAACAATACAGACACTGCACCACCACTCACACCAACAATATAGGCACCGCACCACCACTGACAACAATACAGGCACCGCATCACTCACCAACAATACAGGCACCGCACCACTCACCAACAATACAGGCACCGCACCACCACCTACACCACAAATGCAAGCATCACACCACCAACCAGCAACAATACAGGCACCACACCACCACCAACATCAACAATACCGGCACCGCACCACCACCGACATCAACAATACAGGCACCACACCACCACCAACATCAACAATACAGGTACCGCACCACCGACATCAACAATACAGGCATCGCACCACCACAGACATCAACAATACAGGCACTGCACCACCGACATCAACAATACAGGCACCACACCACCACCAACATCAACAATACAGGCACCACACCCCCACCTACATCAACATCAACAATATAGGCACCGCACCACCACTCACACAAACAATACAGGCACCGTACCACCACTCACACCAACAATACAGGCACCGCACCACCACTCACACCAACAATACAGGCACCGCACCACCACCTACATCAACAATACAGACACTGCACCACCACTCACACCAACAATATAGGCACCGCACCACCACTGACAACAATACAGGCACCGCATCACTCACCAACAATACAGGCACCGCACCACTCACCAACAATACAGGCACTGTACCACCACCTACACCACAAATGCAAGCATCACACCACCAACCAGCACCAATACAGACACTGCACCCCCACCTTCATCAACAATACAGGCACCACACCACCACCAACATCAACAATACCAGCACCGCACCACCACCGACATCAACAATACAGGCACCACACCACCAACATCAACAATGCAGGTACCGCACCACCGACATGAAGAATACAGGCACCGCACCACCACCGACATCAACAATACAGGCACTGCACCACCGACATCAACAATACAGGCACCGCACCACCACCGACATCAACAATACAGGCACCACACCACTCACACCAATAATACAGGCACAGCCACACCACCTACACCACAAATGCAAGCATCACACCACCAACCAGCACCAATACAGGCATTGCCCCACCACCTTCATCAACAATACAGGCACCACACCACCACCTACATCATCAATACAGGCACCACACCACCACTCACACCACGGCACTACACCACCACCTACATCAACAATACAGGCACCGCACCACCACCTACATCAACAATACAGGCACCGCACCACCACCTACATCAACAATACAGGCACCGCACCACCACTCACAGCAACAATGTAGGCACCGCACCACCACCTACTTCAAGAATACAGGCACCGCACCACCACCTACATCAACAATACAGGCACAGCACCACCACCACTCACACCAATACAGGCACCGCACCACCACCACTCACACCAATACAGGCACCACACCACCACTCACACCACGGCACTACACCACCACCTACATCAACAATACAGGCACCGCACCACCACCTACATCAACAATAGTCACCGCACCACCACTCACACCAACAATAAAGGCACCGCACCGCCACCAACAATACAGGCACCGCACTACCCCCTACATCAACAATACAGGCACCGCACCACCACCTACATCAATACATGCTCCGCACCACCCCTCACACCAACAATACAGGCAACGCACCACCACCTACATCAACAATGCAGGCACCGCACCACCACCTACATCAACAATACAGGCACCGCACCACCACCTACATCAACAATACAGGCACCGCACCACCACCTACATCAACAATACAGGCACCGCACCACCACTCATACCAACAATGCAGGCACCGCACCACCACCTACATCAACAATACAGGCACCACACCACCACTCACATCAACAATACAGGCACCGCACCACCACTCACACCAACAATACAGGCACCGCACCACCACTCACACCAACAATACAGGCACCGCACCACCACCTGCATCAACAATACAGGCACCGCACCATCACTCACACCAACAATATAGGCACTGCACCACCACTGACAACAATACAGGTACTGCACCACCACTCACACCAACAATAAAGGCACCGCACCGCCACCAACAATACAGGCACTGCACCACCACTCACACCAACAATATAGGAACCGCACCGCCACCAACAATACAGGCACCGCACCACCACCTACATCAACAATACAGGCACCGCACCACCACCTACATCAACCATACAGGCACCGCACCACCACTCACACCAACAATACAGGCACCACACCACCACTCACACCAACAATACAGGCAACGCACCACCACTTACATCAACAATACAGGCACCACACCACCACCACCTACATCAACAATACAGGCACCGCACCACCACCGACATCAACAATACAGGCACCTCACCACCACTCACACCAACAATACAGGCACCGCACCACCACCTACATCAACAATACAGGCACCACACCACCACCTACATCAACAATACAGGCACCGCACCACCACACATCAACAATATAGGCACCGCACCACCACCATCAACAATACAGGCACCGCACCACCACCTACATCAACAATACAGGCACCGCACCACCACCGACATCAACAATACAGGCACCGCACCACCACTCACACCAACAATACAGGCAACGCACCACCACCTACATCAACAATAGGCACCACACCACCACCTACATCAACAATACAGGCACCGCACCACCACCTACATCAACAATACAGGCACCGCACCACCACTCACACCAACAATATAGGCACCGCACCACCACTTACAACAATACAGGCACCGCACCACCACTCACATCAACAATACAGGCACCACAAAACCACCTACATCAACAAAACAGGCACCGCACCACAACCTACATCAACAATACAGGCACCGCACCACCACTCACACCAACAATATAAGCACCGCACCACCACTGACAACAATACAGGCACCGCACCACCACTCACACAAACAATAAAGGCACCGCCACCAACAATACAGGCACCGCACCACCACTCACACCAACAATATAGGCACCGCACCACCACTGACAATACAGGCACCGCACCACCACTCACAACAACAATAAAGGCACCGCACCGCCACCAACAATACAGGCACCACACAACCACCTACATCAACAATACAGGCACCGCACCACCACCTACATCAACAATACAGGCACCGCACCACCACTCACACCAACAATACAGGCAACGCACCACCAGTTACATCAACAATGCAGGCACCGTACCACCACCTACATCAACAATACAGGCACCGCACCACCACCTACATCAACAATACAGGCAACGCACCACCAGTAACATCAACAATAGGCACCACACCACCACCTACATCAACAATACAGGCACCGCACCAACACCTCCATCAACAATACAGGCACCGCACCACCACCTACATCAACAATACAGGCACCGCTCCACCACTTACATCAACAATACAGGCACCGCACCACCACCTACATCAACAATACAGGCACCGCTCCACCACTTACATCAACAATACAGGCACCGCACCACCACCTACATCAACAATACAGGCACCGCACCACCACCTACTTCAACAATACAGGCACCGCACCACCACCTACATCAACAATACAGGCACCGCACCACCACCTACACCACAAATGCAAGCATCACACTACCAACCAGCACCAATGCAGGCACTGCACCACCAGTCCACCACCTACATCAATAATACAGGTGTCTCACTACAAAATACATTACAGGCTCAGCACCACCTGCACCACCAACTCACGCTTCAACTTCAAGAAATCCTCTGAGTTTGCGTGGTTAAGGTCATCAAACCATGGAAGCTTCGGAGTTACAAGATCTCTAATTCTAAATAGATATGAATTTCATGTTTCACGTTGACTGCAGTTCCCGATGTTAAATAAAGACCAAAAGCCTCACCTAATGGTGCGAATGACAAAGTAGGTCACAACTAAACCGGTGATGCCAACCAGCACATACAGAGCTCGCTGGACCACGGGACGATCCACCGGAGAATCGTGTGCAGCTGTTTCGTTCTTGTTGGTAACTTCCGCGTCTTGATTTACTTTCTTTTCTGTCGGAATGCTTTTCACTTTTTTATCTGATGACTTCTCGTGAACGGAAGCAACAGATTTAGCAGGTGGAACTGGGTCGTCTTTTTCCCCAGACTCTTCGGCCTCAACGTCCTCACACGGGCAAAGAAATAACAACACAGCTACGGTAGTGAGTGATAACCACGACATTTTGACAAAGAGAGCGGAGTAACGAAACAAAACGGAACAAAAAGAACAAACGACAGAAAAAAGCGACCGTCAGCTGCCAATGAATATGAAAATCGACACTTTTGCCAAATCAAGCCTCGGCACCTCCTCACACTGAGGCACCTACACGGAAGTGTTTTTTTCCTCAATCCCATTTCCGTTCGTTTGATTCCATTGTCATGGTGAAATTTTATATACAGCGACATCAACATTAGAAATGTTGGAAACATTAATCCAAAACAAAACTATATTCTTCCCCGTCAAATGGAAAACCACAACTAAGATTAAGGTAATTGTGCGATACACCTTACGCAAAGCAAACGTTTTTTTCCTTCCAATATTTGTTTCACATAAAAAAAATTTTACTTTCTGTGGAGATAAAACAAAACGATCAAGAAATTATTGATGTTGTGCATGAAAGTTAAGAAATAATTTGGAGAGCACTGTATTTATGATTTGAACTCGGAATTCCGTTTCGTTATGAATCACCTCGTTCTATTTCATTACTGCACATGTGACAGTTATTATTCTTTGAATAAAAATCGAATTAATACTTGATAAAGTCAACTAAGTGCACCGACAATTTCCAAGCACGTACACCGATAATCAAACTGCCATCCTTTACACTGCCACAATTGTCATTTCAAATATAGATCAAGAAAAAAGTGTTAAAGCAGCCATATCTTCACAAAAGAATAACCATTCAATTATATAGACTTAAATGGACGAACCTCTCAATTCGATGCTCTGCCCGACGGTGGTTTGGCAATGGTGATTTACAATAAAAGTCCGAGTTAGATTGCAACTCCAAACAGCATGGGATTATATTGTGGCGAACACAAGCAAGAGGACACGAATTCAGCGCAGCAGCAGGTGGCGCGAACGTCCAGGCGGGGAACTGGTGGGCATGCCCCGCCTTTCGACCGATCGGCCACGCCCGGGGACGAGGCGTGCCCCCGGCACATATATGCGGGCTCCAAGCTCGAGCCCGCCCAGTGCCACAGTTTGAGCTTTCTTAATAAAGACTCTTTTGGTTATCAAACGCGTTGTGGCCTACCTCTTTGGCAAGCAAGTTGTCTGCGTAGCACCACACTTCAATATATATATATATTGTTGCGGTTTTGAGAATATAAATATAACATCATTAAAGGTTAAAGGTTTGCCCCCATAGGTAGTCCACAAGCAACACTAGCTATGAACATTAGCTATGTCATAGTATGTGAGAGTATCGGCCATTTCCACTAGTGATACCTGCGTTGTGTAAAGGAATAATAAGCTTAGGTCCCGTTCATTTTGCGGCCACCCTCCAATCTACCTCGTTGGGCAGCATCCATCCCGCGCCCCGATTCGGCTAATCCACCTCGTTTGCCAGCAGCGTTCGCTGCCCTTGGGTTTTGCTCGAAACCAGTCAAATGCCACGAGGTAGGCCTGGAAAGGGGGAGGAGCGCGAGGATGAGGTGTCGCCGCATCAAGCAGCACGTCAGAAGGCGGTGACGGTAAGGGCCACAACCAACCAGGGCTCGGTGGGCATGGCTTAAGAGGGTGTGGTAAGGGCGCATCCAGCAAGTGCTGGAAGGTTCGCTGAAAAGGCTATATAAGCGCATGCACAAAGCCCTTGAAAAGGACTCGCATGTTTGGGCTTGCGCATGATAAAAGACTCATTGGAAGAGGGCTTGTATGAGGACTTGTTGGGAGAGTGCATTGTATGAGGACTGGCCAGGAGGACTCATTGAAAGAGAACTTGCAGAAGATACTCGCATTGTAAGAGGACTTGCCCGATTTGCGCTCTGTGAGAGGACTTCTGCGGGAGAGGCGCTTTGCCATTGAACTGTATTGGGAGCGCATATAGCGCCGATTCTTCTATTACGTACGCGGCCGTGACCGCAAGTATAACCGCCAAGCCCGGTTCATCTATTACGTACACGACCGTGGTCGCAAGTAACCGCCCAGCCAGCCTTACCTTTCGCCCCGCATTTAACCCCGTAATTGTCCGATGCGCGCCAACGACCCGCGGGGAGCTTCTGCCGCCCTGACCATCTTCTTCGCCGTGCGAGTTGAGGACCGGAGTGAACTGCCTGGACGCCATCATCCATGGACCATCACCCTGACCATCTGCAATCCCCGTGTGAGTGTCTGAGTTTGAAACGGGCCCGTGTCCTGGAATAAGTTAAGACTGTAATAAGCTGCACTGTGTGTTCTTCTTCTCCTTCCTGTACAAATTGTAAATAAATCGTGTCTTCCTGTCTTTCCTAATTCGACCGTATCAGTGTTTTCCTCCATTGGGTAAGCGTGGCACGATAAGAACCGCTTGAATCGGGTTTAGTCCTTGTTAACGGCCCGGGTCACGGTTCGCTATCGCTCGGCGTTTCCACCTATAACCGTGATTCGGGCGGGGTTTATTTCCTTGCTTCCTGGGCGGTGTTGGTACTTAGGTAATAGGAATTCAGCCTACCACCCTATTCAACGCCGCCCGGAAGGAACGTCATAGCCCCGGATCCCGTCGGCTAGTAAAAGACAAGGGGACTAACCCTCCCCCCCCCCCCCCCCCGTGGTAAGGGCAGAAGGCCGACCAGGAGATCCGCAACAATTGGTGTCAGGAGTGGGATTTGGAACCTGGGACTAAATTTTTTAGACAAAAAATTTGGACACCAATTTTGCATATTGGCCACAACAATTGGTGTCGGGGAGTGGGATTGGACCCGAAGTGCACCTAATGCACTCCAAATTACGAGCGGCCAAAATTTAATTAATGAAACCAAATTTAAGGTCGTGCCATGGATAGCCAAGACGGTCGGATGCCGGTGGGGGTAAATGAGGAGGTTGAGGAGGAATTAGAATCGATGACCCAGGACCCCCGGGAAGAATGGGAAGAAGAGGAGAGCATTGATGAGGGTGCAGCAGTAGGGGTGGCAGGCGAAGAAAATGGCGGCGTCTAGCACGTGGCAGCGGAAGCCGAACCCACGGCGCCAATGAATATGGACCTATTTATGGCACAAATATAGGCCTATATGATAAAGACGGATCATAAAATGGATGCAATGAGTGGGCAAATGGCTAATCCAATGAAGGTAGAGGGGGACAAATCAAGGGCAGAAATTAGAGAATTGGGGGACAAATTCACCCGGGAAATAAAAGGGTTTGAAAACGAAATAGATGGCCAAATAAAAAAGATGGGGAAAGACATAGATCGCAGGTCAGGCGGGAAAGTCGCATTGGTACGTGACAGGGTAGCGCAACGTGAGGAACACGGGGAAAGCAAGCCTGAGCAAAGCACAGTCAGAATGACTGGGGTAGAAATCGTGACTCGGGGTGTGGAAAAGCCGACGGCCGCCGAATTGGAAAGTTTTCTTTTATGTGCGCCAGCGGTCATCGAGCTTAATAAAGAAAAAGAAATTGTAGTTGAAAATTGGGGTTGAAGAGACGGCAGACTTAGAAAATCAATCGCGGGAGGAAAAAATGGAATACACGCAAAGTCCGTGTTCGCATCGTGATGTCGTGCTGTCTAACCCCAATGAGAATTTGCAGGCGCTGCTGCGGAAAAGGGTCCCGAAGGTGAGTCGGGTTGTGTATGGCGCGAAAATGTTTGGCGCGAAAGTGTTTGGCGGGAAAAGATTTTTCGCGCGCTTGGGATCCCGTCGTCACCCGGGCGCTCGTGGAAGGTATGTGGTGCGCTGTGTGAAAGTGAATGGCGTGCGTGTGCGAACGGCGCCGGAGCACGCGTGTGTTACAGAGGGCGAAGAAGAGTGTATGATGGAATGTATGTGGGAAGAGTGTGTTGAAGAAGAGTGTGGAATGGAGTGTGACACAGAGTGTGTGATGGACGTGGAGAGTGTGCGGGAGTGCACACCAGAGTATGTGATTTGGTGTGCAACAGGAGATTGCACACCCGTGGGTAGGTGTGTGCTGATTGGGTGTGTGCAGGAATGCACACACGTGGGTGTTACGGAGTACGTAACTGACGAGTGTGCGCAAGAGTGTGCACGAGGGTGAGTGGTGATGATTGGGTGTGCAACAGAGTGCACACCCGTGGGAGTTACAGAGGATGTAACGAGAGAGGAGTGCATGGAAGAGAAGTGTGTAACAGAGTGTGCGAGTAGAATTAGTGTACCAGGGTGTGTGCGAGGATGTGTGATAATGGAGTGTGCGAGCGGCGTGAGTGCGCCTGGGTGGTGTGCATGAGAAAGTGCAATAACAGAATTAAGGGAGTGTATGCGATGTGTGAGTATAGAGTGGGTTGCGAGGTGTGGGTGTGAGAATGCGACTCAAGCATCGACGCAGACCGGGGCAGCGTTTCGGGCGACGTACAGCCGATGCAAGCCCTCGGTGCGCAGGGTTCTTTGTGTGCTGTGGGGGCCGGCGGGGATCGTTGACGCGGCGGCATGCACAATTCGTGCCGGGCCCCGCCCTGTATGGTCGGTGCCGTGCCGTGGCGAAAGAGGCGAACGGCACGATTCCAGGGGGGATAGGCCCGGTCGGACCTTCGCCCCCTGGCGGGCACGGTGCTCCGACCGGGGGAGATTGGGCCATCGTGCCGGAGACTGAAAGGCTCCACGCCGAGATGGTGCCTGGAACCTCGGCCCAAGCATGCCTCCTCCCCAGAATCGAAAATGCCAGACGGACCCAACCAACAGGAGACCAACCACCCGCATGCATGGCTCGGCTTTTCGAAGCCAAGCTGTAATGTAAATGTACTGCCGCACGGAGAGGCTCATAGTTCAGAGGACTGGATGGATAGTAATGGCATTGGCGAATGGTAGCCTTACCATTCACCATACTTGGGGCCCATGAGCAATAGTTTATGGGGTTGGCAGTGAGAACTAGCCGAGGGCGGGCTCGGATATTGTTAGGGATTTAGAAATGACCATAGGTGACCAGGATTTAAGTAGAGACATTGATACAAGTAGAGGGGACGTAGTCAGATTAGGTGGATGTTAATGACGAGGGTGTGCTTAGTGCAAGGGAAGACAGGGAAAGCACGAGTATTAGAGGGAAGTAGTTAGTTAGATGATGCTGTGTGTGTGTGAGTATGAGGATGAGCTTTAGGCTCAAATGAGGAATTGAGTGAAATTGGTTGTGGATGAACTTGGTGAAATGAGGCATTGGTCGGGGATGACCGGAGAAAGTGTATAAGTGGTGTATTGTGGGTGTGTGTAATGGTGTTCAGTGATTGACTTGCATGGGGTTCAAGTGGATCCTTGGTGTGGAATAAATGGTGTGTGGGAGTAAATGGTGTGGAATGAGTAGTGTTGAATGAGTGGTGTGGAGTGCATGGTGCGAAGGAGTGGATGGGGGAAGATGGACCCCTTCACGAATACCCGGGGAGGGTAGTTTAAAGTTAGGTAGAGGGAGTAGGTAAATTATTGGATATTGACATCTGTGGTGCAGGAAGTGGCAGTGAAGTGCTTTGAAGGGTGCATGAGTGAGTGGAAATGGCTGGGCGTGTGGGCTTAATTGGTGAGTATGGTTAAATGGGCACTCCGGCACTGGTAGTCTGTCGGCCAGGTGAGGCCGCAGGTAGGCTCTGGGAGCCAGGTAGAGTTCAGAGTAGAGTTCAGTGGGGCCCGCGGATCATAAGAGAGGACCCGGGCAGCCCAATGCCAGAGAGGGCATCAGAGGGGTGAGAGAGCCAGGAGGGCCTTCCCCAGTTTAGGGTAGTTGTGAGTAGCTAGGCAAGCTCGGGTGGTGACTTCAGTGGCAGAGGTGCGCAGGTAGGTAGACCTGCTGGTAGAGCCACACGACCCAGCCCCGAAATTGTGCGAAGGCACAGTATTGAAAAAATGGGGGAGTGAGACCCCAAATTTGGGAGGCACCACAGGATGGTCAATGGGAATAGGTTTTTAGAACCACATAGTGTAATGATGGCCAATTGATTGGCAGGGCAAGACCCCGGGTAGTTTAAGAGTTAATGTCAATTAGAGTATAGTTAGGATGAAATCTCTTCGCACCATCCACATCCACTCACCAAGGTGACAGAACTCCACACCAGGTTTTGCAAATGTTTGGAATGAAAGACGCATCATGACGTTGGTGAGACAATGTGTGTAATTCCATCCCTTCCTTCTTGGGAGCGATTGGATGACGAATTTGGAATTAGGGGGGATAGAAAAGATAAGACGGTAGAGACGGAATTTGTAAATTGTAGATACGGGGAGGGGCAAGGGTAGTATAGGCTGACATGGGGGGTTACGAACAGCTAGGGACGAGCTTTCTCCGCTCGCCTCCCGCGCCCCTCATGTTGCATTGCCTTGTATTGACATGTAACCTTGCGCCCTTGCCTCTGCTAACCTCTGCTTTGTCTTTCCTCCCCATCCATGGACCCATATCTTTTGTTGAGGGGATTGTGCAGGTACCCTGAGCTGTGCGGCTGCACTTTTGTGCTGCACTCTGCTACCTGTTGCCTGCACCGATACGCCTATGGACCACAAGTTCTGTGGCCTGGCACCTTTGCTGGGGCAGACAATCACTGCAAACGTTACCTTGTGCCCTGTGGACCACTGTTTTAAGTGGCATTGATGCCATGCAGTCGGACCACCTAAGTTGGCCCTGCTGGCCGAAATAAAAACGGACATGGTTTGTCCCTATTTATTTATTCCTTTGGTGTGTCAGGAAAGAAGAATTTTAAGTTTTTATGATGGCACATCGAAGACGAAGCAAGAAGACGCAGCCAAGACGCAGCGGCCCAGCAGCACAAGCCAGCAAACATTGATTTTTTAAATTATGATTGTGCATTTTTTGATGAATGTGCATGATTGTGCATTTTTGGTGCATATTGGTGTATGGTGTATTGGTGCAGTGCATTCTGTGTTTCTCCTCTCTCCAAATTTCTTTTCTTTCCCACATAAGAACAGGTCCTGGGTTGTAGTACTGTAAATAATTAGGTTAGTCTTGTACATAACATGCTCCCCACAGGCTTTATGTATAGTTTGCGAAATCTTTCCGTAATTCGGTTAATTGTGGGCATGAGTCTGATAGTTAGTACACAACACAGTAGGAGGGACATATCCAGTGTTTAAAACTGTCACACACAGGGTGTTAGGTTAAATGTAGAGGGAAACCACACCTAAGTGTCACACTAAGTTAAAAAGTAGTCCTGACCCTTGCACCAGAACCGGTCATACTCACTTGTGTGGGTTCAGCTCGGGGACGAGCCTGGCGAAGGAGGGGTGCAGTGTTGCGGTTTTGAGAGTGTAAATATAACATCATTAAAAGTTAAAGGTTTGCCCCCATAGTTACTCCACAAGCAACATGTAGGCCGCTTAGAATATTGGTTATGTCATAGTATGTGTGAGTATAGGCAATTTCCACTAGTGATACCTACGTTGTGTAAAGGAATAATAAGCTTAGGTCCCATTCATTTTGCGGCCACCCTCCAATCTACCTCGTTGGGCAGCATCCATCCCGCGCCCCGATTCGGCTAATCCACCTCGTTTGCCAGCAGCGTTCGCTGCCCTTGGGTTTTGCTCAAAACCAATCAAATGCCACGAGGTAGGCCTGGAAAGGGGGAGGAGCGCGAGGACGAGGTGTGGCCACATCAAGCAGCACGTCAGAAGGCGGTGACGGGAAGGGCCACAACCAACCAGGGCTCGGTGGGCATGGCTTAAGAGGGCGTGGTAAGGGCGCATCCAGCAAGTGCTGGAAGGTTAGCTGAAAAGGCTATATAAGCGCACGCACAAAGCCCTTGAAAAGGACTCGCCATGGGCTTGCGCATGATAAAGGACTCGTTGGAAGAGGGCTTGTATGAGGACCTGTTGGGAGAGTGCATTGTATGAGGACTGGCCAGGAGAACTCGTTTAAAGAGAACCTGCAGAGGATACGCGCACTGCAAGAGGACTTGCCCGATTTGCACTCTGTGAGAGGACTTCTGCGGGAGAGGCGCTTTGCCATTGAACTGTATTGGGAGCGCATATAGCGCCGATTCTTCTATTACGTACGCGGCCGTGACCGCAAGTATAACCGCCAAGCCCGGTTCATCTATTACGTATGCGACCGTGGTCGCAAGTAACGCCCAGCCAGCCTTACCTTTCACCCCGCATTTAACCCCGTAATTGTCCGATCCGTGCCACTGACCCGCGGGGAGCTTCTGCCACCCTGACCATCTTCTTCGCAGTGCGAGTCGAGGACCAGGAGACTTCCTTTGCCTCTTTTCCTCCTGTAACACTTGCCAGACCATTGCTGAGTATTCAATGCATTCTGGTGATCCTGGTATTCCTGTCTTCTGCACAGAACCATCCACAAAATCATTCTCTCTGATGAAGCCTGAAAGCCATGCCGCAAAGACACTCATCAATATCTTCTCATCTACATCAAGCAATGATATTGGTCTAAACTGCTCAAGTGTCACAGCCTCCTCCTGCTTTGCAATATAAACTCCTTCCGCCCTAGTCCATTGAGTGGGCACCACTCCTTCCCTCCATACCACCTTCAGAGCCTTCCACAGATACTGCCTGATGCCTTCACAATTCTTAAACACCTTGTATGGCACTCCACTTGGTCGTGGAGCCGATGCCGCCCGTGCCTTCCTCAAAACTGCCTCAACCTCAGACATCTTTGTCGCTGACAAATCAAATGGAACACCTGGCTCTGTCGGTCTCACCAAGTAAAGCCTTCGATATCCTCCACAACTTCGTTCCTCCTTGTGTCTGCATACGTGACACGCTGGTGACCTTCCAACTCTTCCTTCTGTACCTTCAGTACACCAAATCGAGACTGCTCCAACAGATCCTTCATAAACTGAAAAGGATTCTCAAAGAACCTTTTTCTCTTCCTCTGCCTCTCCTTTCTTCGCCTCTTCATCCTTTCCACTCCCTTCAACTTCACCAACCTCACCCTCACTGCTCCGTCAACACCTCAAGCCCATCCCTCTCCCTTTCCGTTGCCCTCTTCCATCTTCCATCAAGCTCCTCAACTCCATTCTCAACGAATGGATCTCCCTCTGCCTCCTGCTCAAACATGCCTCCTTGCCACCCCTCTCTGCAAACTCTTTCACTCCAAACGTGACACACGCATACTCAAACACAATCTCATTAATCTTTCTCAATCTATCTTCCACCCTTCCTTTCAACCTTTGAAGCACCCCACACATCACTCCATTCATTCTCTCCCATACTTCCCTTTCTCCCATACCTGGCCATTTTACTATCCTCCTCACATCCTTTCCCTGCTGAAGTACAACCCCAGGACATACAACACTGTGGCTTGATACCTGGTTGTTTCTCCCGGCCGTCTTACGTGTCCCCTTTTCAAAGGCACTGCATTGCTGTACCTCCTCCTCACCCACCTTACGCACACAACCCATCCGGCTCTGATGGATATGCAATCCTCTCACCGACTCAAACTCACGTCCACACCGACACTTCTCTCGAACCTGCCATGCCTCCACATGCACAACATCACCCCATAGACCAACATCTCCCACACGATCACTCTCACACACTTTCCGGGCCTGATGGATCCTCAACCCTCTGATGGATCCAAACTCACGTCCACACTGGCACCATACCAGACTTGCATCCACAATCCGTTCTCATTTGTCAAAATCAGTATAGGGGTCTTTATCCGTTGTATCTGTCCGTTTGGGCCCATCTTCCGCCCACCTCTCAGAGCCCTTGGGGTGTTCTCTATTTTTAAAAATTTATATTTTCACAAAAAAAAAAAAAAAAAAAAAAAAAATTATATATACATATATACATATTGTTACGTATCGCGGTTTAGATGTTATGATGGGCCGAGCGGATGGTCCAACCGCGACCGTTACAGGATCCCCAATTGGCCCGATTCCACCCGACGTTGACCAGATCGCACCACAGATATTCAATCGGGAAACCTCTAAAGCGACCGAAAGAGAAGGAAAAAGAGAAGAAGACAGAGTACGGAGGAAGAACAGATTTATTATACACACACAAGCAAAAAGAAAGAGCGACCAAAATTATTTACAGCAATGGATGGTAGAAGCAGTCACACAGTGCATCGTTAGCTTATACTATTCAATTTACTTAACCCCAGGACAACGATTAGGACAGACGACGTTCACACTTACACGGGGGATATTGCAGGCAGGTATGGCTTGAGGTGGATTGCTGGAGAGGGAGGCAGGGTCGGAGGCAGCAGCTCTCAATTCCTCGCGTTTTTGGCGGGAAAACCCTCCGTCGCGTATCCGCTGCCGATGCTGTAGACGTCACGCGCTGGCTCGGGCACACCTGCTCCTCTCCTTCTGGTGGAGCCGTCTCCCTCCTTTCAGCGCGTCTCTCCAAAGCTGGTTTCCTCTCCGAGTACCTCTCCTCTTTGGCTTGGAGCGTCTCGCATCTCACCGCTCACCGCTCCTCTCGTATGTCACCTCTTCGCTCATCTGCTGAAGCAGTCCCTTCCAGTTGCTTTTATCACTCGGGGCGGAATCAAGCCGCCGGCTGCGAGGGCACGCCTACCGGGTCGCTAACCGCGGTGCTGGTTGGCTGTTAGGGCTGTCCGATTCCTCCTTCGATCATGACGACGTGCCACGCCTGTGAGTTGGCGGCTCCTACCCCCCTCTTCTCCGAGATTAGCACATGGGCAATGGCGGCTTGCGGGATTGAACACCACTCGCACCGCTTTTGAAAGGAACTTTGGAGAGCGGAGATGATTGGGGAAATTGGAAGGGCCTACACTTATTTCGTTTGATACAATGCAGAGTCAATCTAGTGGGAAACACATATTTAGCCTACATAGAATAAGGAAATACACTATTTAAAAAGATATATCGTGGCCTGGGTGTAAGTTTCATGGAATTAACTAGGAGGACGGCTGCGACCATTATTTACATTACGAGGGTGTTACACATAACAAAACCATACTTTTCACATTCGTTACACTTCCTCCAAAATTGTTACACTTCTCAAAAACCGTTACACTTCTCAAATTCGTTACACTTCTCAAAACCGTTACAATATATACAGTGCATTCAGAAAGTATTCAGACCCCTTCACTTTTTTCACATTTTGTTATGTTGCAGCCTTATGCTGAAATCGTTTAAATTCATTTTTTCCCTCATCAGTCTACACTCAATACCTCAAAATGACAAAGAGAAAACAGGATTTTAGAAAGTTTTGCAAATTTATTAAAAAGAAAAAACTGAAATATCACATTGACATAAGTATTCATACCCTTTGCTATGACACTTGAAATTTATCTCAGGTGCCTCCCATTTCTCTTGATCATCTTTGAGATGTTTCTACACCTTGATTGGAGTCCACCTGTGGTAAATTCAATTGATTGGACATGATTTGGAAAGGCACACACCTGTCTATATAAGGTCTCACAGCTGACCATGCATATCAGAACAAAAACCAAGGCATGAGGTCAAAGGAACTGCCTGCAGAGCTCAGAGACAGGATTGTGTCGAGGCACAGATCTGGGGAAGCCTACAAAAAATTCTGCTGCATTGAAGGTTCCCAAGAGCACAGTGGCCTCCATAATTCTTAAATGGAAGAGGTTTGGAACAACCAGGTATCTTCCTAGAGCTGGCCGCCCGGCCAAACTGAGCAATCGGGGGAGAAGGGCCTTGGTAAGAGAGGTGACCAAGAACCCGATGGTCACTCTGGCTGAGCTCCAGAGATCCTGTGTGGAGATGGGAGAAACTTCCAGAAGGACGACCATCACTGCAACACTCCACCGATCTGGGCTATATGGCAGGGTGGCTTGCAAATTAAGCTCAAGGTCGGTGTACAGAAGCTGTATTTTTTAAATCACAATAAATACAAAGCTCGGGGAGGTGAAATTTGCTGCACGTGATGTGCAATGTGCACAGAGTAAAACGAGTGCTCATTTCAGTCTGTAGGATGTCTAATAAATAAAGATGATATATACACCCCTGACACTCGGCCCAGACTTCAGACTTTGGCATGCTCACGCGACTGTACCATCAAAAACTGTTCAATGACGGGCTTTATACTAGTATAAATATATAAAACCGAAATGGCTGTCCATTCATCCGCTCTCGGTTACGCTGATTAGCTGTGTGAGGCGAGGTGCAATGTGATTGGCTCCTGCCAAGATTGGATAATGTATAGTATCAGCTTATTAAAAGCTGATATTTGAAATTTGATTCCACATTTAACAATCGGAACTCATGACAAATTACGAGATGGTATTCATGGAATACTTACTCTGCACAGGCTTGAGAAGGACTTGGTGTGAGCAAACTGTTTTGTTTGGGGATAAGGTTTGGGGATAAGGCCTGTGACGTTTTCTGTTGATTGGATATGGTTTGTTTTTCTATCCAAGATGGCTACCAAACCACGTGACCAATGTACACACACACACACACACACACACACACACACACACACACACACACACACACACATATATATATATATATATGTATATATATATATATGTATATATATATATATATATATATATATATATATATATATATACGTATATATATATATATATATATATATATATATATATATATATATATATATATATATATATATATATATATATATATATATATATATATATATATATATATATACAGTGCGTATCAAAAAAAAGGTAATCCGAATTCAAGGGGTTATTATGCAAAGGTTATTTAGTTTGACAATTTACATGTGGTTTTCCAATTATGAGGAGATCCTCAGCTTTCCATTGATGCCTTCCATGCATCATTGCTGTCACACATGACCGAGTACATGTCTATTGAAAATGACAAGTTCAAATCGCATTTTTACAAGTTTGGCTAATCGGTGCAAGACAGTTTTAAATGGACGCATTACTTGTCGACTGCCAAGTTGATTATGTAAAATTGTTAAGCTGGTCTGGTAATCATCGGTTGCGTCATCCTTTGTTTAAGATGGGTATTTAAGATGGGCCTGCAGTGTATGGGTTTAGCGACAGTCTGAGTCATTGAAAAGATGGTTCAACTTACGACTGAAGAGTGGACCTTCGTGGTTACAACATTTCACCAAACTGGAAGGTTGCAGCGAACTCGTGATGCGTTCAGGGAACGTTTTTCCAGAATGGGAGCCTCCAGCAGCCCAAACCATCTGGGCGAATGTTAGAAAATACCAAGAGCATGGCACTAGCCTCAACCGCAACAAGGAGAATTCTGGTAGGAGGCGCAATGGGCAATCGGAAATGAACACTGCAGCAGTAAGGCAGCAAGTTTTGGAGCATCCTATGGATACCAGCGCAAGATGAAATGGGACGGGATTGCCTTCGGCAACATTCAACCGAATCACAAGACTGGACCTCCACCAACATCCATATCGGATTCACATCCGGCATCAACTTACGCCAGGGGATTTTGCCAGGAGGCTGGTGCTTGCCGGATGGTTGATAGCACGTTGCGAAGCAGATGTCAATTTCCTGCGGTATCTCGTTATTGGTGACGAAGCTGCTTTCGCCATGGATGGCAAGGTCAATACCCATAATGTTCTTGAATATGCACCGACAGGACAACCCCCGGAATTTAATTTTGACACCAACATGAATCGACAAAAGTGGACTGTTTGGATGGGACTTTGTGGAAGTGGTCAGGTGATCGGACCATTTTTCTTTCAAAGGAATGTCAATGGTAACAGGTATCTGCAGATGATCAATGAAGAAGTTTTACCGCAGCTGGAGGAGAACTTTGAGCGACAGGTTCGTGGTGTCTTCAGATATCTCTGGTGGGCCCAAGACGGTGCCCCAGCACATCGTTCTATCGCTGTCCGAGATCGACTGAGGGAACTCTTTGGAGACTGTGTCATCGCCCTCAACCATGCAGTGGAATGGCCGCCAAGATCACCTGACCTCACACCATGTGATTATTTCCTTTTGTGACATTTAAAGAACAAGGTGTTCGTAACTCCTCCCCGTGATCTTGACGAATTGCAGGGCCGTATTCGACATGAAGTGGATGCTTTGTGGAATGACCCGGCTATGGTGAGACGAGCAGTTCAGGGCATGCTCCGCTGCTGTGATCTTTGTGTTGAAAGGGGAGGTGGACATGTTGAAGGTGTGTGTGCATAAAGACCAATCATTCCTGAGAAAAGTTCACATCTGACGTTCATTTTGCACCAATTATCCTGACTTGCATCGATTAGCCAAACTTGTAAAAATGCGATTTGAACTTGGCATTTTCAATGAACATGTACTCGGTCATGTGTGACAGAAATGATGCATGGAAGGTATCATTGGAAAGCTGAGGATCTCCTCTTAATTAGTAAACCACAGGTAAATTGTCAAAATAAATAACCTTTGCATATTAACCCCTTGAATTCGGATTACCTTTTTTTTGATACGCACTCTATATATACACAGGGTGAGCCAGAAATATGGTTATTTTTTAACACTAGTGTGAAGGTAATAAAAAGTTGTATTTCAAAACAAATTTTTAGAAGAAATTGAAGTACATAACATGCCATTTATTTGTGGAAAAGAACATCGAGGAGATGTGCTCCATTTCGTCTGACACATTCCTCCAATTCTGGACGCCAATTATTCATGACGATCTGCAACATGGCCACGTCAATATCATTGATTTCGCGTCTGATGTTTTCATCATGTTCATGTGATGTTTTCCTCAGTGGAAGAGTTTGTGGATGGTTAACATACACTTTGTCCTTTAGATATGCCCACAATAAATAATCACATGCAGTCAAATCGGGTGACCTCGCTGGCCATGGAATATCGCCGTTTCTGGAAATGACATGCTTTGGAAAGAGTGCCCTTACTCTGGCGGTGTGGGAGGTTGCACCATCTTGCTAAAACCACGTCATTGGGCTCACTTCTGCAAATCTGTTTAATTCTCTGGAGAGGAAGTTAGAAACCATATCGGTATATCGAGCTGCAGTGACAGTGATGGCATTTCCGTTATAGTTCTCAAATAAGGAAGGCCCTATGATGCCGAACGACGAAAGTGCACACCACACTGTGACTTTGTGACTGTGTAACGGTTTCGTGTGCATTTCTCTTTGGTTTTATGCTGCCCAAAAATGAGTATTTTGCTTGTTGACAAAGCCACACAGATGAAAACGTGCTTCATCAGAAATGAACAAATTGTTAGCAATGTTTTGGTTTTCATAAGCATTCCCTCACAAAAATTATTGCGGTCAATCTCATCATCTTGGCTTAATTCCTGGACAGTTTGAATTTTATCGGGATAAAAGTTTAAATCCTTATGCAATATGCAGCGTAGTGACGTGTGAGAAATTATTAAGGCTGATGCATGCTTTCAGCTGGAGCGATGCGGACTTCTCAAAACTGACTCCCTCACACGCTCAATGTTTTGTGCCGTTCTTACTGATTTGGGTGCCCACGGCGGTTTCTCTTTTAAAGTTGAACCGGTCCTCTCAAATTTCTGAACCCATAACTTGACAGCACGAACAGACGGCACATTTCCATGACGTTGAACATTGAAATGGAGTTTGAATCGACGTTGTGCAACAGTTGCACGATCATTACCCTCGCCAGAGGAGAGGGTATTGCATTTGAGTCCGTTTGTTTGTCTGTTTGTCTGCACAGAATAAATATGATTTTCTCTGCAACCGTTGGTCCGATTGACAGGAAATTTTCACCATAGGTGCAAATCCACCTGTATAATTTGTAATGATAATTATAATGTCATAGGTCACGTGGTTCGGCCGCCATCTTGGAAAAATCGAAAAACTTTGCACCTCCACATCTCTGAAAGCGCTGAATAGAAAAATTTGAGACATTGCTCATTGTAAAGAACTCTCCATGAGGAATAAAATATGTTAATGATGACGTCATCGGTCACGTGGTTCGGTCGCCATATTTGTTTCAACAAAAAGCCTTAAAAACCACGAAAAATGCATCCTGGCGAGGGTTTGCAATCTCTGATTGCTCTTTTTCTTGTTGTTCTTGTAAAAGTCTTTGATAGTGAAAGCACGTTCTTCACCCGACCTGTTCCAATGGTCACTCAAGTGTTTTGCCTGCATAAAATAAAACTAAATCAGTAAAATATATATATAATAAAAATGCATGTTATGTACTTCAATATCATGAGTGAATTTATTTTGAAATACAATTTATATTTCCTTCACACAAATTTCAAAAATGACCATATATCTGGCTCACCCTTATACAGACTTGTCATTTAATATGGAATATTTTTTTTCCCTTGACTTGGGTTTACTTTCTTAACTCAGTATATCAATCTGGTGAGTTTCTTTTACACTTTGGTGATTTATTTGTTAAAAGAACCATGTCGCTGATTGTCTGTCGCAGCAAGAAGTCAACAACAGGATTATATCACAGGTGGCGTGACAAAATGTACGGACAGGTACATTTGATGATTGGCTTCACAGTCGGGTATACAAGGGTTGTTGCGTTCTGTATTAGTGGAAAACAACTGCTGCACGTCTCCAAAAGTTATTGCCGCTTCCTCTGGAGATGGTCCGTCAACTCGACAATGCTGTTTGTCATGGAGTGGTGGCTTTACGAAATTCCGGCATGAAACAGCGTGCTATTGCTCGGCAGTATGGCATCACTCAAGGTCAGGTGTCAAAGATCCTGAAACGAAATGCTCAGAGGGGTGTCCCTACTCCAATACCGAGGCCAGGACGTCCTCGCAGAACCACAAGGAGGGATTATCGCCAGCTGCACCGGTTAGTCCGCAATGGCCGTACCAATTCAGCTAATCGGCTTAGGGCTGAGTGGCAGCAACTGACAAATGTGCCTGTATCCAGAAGGCTAGTCGACCAACGACTGGTTCAAGCAGGCTATCATGCCAGGCGTCCCCTGAGAAAGCCACGCCTGACCAGACAACACCGCCAGCGCCGATTGCAGTGGGCCAGAGAGCACCGTCAATGGCAGCCAGGACACTGGAATCACGTGATCTTCAGTGACGAGTCTAGATTTCTGGTCTATCGTCAAGATGGCCATGTCCGAGTGCGTAGACAAGTGCATGAAGCCTACAACAAAGATTGTATAGTGCCAAGAGTCCAAGCTGGAGGTGGTGGGGTGACCGTTTGGGCTGCTTTTCATGCAGGGGGCAAAACTGACCTGGTTGTTCTGAATGGAAACCTGAACCAGTTCAAGTACAGGGCCATTCTGGAAGAAACATTGCTTCCATTTGCTCATGCAGCCTTTCGAGGAAAGTTTGTGTTCCAAGATGACAATGCACGGCCTCATCGTGCTCGCATGATCCAACACTTTCTTGCTGACCGTGGTGTAGAGCATATGGAGTGGCCTGCCATGTCCCCGGATATGAATCCGATAGAGAACTTGTGGGCAGAAATAACGCGTCAAATCGACAACTTGGACCAGCAGCCGACCTCTGTGCATGAATTTCAGCAGACTATTGTCACTGCATGGCAAGTGATTCCTGTCCAAACCTTGGCAAATCTCGTGAACAGCATGCCTCGACGTGTACGTGCTCTCCTGAATGCGCGTGGGGGTTACACGAAGTACTGAACTGTAATTTTACTGTCCGTAATCCCAGTCGTAATTTAACTTTTGTTTTTGTTTAATTTTTTTTTGGCTAATGTGCAAAATAAAGATATACTTCTGGAAAACGCACAGAAGTTTAACACAGTACTGTCCGTGAATTGAGTTCGATATCAGTTTACATCACTTTCAAGGATCAATTTATTTGCCTCAAAATGTCAAATGTGGTTTTTGTTTCTTTTAAAGGTCACATTAACAAAATCTAGAATAATTTCAACATAATTCCAATGAACTTTTGGTTCTAAGACATCTTGAAAAGTAAGTTCATCCCCACATAAAAATATATTCCATATTAAATGCCAAGTCTGTGTATATATATTGTTGCGGATATGGGATTTGGCCTCCATATCCGCTTGTAAATATTCCCCTATTTCCCCAATACTCCCCAACTATCCCCAATCCCCCATTCCCTAGTCCCATTGTCTGTAAACAACACTCTGTAGAACCGACCTTCCCTTTTTCCCCCATTAACTGTCGTGCCCAGGTTCACCGCATCTCACGTAGACAACTATAGGACCTCTTGCTAGTTATTCTTAGTCTATGTCAGTTAAGGACTCGTTTCCATTAATTCTGACTCTTCGTTGCACCAGAATGTGATTGTATGGCACCAGTAGTGAGTTTAGGACCTCCCAATACCCCCCCACAACCTCATCTCCGCATCCTCCCATCATCTCATGGAACAACAACAACTACAACCACAGCGGGGGCGGCGCGGCCGCGGTGCGGGGAGTGGGCGTCCTCACTCCGGCTCGGTTAGCCGCCATTGCCCATGTGCTCCAGGTTACCTCCAGGTTACGGGGTTACCACGAAGGGGCTGGCTGTCAGCCCCTCGTCAAGGGCGGAGCCCGTTAAAACCCGCACCCAATAAGAAGCAACGGGCCGATTCCATCTGGGGCGGAGCTAACGAGCTGAGGGCGTGTCACTCCCCGCTGGATATACGCAGCCACTTACCGGACGTGACGTGAGATGCGCCCCGAGCTTGAGGAAGAACCAGTCGCGACCTCCGAGCGCTGAGAGACCTCCCTGCATCTTTTGGACCGTGTGGATCCTGTCCCTGAGCCAAGAGTGCACCTTGTGCTGTCCACCGACTACCTGCCCTTCCTTGCCATCAATCCCGGTGTGAGTCAGTCTTGTCCCGTTTATCTGTTGTCTGTCGGGGTTACTATAAGACCGTGATTAAGTGCCTACCTTCCTATGCTGTCTCTCTCGTCCTTGTAATCTAACCTCCGAAATATTATAACCTCCTCCGGAGGTCTTGAGAACTGTACCCCTGGTGTCGTGTCATTTTAACCCAGCCGTTGTGTCCTTTCCTCAATTGATTTAGCGTAGCGCGACTCGGCCAACGTTCGAGTATAATCGGGTAAACTGTGCAGACGTGGTCATACCAAACCGCTCGGTAAACCAACATCCACAACCGCGTCTGTAACATTTGGTGTCGAGGAGTTGGATTCGGACCTGGGACTAAATTCAGTTAGGCCCAAATTTTGGAACACCAATTGTACCATTAGGGTAACATTTTGGTGTCGGGAAGTGGCATTCGATCCGGAGCGCGTTTCACGCGCTCGAAATTATAACAGCGAAATTTGATTTTGTTTTACGAAAATAAAAACCCGAATTTTGAAAGTCGCGCTATGGCAGACCAAGACGGCTGGGTTCCGGTAGTAGGGAGTGAGGCAGGGTCGATCCAGGACCAAAATGAGGGACAAGAGGGGAGCGAAGCAGTGAGGGTAGCAGACGCACGAAATGGCGCCTCGCACATGGCCACGGCGACCACGCCCGCGACCGTGGTTACGCCGCTGGTGGATTCGAACCTTTTCCTCCTGCAAATGAGGGCCCTTATGGAACAAATGGGTGAGCGATTGGAGGGCCAAATGGGGGTAATGGGGAACCGGATGGATGCTCAGGGTGAGCGATTGGAGGGCCAAATGGGGGTAATGGGGAACCGGATGGATGCTCAGGGTGAGCGATTGGAGGGCCAAATGGGGGCCCAGATCGGAGGGTTAGGGAGTAGAATAGAGGGATTAGACAATAGATTAGGGGAAATACAGGAGGGGTTAATGGGGGTGGAAAATAGAATGGCTGCCCAGGAGAATCAAATGGAAGGGATGCAAAAGGGGTTAGAGGGGTTAGAAAACAGGATGGAAGGCAAATTGAGGGACATGAGGGACCAAGCGGAAAGGGAAGTTAAACAAATGGGGCAGCAGATAGAGGGGGTCAGAATGGGGGTAGAAACCAAACTGGATGCTCACAGGGAGGAAATGGAGCAGATGAGGGTGGCATCTGGGCAGGAGATGCAAGTGATGGGAGAGGAGATCAGAAGAGGTGTGAGTGAGGAGGTCGGAGGAGTGCGCGAGGAGGTGAGGCACTGTAAGGAGCGCATGGAGAAGGAGGTGAGAAAGGGGACTGTAAAATTGCAAGGTGGTATAGAGGAGTTGACGCTGGGAGTAGAACAACTGACAGTGGGACAAAAGGAGTTGGGGGAACAGGTAAAGAAGAACACAGCGGTAATAGAGGGGTTAAAATCGACGCAGAAGGAGATGAAAAAGGACGTAGGGGTAATTAAAAAAGAGTGTCAGACGGTACATGAGGACTTGACGAGAAAAATGAACAAGGTGGTAGAGGTGATGGAGGTTAAAGAGCGGGAGGTGCGGGAGCACATAGAAAAAAATAAAGTGGAGTTAGAGGAAGAACTTAAAGGGGCGCACAAGGAGATGAAGGAGGTGAAGCAGAAATTAGAAGAAGTGGAAGAAGGGGTGAGCGAAATTAAGAAGCGACGGAGAGAGGATAAGAAAGAGATAAAAGAGGAGGTAAAAGAATTGGTCCGAAGTCTGTGTTCGGATCGTGATGATGTGCTCATTAACTGGATGAGGGATTCGCAGGTGATGGAGGAGAAGCGAAGAGAAAGAGGACCCGGTGTAAGTGGTGACCAATATGGTCGTGCGTATGATGCGCCAGGTGATTTGATAAGCTTGGGGGTCGAGAGAGACCCGGATGTTCGTGAGAGGCCAAGAGTGAGGTGTATGGCTGGTCCGGAGGGTATGGAACGAGAGGTGCGAGGTGTGGGTGAGCAAGGTTGTGGTGGTATGGAATGGGTAGCGGGTTGCGGAGGTGTGACCCATGCATCGACACCAACAGGGGTAGTTGTTGGAGGGACCGGGGAGGCACGAGAGCCCCTTGGGGGTAATGTACTGTGGGGGCCCGGCCGGCTCGGCCCCGCGCTGACCCCGCAAGGGGCGACGCACGGGGTCCGGCAGGCGGGCAACGACTCGCATACGAGGTGGTCCCACAAGGTCCCACTCGCGCCGTATGACGGCAAGAGTGATCTACGCGCGTACCTGGCGCAGTTCGACTGTGTGTGCAAGGGCAACGGTTGGGGTGAGGACGAAGGTGGAGTACACCTGGTGGCCGCATTGCGCGGCGCGGCGGCGGAGGTGCTGACGGCATTACCAGCGGGTGCTCTCACCCTGCCAGCCCTCCGCGACGCCCTAATTAATCGATTCGGCATTGAACAGCAGAGCGAGCTTGTTAAAGCTCAGCTCGCGCTGCGAAAACGCAAGCCCCAGGAAGCCATCGGGGAACTTGCCCACGACATTCGCCGTGCAGTGGGGATCGCACATGCTAGCATGGCAGCGGATTCCCGGGAAAGCCTGGCGCTGGACCATTTTATCCAGGCCCTCCCGGACATTGAGCTCCGGCAACAGCTCGCCATGTGGCGCCCGCAGACTCTGAGCCAGGCGGCTGACGCTGCGGCCCGTTGGGAAGCAGCGAGGCCCCTGGCCCGGGGGGGCGAGCGTCTCGCAATGGCGGTCCGCCAGGTGGGACCCCCGATGGAGGGCGGACCCCTTAGGGGGCCCGCCCCCGACGTGAGTCCTGACCTGGCGGGCATGGTCCGGAGGCTGGTGGACCAGCGCCTGGCGGGACCTGGACCATGGCAGGCGGCCCCGGAGGTGGCCCGCGGTGGACCACGAGCGGGTAATCCAATTCGGACCTACAGGGGGGGAAATTTGGAATTCCGGAGACAAGCACCTTACCAGGTGAGGTGCCATACTTGCAACCGTCTGGGTCACCTGGCGCGGCACTGTCGAGCCACGCGCCGGGATGATCCCCGGCGTTTGAGGTCCTCAACTCCGCCCAGGGGGGAGCGGGTTAGCCGACCCCAGACACCCCCCCGCCAGACCCCGGGAAACTAGAAGGTGTCGGGCACGTAGGGCGGTGTTCGGCAGGAGAGGATGGAGGAGAGCCCTCATTGACGCGACAGGTCATTTATTGTGGCCAAATTGGAACCGGTAGCCTGACAATTGGATGCAAAATTGCCGGCGTGGGGGTAGACGCCGTAGTGGACACAGGAGCTAGCGCCACGATCATCAGCCCTGTGGTCCTTGATTCGAGCGCAGGTGGCTGGGATAAGATCCAGCGCCTGCAAAATTATAGTTTGCAACTTGCTGCCGGGGTAACGGCCCCGATCATAGGGCGTGGTTCTGTGACCCTCAAGTTAGGGTCGGTAAGGAGGGAGATAGATGTTTGGGTGGCGGAGGTGTGCGACCCATGTTTAATAGGGTTGGACTTGTTGACTGCCAGCGGTTGTAAAATCGACTTGTGCCGGGGGATCCTGCAGGTGGGAGTAGAAGAGCTGCCGCTAGGGGGAGTGAGCACGGCCGAGAGAGCGGAGCTGGAGGCTTCTGAGGCCGTGACCATCCCCCCAAGGGCCGAGGCGATAATGCCAGCCCGGTGGGCAGCTCGCCCAACGTGGCAGGAGTCCTGCGGCCTGGTCGAACCGGTGGCAGCGCAGTCCATACCGGGTTTAATCGTGGGCCGCACCCTTGTAAAAACGGACGGACCGGTAGTGGCCGTCCGAGTAATAAATATGAGTACAGAACCACGCACTATAGTAAGGGGCACGAGGGTAGCTGGCTGCACCCCAGTTGAGGAAGTCGCGACAGTGAGGGGCGAGAACGTCCAGCCGAGCCGACCCCGGGGGGAGCCTTCAATAAGAAGTAGGAATTGGCCCGATCCCATTTGCGAGATGGTAAATCGTAGTAGCGTAGAGTTGGGAGGTACCCAGAGGGAGGCCTTACACAAACTGGTTGGGTCCCATTTGGACCTCTTCTCCCTGTCCACCGAGGATATTGGACGTACGGGCCTGGTGAAACATCAGATCCACACCGGTGAGGCCCGGCCTATTCGTCAAGCCGCCCGACGGCTCCCTTGGAGCAAGAGGGCGGAAGCTGACGAGCAGGTTGAAAAAATGCTCGACGCAGGCGTGATCGAGCCCTCAGGAAGTCCTTGGATGCCACCTGTTGTGCTGGTCAAAAAGAAGGATGGGACCACGCGGTTCTGCGTGGACTATCGCCAGCTAAACAACGTGACACTCAAGGACTCATATCCCCTGCCAAGGATTGATGACACCCTCGATGCCGTTGCGGGCTCAAATTGGTTTTCAACTTTGGACCTCAAGAGTGGGTATTGGCAGGTGGAGATGGATAGGGCAGGGAAGGAGAAAACGGCATTTTCCACAGGTAAGGGACTGTATCAGTTTACTGTGATGCCGTTTGGTTTGTGTAACGCCCCCGCCACCTTTGAAAGATTGATGGAGCATGTACTGGGCGGCATGCCATGGCAATCATGCCTGGTGTACCTGGATGACGTCCTGGTACATGCCCAAACGTTCCCCCAGGCAGTAGCGAATTTGGACCAGGTGTTCGGGTGCCTCAGACAGGCAGGGTTGAAGCTGAACCCGAGTAAGTGCACTTTGTTTGCAAGAGAGGTGGCCTATCTAGGTCATGTGATCGGCCGCGAGGGGGTAAAAATGGACCCAGACAAAATTAAAGCGGTAGAGGAGTGGCCCGCACCACGTACCATCAAAGAGGTGCGGGGATTTTTGGGACTCTGCTCCTACTACCGGCGCTTTGTGGCGAAATTTGCGGAGTTGGCCCGTCCCCTCCACCGGCTTACGGAGAAGGGGACGCGATTTAATTGGACACGGGAGTGCCACGAGGCCTTCCAAAAATTGAAGGGGTGTCTGACATCCGCACCCCTTCTAGCATACCCCACTAGCAACGGGGCATTTACCCTGGACACGGATGCGAGCCAGGAAGGATTGGGCGCAGTTTTGTCTCAGACACAGGAGGGCGTGGAGAGAGTGATTGGTTATTATAGTCGGGCCTTAAGTAGGCCCGAGCGAAATTATTGCGTCACTCGCAAAGAGTTATTGGCTATGCTGGCTGCCATGAACCATTTCCACCCGCACTTGTACGGGCGGAAATTTTTGGTTAGAACTGACCATTCCTCCTTGCAATGGCTCCTTCGGTTCAAGGAACCAGAGGGCCAAATTGCAAGGTGGTTGGAAAAGTTGCAGCAGTACGATTTTGATGTGGCCCATAGGGCCGGGAAGGCCCATGGTAATGCGGACGCACTCTCTCGGCGTCCTTGTCTGGGGGAAAACTGCAAATTTTGTGCGAGACACGAGGAGAGGGAACAATTGGGCGATTCGGACCCGACCCTCGTTGTCCGGGCAACCCGGGTGAGAGGGCCAATTTTGCCACTAACCGCAGATGAGGAATTCGGAACTTTGGCATGGAGCACGGCCCAGCAGGAGGATCCTGTCCTGGGGCCAGTGTTCAATTGGGTCAAATTGGGGCAAAGACCAAAGGGGGAAGAGGTCACCCCCCTCGGGGCGCAGACAAAGGCATATTGGGCTCAGTGGAAAACCCTGGAATTGAAGGATAACATCTTGTATCGCAAGTGGGTGGAGGTTCCCTCTGATAAAACTTCCTGGCTGGTGGTAGTCCCAAATAAATTTAAGACCGATATATTGCAACAGGTGCATGGTACCCGCCCCGGCGGCCATTTGGGCAGGACAAAGACGACATCGCAGGTACGCCGGAGGTTTTATTGGGTGAATATGGGGCGCGACATACAGGACTGGTGTCGGAGATGCGACGCCTGTACTGCCAAAAAGGGACCAGCATGGAGGATGAGGGCCCCCCTTCAATTACACCAGGTGGGGGCCCCCCTAGAGCAGGTGGCCATGGATATCCTAGGCCCACTACCCCGCACCCGCCTAGGTAATAAGTACATCCTCGTTGTGATGGACTACTTCACCAAGTGGCCGGAGGCCTACGCCCTCCCCAACCAAGAAGCAGGGGTGGTAGCGCAGGCCTTCGTGGAAGGATTTGTTTGCCGGCATGGGATTCCACAGGAGTTGCACACTGACCAGGGACGAAATTTTGAGAGCAAATTGCTAAACGATGTGTGCAGTCTCCTGTCAATTCGGAAAACCAGAACAACGCCTTTAAGACCTCAATCTGACGGGATGGTGGAAAGATTCAACCGAACTTTAATCCAACAACTGGCACTGTTCACCGCCACCCGTCAGGATGACTGGGACGAACATCTCCCTTATTTGCTCATGGCCTACCGAACCAGCCAGCACGGGGCCACCGCATGCAGTCCAGCGTTGCTTATGTATGGGCGGGAGTTACGGGCTCCCGCCGACTTGCTATGCGGTCCCGTGCCAGACACAGTGGTTAACCCGCCGAGGGAGGGGTACGCACGTCACCTAGAGGAAGGCATGGAGCTAGTCCATGCCTTCGCCCGCCGCCAACTCCATCTGGCGGGGGAAAAGATGAAGCGCAGGTATGACGACCGGAGCCAGGGGAGTCAATACGCTCCGGGGATGAAGATTTGGTTCTTTAATCCCCGGAGGCGGAAGGGAAGGTGCCCAAAACTCACCTCCCCCTGGCAAGGCCCAGGAGTCGTCCTGTCGCAAATCTGTGACGTGGTCATTAAGATCAAAATGGGGCCACGAGCCCTCCCTCGGATCGTCCACGCCGACCGAATAAGACCTTACACCGGCGAGCAGGCGCCCCCGTGGATTGCCTCGGCTTTAGATGCCGAGGCGGGACCCAGTACCTCTGAATAAGGGGGGCTTATTAGTGCCAGAGGACTGGGGGATTGAGGAGCGATGTGCCCGGTGGGTAAGGGTGGCATCCTTGCCACCATTCCCATATAGTGGGGCAAATGCGCAATAGCTTATGGGGTGTATGGCAGTGAAAACTAGCCCGGGTGGGTTAGGTTATATTGTGTGTAGGGATCTAGCGAAGATGACATTAGGTAACGTTAAGTTTAGTTAGTGACTGATACCTGTAGTGGGGACGCAGGTAGATTAGTATGGATGATAATGACGAGGGAGCGCAATAGTTTAAAGGGACGACTGGGAAGCGCAAGTTTCAGAGGGGAGTAGTTCGATGAGATGATGCTGTGTGAGGATTGAACAGGTGTGATTGCACAGGTGTGCAACTGGACAGGTGTGTGGAGCAGTGGATGAGTAGTGAGTGTGTGGATCAGCGCGAATGCGCTTGGGGAGAGAAGGGTGCAGGTGGCACCAGGTGTGAGAGTACAGGTGTGCAAGTACAGGTGTGTGGAGAGAGTTGGAGTAAGTGGTACGGAGTGGTGTGCATGGTGCGAAGGTGTGAATGGGGGAAGAGTGGACCCCCATCACGGATACCCGGGGCGGGTAGTGTAAGTGTTAGGTAGAGGGTATAGGTAAATTGTGGTTGGATATTGGCATTTGTGGTGCGGTTGCAGAATGGTATTGTGGATGGGTGCATTAGTGTTGTGGAAATGGCTGGGCGTGTAGCCTGTTAGTGTGTGTAGTTGGTTGGGCACTCCACCACTGTGAGGATGTCGGCCAGGTGAGGCCGCAGGTGGGCTCTGGGAGCCGTTAGTGTCAGTGGGTGCCTGAGGATCCCGGGTGTGGATCGGGTAGCCCAGTGCCAGAGAGGGCACCGAGTGGGGAGAGCGCCAGAGGGCCTTCCCCAGGTAGTTAGGTTAGGGTAAGGAGCAGGTAAGCTCGGAGGCAACTGCAGTGGTGGAGGTGTGCAGGTGGGTAGACCCGCTGGGAGAGGTACACGCCACAGCCCAGAAATTGTGCGAGGGCACCGGGAGATGAATCGGGGGAGTGAGATCCCAAATTGAAAAGCATCACAGGTTGGTCAATGGGAATTGGTTTTTAGAACCCATAGTGTAAGAGGGCCAATGGATTGGCAGGGAAAGACCCCGGGTAATGTAAAGTTGTTAAAGTCATTTAGGAAATAGTTAGGATTGATGAACCTGTCGCACCATACGCAGCCACTTACCTGTGGTGATGATGATGACTCCACACCTGTGTTTTCTTTGTTTTGTGTTGCAGGAAGTAAGGATTGCTGTTGGATTTGTGAGACGCATCATGACGTGGATGAGACATTGGGGTGATTCCATCTCTCCCTCCCTAGGAGGGACTGATGATGAATTGGTGATGGCAAATTATGATGTTGAGTTGGAGATGGCAAATTTTGATGAGAGTTGAAAATGGCAAATTTGATTGGTTAGGAGGGAGAGAAGACGAATTTGGTTTATGGGAGGAACGGGGAAGACAGTAGGGACGTTTGTTGATTTGTAAAGTAGATGTTTATGGGTAGTGTTGTGTTTTGTGGATACAGTAAGGGGTAAGGGAGGGGCCATGTAGGTTACCTGGTGGGGGGGGGGGGGGCGTACGGTAGGAATGTACCTGTCTCACCTGGTTCCCATGTGCCCCCAGTGTGCATTACCTTACATTGCGTGCACTTTTGCGCCCTTACCACCTTACTCACTTGTCTTTTCTTTTGTCTCCCACCTCCGAGGATCTGGCTTTGGGGCAGAGAGAGAGGAGAGAGAGGTGCTGGCTCCGCAGTTGTGGGCCTGCACTTTCGCTGCTTGCTGCCTGGATCGATACACCATATGGACCGCAATTTTGGTGGCCACCCACAATGGACCGCAGTTCTTTTGCGGCCAAGCACCACCCGTGGATGGACCTATGGGTCAACGTGGCACCTATGCCATACAGGTGAACCACTTATAGTTGGCCCCCTGACGGCCACAATAAAGAAATGGATGCGGTTGGCGCCTTTCTTTATTTTTGAAAGAAGTAAGAAGGCCAAGTGCACCACACGAAGGCAAGACCAGCGGCAGAACATCGGCCGGCTGCGACACCACACCATGATTATTAAACATTTTATTGGTGCACCGGATGGTGCTGACTGTGTGATGGGGTGGTGCTTTTGGTGCTTGGAAGGGGTGCTCTGCACATTATTAAAGGCCGTAAGGCCACAGAGCACTCGTGGGTTGGTGTATCGATGCTGGCATGCGTGCTCTCTCTATGCATAACATCTGCATGTGTTCCTCCAAAAACAGGTCCTGGATCGTAGTGTAAATATCAGCGTAGTCTTGTAAATAATGCTCCCTACCGGCTGTATGTTTAGTTTGCGAATTCTTTCCGCGATTCGGTTATCCTGTGGGTGTGTTTCTGTGAGGAGAAGGGTGCAACGTCGCAGGGGGACATATTTACTCATTTGTGAATATCTGTAAAACTGTCGCACTCAGGGTAGAGTTAATAGTAGAGGGAACTACATCTGAGTGCCACACTAAAATAGGTAAAAATGTATCGGGTCGGGACGCCCCGAGGGTAGAGAAGGGTGCAATGTTGCGGATATGGGATTTGGCCTCCATATCCGCTTGTAAATATTCCCCTATTTCCCCAATACTCCCCAACTATCCCCAATCCCCCATTCCCTAGTCCCATTGTCTGTAAACAACACTCTGTAGAACCGACCTTCCCCTTTTTCCCCCATTAACTGTCGTGCCCAGGTTCACCGCATCTCACGTAGACAACTATAGGACCTCTTGCTAGTTATTCTTAGTCTATGTCAGTTAAGGACTCGTTTCCATTAATTCTGACTCTTCGTTGCACCAGAATGTGATTGTATGGCACCAGTAGTGAGTTTAGGACCTCCCAATACCCCCCCACAACCTCATCTCCGCATCTCCCATCATCTCATGGAACAACAACAACTACAACCACAGTGGGGGTGGCGCGGCCGCGGTGCGGGGAGTGGGCGTCCTCACTCCGGCTCGGTTAGCCGCCATTGCCCATGTGCTCCAGGTTACCTCCAGGTTACGGGGTTACCACGAAGGGGCTGGCTGTCAGCCCCTCGTCAAGGGCGGAGCCCGGTAAACCCCCGCACCCAATAAGAAGCAACGGGCCGATTCCATCTGGGGCGGAGCTAACGAGCCGAGGGCGTGTCACTCCCCGCTGGATATACGCAGCCACTTACCGGACGTGACGTGAGATGCGCCCCGAGCTTGAGGAAGAACCAGTCGCGACCTCCGAGCGCTGAGAGACCTCCCTGCATCTTTCGGACCGTGTGGATCCTGTCCCTGAGCCAAGAGTGCACCTTGTGCTGTCCACCGACTACCTGCCCTTCCTTGCCATCAATCCCGGTGTGAGTCAGTCTTGTCCCGTTTATCTGTCGTCTGTCGGGGTTACTATAAGACCGTGATTAAGTGCCTACCTTCCTATGCTGTCTCTCTCGTCCTTGTAATCTAACCTCCGAAATATTATAACCTCCTCCGGAGGTCTTGAGAACTGTACCCCTGGTGTCGTGTCATTTTAACCCAGCCGTTGTGTCCTTTCCTCAATTGATTTAGCGTAGCGCGACTCGGCCAACGTTCGAGTATAATCGGGTAAACTGTGCAGACGCGGTCATACCAAACCGCTCGGTAAACCAACATCCACAACCGCGTCTGTAACAATATATATATATATATATGAAGCACGCGGTGCTACGCGCGTGACTTGCTATCAAGGAAGAAGCGGACAACGCGGTAAGTTTACTGTTCTTTATTCAAAGAGGTCACTGTAGCACTGGCGCGCTCCGGGCTGCGCGCCCGGTGTATATCCTGAGCCCACGCCTACCCCTCGGGCGTGGCCGCCGCCCACTTGGTGCACGGAATGATGTCACCATGCCAGTGGGCTTTCGTGTCCGCCACACGCGCCCCCCCAGAATTCCCGCACACCTGGAGGGCCAGTTTGCGGGGCAAACGGATGACCCGGCCGAAGCTCCCTCTGGCGACCGGCGGCGTCCGGGGTGCAGGGATGCCAGGTGGGATGCCCCCGGCTGTACCCGGGATGGGTGCCGGACCGGGGGGCGGCGTGCCTGCGGTGCTGGGCGGTGCCGGGGGTCCGCCCGCAGGGGGTGGCCCCGATGCGGGGGCCAAGCCACCGGCGGTGGTTGGTCCACGTCGAGGTGGGCCGGCTTGAGGCGGTCTATGGAGACCCGGTCAGGAGTGCCACCAATGTCCAGGGTGAAATGTTTCACCCCGGTCTCCAGCACGCGGAAAGGCCCGTCGTACGGGGGCCGCAGTGGTGTCCGGTGGGCGTCGTGCCGGACGAAGACGTACTCCGCGGTGCGAAGCTCTGGGGCGACGTGTGTTGGAGGGTGCCCGTGGTGCGCCGTCGGCACCGGGGTGAACCTCCGGGCGGTCTCCTGCAGCGCAGAATGCTCCTGCGCCGCGGACCAAGGTGCCATGGGGTCGGGGAGGAACTCGCCCGGCACCCGCAGCAGTTGTCCAAAGACCAACTCCGCCGCGGATGCGTGCAGGTCTTCCTTGGGTGCCGTCCGGAGGCCCAGCAGGACCCAGGGGAGCCTGTCGACCCAGCCGCCGTCGCTGAGGGTGGCCTGGAGCGCGGCCTTCAACGAGCGGTGGAATCGCTCGCGCAGGCCGTTGGCCTGGGGGTGGTAGGCCGTGGTTTGGTGCAGCTGGACCCCGAGCCCCCGCGCGACCGCGGCCCAGAGCTCCGAGGTGAACTGGGGGCCGCGGTCAGACGAGATGTCCGAGGGGGCGCCGAACCGGGCGACCCAGGTGGCGATTCACGCCTGCGCGATGTCTGCCGCCGTCGTCGCCGCCAAAGGCACGGCCTCCGGCCACCGGGTGGTGCGGTCTACCATGGTAAGGACATGGGTGAAACCCCGCGAGGGGGGCAGAGGTCCCACTAGGTCCACGTGCACGTGGTCAAACCTACGTGCCGGCACCGTAAACGGGGCCAATGGGGCCTGGGTATGCCGGTGCACCTTCGCGCGCTGGCACGCGAGGCACGTCCTGGTCCAGCCGCGGACGGCCTTCCGGAGGCCATGCCAGACAAACTTGTCAGCGACCAACCTCTGGGAGGCCTTTGTGCCCGGGTGGGACAGGCCGTGGATGGCGTCAAAAACCTGGCGCTGCCATCCTGCGGGCACGATGGGACGAGGCCGCCCGAGGGAGACGTCGCAAACGAGGGCCATGCCCATGCCGTCGAAGGGCACCTCGGTGACGCCGAGGCCCGTGATGGCGGTCCGCAAGGGCTGGACCCCGGGTTCGGCAGCCTGGTCCGCCGCCGTCCGGGCATTGTCGATGCCAAGGTGGACTGCATGGGCGACGGCCCGGGAAAGGCAGTCGGCCACCGGGTTGTCCTTTCCCGCGACGTGTCGGATGTCCGTCGTGTACTCGGACACGGCCACGAGGTGACGTTGTTGCCGGGCCGACCACGGCTCGGCGACCTTGCCCATCGCGAAACCAGCAGCTTGTGGTCGACGAAGGCCGTGAACGCACGGCCCTCGAGCAGATGGCGGAAGTGCCTGACCGCCAGGTGAAGCCCGAGCAACTCGTGGTCGAAGGTACTGTAACGGCGTTCGGGCAGGCGAAGCTGCCGGCTGAAGAACGCCAGCGGTTGCCAAGCACCGCGCACGCATTGCTCGTGCACCGCGCCCACCTCTTAGTCCAAGGCGTTGGTGGTGAGGGCGATTGGTGCATCGGGCGCCGGGTGTGCGAGCATGGTGGCGTTGGCCAAGGCGAGCTTTGCGCCCGAGAACGCCGCGTCCATCTGCTCAGTCCAGGTAACGTCACCTTTGCCCAGCTTCCCTCGAAGGGCCTCGTGTAAGGGGAGCAGGAGCTGGGCGATGTGGGGCAGGAACCAATGGTAAAAGTTTACCATGCCCAGGAACTCCTGGAGTCCCTTGATCGTGCGGGGGCGCGGAAACCCCTTCACCACCTCCACCTTGGCCGGTAGGGGGACGGCCCCGTGCCTGGTGACGCGGTGCCCCAAAAGGTCGATGCCGGTGACGCTGAACCGGCACTTGGCGGGGTTCACGCTCAGGCCGTGCTGGCCCAGACGTTCGAAGAGCGTGCGGAGGTGACGAAGGTGCTCTTCGTGGGACGCGCTGGCGACGAGGATGTCGTCCAGGTAGACGTACAAAAAATCCAAGCCACACAAGACCATGAGGCGCTGAATATGTCCTGTCCATGAGGCGCTGTAATGCCTGAGCCGCATTTTTCAAACCGAAGGGCATCCGAAGAAATTCGAAAAGCCTGAATGGCGTGATGACAGCCATCTTCGGGATGTCCTCCAGCCTGACAGGGACCTGATGGTAGCCGCGTATGAGGTCCACCTTTGAAAAGAAGGACATATTCACCAACCGGGCGGAGAAGTCCTGGATGTGGGGGACGGGGTAGCGGTCGGGGGTGGTGGCGTCGTTGAGGTGCCGGTAGTCCCCGCACGATCGCCATCCCCCACCGGGCTTGGGCACGATGTGGAGCGGGGACGCCCATGCGCTCTCGGAGCGCCGCACGATGCCGAGCCGCTACAGCGTGGCGAAATCCGCTTTGGCTACCGCGAGCTTCGTCGGCTCGAGGCGGCGTGCCCGGGCGTAGACCGGTGGCCCGGCGGTGGGGATGTGATGTTCCACCCCGTGCCTGACGGTCCCCGCCGAGAAGGTAGGCCGCGTGAGGGCCGGGAAACCCACGAGGAGGCGGGCGAATTCGTCCGCTGCCGGAAGCGTACAGATGAACCTGGCCGGAACGGAACCGCTCAGCAAGCCGCTCGGCAAGCCGCTCTGTGAGCTGCTCAACGAGGCAGGCAGCGCGCACGCGAGCAAGCTGAACGTCTCAGCCTGGACAAGCCTTCTGCGCTTTACATCGACGAGTAATCCATTAGCACATAAGAAGTCCGCGCCATGCAGTGCCATGGGCACGTCGGCCGTAACGAACCACCAACGGAAAATCTGCCCTCCGAACCGCAGAGAGAGACAGCGTTTTCCGTACATGCGTATAGACGTAGCATTGGCCGCAAGCAGCGCGGGACCTCGGCCCGCGGTGTGCTTGTCGGACGTACCGGCAGGAACGACACTCACCTGCGCTCCCGTATCGCACAGGTAACGGCGCCCGGACAAGGTGTCCGTTATGTACAGAAGGCTGTTTGAATTGCCGACGCTCACCGTTGCCACCGAGCGCCGGCTCGCCCGTTTCCCGACCTGCCCAATGAGCACGGCGGGCGACACTGCCCAGCCTCGTGGCCGAACTTGGCATGGAAGAAACACCAGGCGGGCAGCTGCGGCGTCGGAGGCCGCGGTTTTCTTCGCGGCGGCGGCGGTGGTGGTGGGCGGGGCATGACGGCGGACACGAGGTGCGGTGCATCGGGGAAAGCTTCGGGAGCCTCGGGAGCGGCAACCGCGCCAAGTCTCGCCTGCGTGTCCAAAGCCGCGTAGTATTTGTCGGCCTCGGCAGCGAGCGCACGGGGTTCCGTTAACGCGGAACCAGCCAAAGCGAGGCGGACTCGTGCTGGCAGCTGGCGTCGAAACAACGCCCGGAATAGAGCGTTTGAGGTTTCGTCGCCCATGAGCGCCAGCATATGGTCCATACGGACCGACGGTCGCGTGTCCCCGATCTCGGGGAGGTCCAAGAGGCGATCGGCCCGTGCGTCCACCGTAAGGCCGAACGTGGTGAGGAGGAGACGCTTGACCGCCTCGTACTTGCCGTCGGCAGGTGGATCCCTGAGGACCGACATGACGCGGGTGGCCGTGCCGGGCCCGAGGGTGGCAACCACGTGGCAGTACATGGTCTCATCCACCGTGATGCCTCGAAGTCAGAACTGGGCTTCCGTCTGCAGGAACCAAACTTCGGCTTGTGACTCCCAGAATTCGGGGAGCTTGATGGAGACCGCGTTGGTAGCCATTGTTGCGGCAGTTTCGGGTAGTCAACGAGGGCTGACTCGAATGTCTGAGGTCACCAATGAAGCACGCGGTGCTACGCGCATGACTTGCTATCAAGGAAGAAGCGGACAACGCGGTAAGTTTACTGTTCTTTATTCAAAGAGGTCACTGTAGCACTGGCGCGCTCCGGGCTGCGCGCCCGGTGTATATCCTGAGGCCACGCCTACCCCTCGGGCGTGGCCGCTGCCCACTTGGTGTGCGGAATGATGTCACCACGCCAGTGGGCTTTCGTGTCCGCCACATATATATATATATATATATATATATATATATATATATATATATATATATATATATATATATATATATATATATATATATATATATATATATATTGTTGTGGATATGAGAATGTTTTTTTTTTATATTGTTGTGTAATGAATTGTTGTAAAATGTCACCCTCCTTCACGCATTTGTTGTTGTATAAAGGTCAAAGGGCGTTCCCGTAGTTAATTCCATAAAACATACACTTTTCATAAAACGTGGCGCGATTCGGCATAAAATTCCATAAAACATTTCCTTTTTTTTTTTTTTTTTTTTAATTATACACGCAGGACACCATATATCCCTGTTCAGTAGTTATATCCTTATTATGTGTATTAGTGTAAGGCTGTGTCTTCCATTAATTTAAATACTCCATTGCACCAAGTGAAATAAGAGTAGATTCCCTTCACATTCCCCTTCCAACCATTGCTAACTGCATTCCCTCAAAGCCTCAATTGCCAACTGCACTGGGCGGTTTGTGAGGGTTGCTACAGCTGTGGGTTGTTTCATCCCAAGACTCCATTAGCCACGACGTAATCTCGGAGCCGAAGGTGGGAGGAGTCGTCCCAGCGCCCGGGACAAGTCGTGGCCTTGCCAACGCCTCCTCTAAGGGCGGGATCGGGAGCCCGCGCGACCAACCAGGGCCGAGGTGAGCTCACCGATGGGCGTGTCCTGGACACCAGCGGCTTGATCGCCTGAGGTGCTATAAAGAGCGCGCGCGGAAGCCTTTAAGTGGTTGGACTAAGAGAGAGAGCGAAGTGAAGCAGAAAGAAGCAAGAGAGAGAGAGAGGGAGAAAGAAGCAAAAAGAGGGAGTCAGGGCGAAGCAAGAGAGGAAGAGAGGGAGTCAGAGAGAACAAGTGCCAAGTGCCAAGCCTGAGGACAAGTGCAACCACCACAGCATTGAGCTTCGACGGCAGTTTCGTCCGTGGCTGCGAAGGAACGGCGGCTGCTAAACGTGCCGATCGACCAGGGGCGGCGGCTGCTCACTCCCGGCCTGACCGTGCTCCGGTTCCAGTTTTCGTCCTCTCCCTCCAGCCATCCACCTCCTGCCATTCCTGTCATCATTCCCCGTGTGAGTCTGTCTTTGTTTGTTCTGTCCCTGGGTAAAGTAAGACTGTTTAGATAAGCTAGCAATTTTCACTGTGTCTTCTTGATTCCTTCTGTCTTTATTTTATTATCTTTCCTTCTCCTTGGTTACTTTTGGTTGTAAATAGAAATAAATTATATTCGTATTCCCTACTTCTGTCTTCTTTCTTCTTTACATCCTTCGTTTTTGTCTTTTCCCTCATTGAATATCTGTGGCGCGATTCGGCTAACGTTCAGGAATCGGGTTAGTCGGGGTAACTGTTCGGGCGTGGCGGCCATCCGCTCAGCAAACAACATCCTCGCCGCGGTCCCGTAACAATTGGTGTCAGGAGTGGGATTGGACCCGAAGCGCGCTTAACACGCTCAAAATTACGAGCGGCCGAAATTCTGTTTTGTTTTGTTTCAGAAAAATCCGAAATTTAAAATCGCGCCATGGCTAGTCAAGGCGAAGGGATGCAGGTGGGGGAACTAGAAGAGGGGTTAGGGGTAACCCAGGACAAGAGGGAGGAAATGGAGGAGAGCAATGGTGAGGTGGTTGAGGAGGTGTCAGGTGCACAAAATGACGCCCTCGCGCACGTGGTTGCAGCGGCACCAAATTTCGCCGCGCCCGTGACCGTAGCAGCGCCGCCGGTAAATTTGAACCTCTTCATGGTGCAAATGGAGGCCCTCATGCTAAAGATGGGTGAGCGATTAGAAAGTAAAATAGACACCCAGAGGGACGAAGCAAGGGGTACTAGTGCCCAAATTGGGAAGTTAGACAGCAAATTGGAGGGTTTAGACAATAATTTGAGGGTTTAGACAATAAATTTGAGGGTTTAGACAATAAATTTGCGGGGTTAGACAATAAATTTGAGGGGTTAGACAATGGGATTAAAGAGGTGAAGAATGGGTTAACGGGGCTAGAAGATAGGATGGAAGGCAAATTGCGGGAAATAGGGGAGCAATCCACCCGGGAAATCAAACAGATGGGGAACCAGATAGAGGAGGTGAAAATCGGGTTAGAAACCAAATTGGGTGCCCAGAGGGATGAGTTGGAACAGATGAGGGTGGCATCTACCAAAGAGATGGGAGAAATGAAGGAGTAAATAAGACGAGGTGTAAGCGAGGAGGTCTCGGGGGTACGCGAGGAGGTAAAGCGAGGTGAGAAGCGTATGGAGAAAGAGGTGAGGAATAATACAGCTAGGTTACAGGGGGGCATAGAGGGTCTGACGAGGGGAGTAGAACAGCTGACAGTGGGACAAAAGGAACTCGTGGACCAAGTGGAAAAGAACACTGCAATAATCAGGGGGTTAAAAGCGACACAAAAAGACATCAAGAACGAATTAATAGCGACAAAGAAGGAATGACAGATGGTACATGAGGGGTTGACGAAGAGGTTGGAAGAGGTGACAGAAGTAATGGAGACGAAGGACCGAGAGGTGAGGATGCACATAGAAACGGTTAAAGTGGTGTTGGAGGAAGAGATAGAGGGGGCGCACCGGGAGATGAAGGAGGTAAAGGAAAAATTAGAGGAGGTGGAAGAAGGGGTGATTGAAATTAAGACGAGATGAAGGGAAACTGAGAAAGAGATAAAGGAGGAAGTAATGGAATTGGTACAAGGTCTGTGCTCGAATCATGAAGGTGTGCTCATTAACCAAATAAAGAGTTTGCAGGTGGCGAAGGAGGTGCGGAGACGAGGTGCCAAGGTGAGTGGCGATATATTCGGAAATGTATATGATGTGAGGGGAGCTTCAGTCGGCTTGGGGGTTGGTGTGGACCCGGGTGTTCGTGAGAGGCCGCTGGTGAAGTGTGCGACAGGTACGGTGTGCGAAGAAGGAGGTGTGTGAGAATGTCCGACTCTCGGGTGTGTGAGGAAAAAGTGCGCGCCGAGGAGTGAGTGTGCTGTCGAGAGTGAGTTGGTCGTAGCGCGTGTGCGAGGGGGCACATGGAAGCGCGTGATGGGGAGTGTTACAAGGGATGTAACAGGAGAATGCACACCTGTGGGGAGTGGTACGGAGGGTGTAACGGGAGAGTGTGCGTGAGAAAGGTGTGTAATGGACGGGTGCATGAGGAAAGAGTGCGCTGTCAAAAGTAAGGGTGAATGCGCGACCGAGTGTGGTGGTGAAAGTAGTAAGAGTGACACGGAGCGTGAGTTGGTTGT